>NC_092504.1:144600407-144910407 GCF_047511675.1 Marmota flaviventris | reverse complement strand
TACCCTGCAGGGGAGCTCCTCACCTGGGACACACCATCGACAGTCTCCTTGGGGATTCCCACCTCTGCTCCTCCTCTGCCCTCTTGTGCTTGTGGGGCTGTGCATGGACCCAGCTATTCACACTGTCAGTGCCAAGCACTGCTGCTCTGCTCGGAGCCCTGGTCCCTGTCTGGTCTCCTGGTTAAGACTCCTGTCAACCATATACCACTTCAGACACCAGCGGGGGCCTTGGCAGTGCAGTCACTCTCTCTGGGCTACAGGGCACATGGTCTGCTCACACCCAGAGTGGCCGTGCCACATGTGGAACCCACTGCGGCCTCTGACACACAGCACTTAGGATGTAGAGGGTTCCACACCTGCTCACTACGTCTGAACAGCCTGCAGAAACTACATAAGTACACTCAAGGGAGCATGCCTGTGCCCAGGGAGAGAAACCCCCGTGGTGATAGACAGGAACATCCCAGGACCTGGGCAGTGGTTCAGTCCTTCCGCTATCCTCCTCCTGGCTCGGCAGTACTTTTATGGGCACTGCTTGCCTCTGACTCTGATTTCCATTTCTGGACAGCCTGCTCAGAAAGGCACATTCTTTCTTGAGACGTTGAGAACTTCCCTCTGGTCACCCTGGCTGTTCTCAGTCCATCTATAGCAGGGAACTGAGTGTTTCTGTTCTCATTCGTTCCTTGTGGATTTTGGAGTTTGCTCTCAGCAGGCTGACCCCTCCCTTCCTGCCAAGATCTTCTGTGTCCCTCCCTGGCTCCTCCATGGAGCTCCGGCTGGGCGCAGGGGAGGAGCCGGTTCCTGGAGGAGCCCGTGTGAGGCTTCTGAAGAGGAGTGGGGGTGCCCTGCCCATGTCCACCTTCTGCTCCTCAGCTCGGGTCATGCAGGGCTCGGCCAGCTGTCCTGAGTCTGTGTCAGTCACGGGGGATCACAAAGCTCTGAACTGATTCATACATTTATCCAGCACCCTCACCGGCAGGGGCATGTCCTCTGCGTCTGTTGGGTTGCTCAGAGTGTGAATTCAGCAGGCAGCTCATAGACAGGCGGGTGAGCCACTCTGAGCACCAGGCATGAGTCACGTTGGAAAGGCAAGTTTTCTTTTTGGTGAACAAACACAAAAGAATTACATTATCTTGAATGTTTTAGACATTATTCTGTGTGTTTGGCGGATGAGAAAATTAATAGAGAACTTTTAGAAAGCATGATTTTTGTTTCTTAGGATCCAGAGGACTTTGGTAAACAAAAGATTAAACCAAAATGTTTGCATATCTGTTTATCACAATCTTCTTGTAAATGTGCATTGACTGGTGTTTCCATGCTTGGTTCAAAATTCACAAATCCAATTTATTTCTTTCCAAGGAACATTGGAAAGGAGTTAAGGTCCTTGGGGTCTGAACTGTCAGCCACAAAACTGGCTGTGCAACCCTTGAGCAGAGAGCTTAACCTCTCTGGGTCAGCTGTTTTCTGAAGACTAAAGTGTCCAGGTATCATTCTCCTCACCCTATAGCTCTGTAAGGTTCTGGTGGGAGGTCCAGTTCAGCTGGCCACTGTTGACAATGTGACCTTGGGGTTCAGGACATGGCAGACTTAGCTCTGTCTGCTGTAGAGAGTGTGAGGTCCTGGCCCCCAATGGCAGGGGTGCGGGAGACAAGGCTCTGTCACTCCTGGCCTTCTGTGTTGGATGATGGGGTTCTGGGACTCCCGTTCTGCAGGGAGTCACCTTGGGAGCTCAGATGACACTTCATCTAACAGCTACAACCCTGAGACCCAGAAGAGAGGCCTGGACCAGTTTCCTGAGCCCACCTAGGGACCCCTCTGCCTCGAGAGCCCCAGAGGTAGTGGGAAGGACCTTGGGTGCACAGGATTGGAGGGCGGGTGGGCACTATGGGACACGGGGCAGGTTCTGGACCAGGGGACCGTTTTCTTCCACACAGCCTGGCCCTGGGCTGGCTCTGTTGCCAGGTGCAGTTGAAAGGTTTTGAGGTGGAGATGTTGAGTGCCACCAAGCTTTGGCCCAAAAAGCCATTTCCCTCCACAAAGGCGAATGACCGCACTCTGTGGAGTGGTCCTCTATGTGGACAGGAGCCCCAGGCACGGATCTACCTGGCAGAGAAGCAAGGCTCCTTCAGTAAGCCGTGGAGGGCACTGGCCACCGTGGGAAAGGGGTCATTATCACTCACCTGCCCTGCCGGCAGGGCTGCTGCTCAGGGAGTGACAGGAGCAAGGCCCTGACCCCAACGGGCATGTGTGACATGAGCAACTGTCCTCACTAAGGAAGGCCACCTAGGCCCAGCCTGCCTCCCCCGTCCTGGACCAGGCAGTCCTCCCCATGCCGCCTTTCTCTGCCTCAACACCACAGCCTTGCTGACCAGCGAGACCCCTGAGCTGGCCGACCCAGGTTCTCACCTCCCTGCCACGTTCACACTGAGGAAGAGGTCTTCACGACAGCCAGGGGCCATGGGAGAGTCAGAGTGTGTGCACATGTGCACACTTACAACTGCCCGCTGCCCAGCCCCGCCATGCCCACCTTGGTCACTGAGCTACTGGCCGCTCACAGGAGGGCACCTTCTGGGCACTGTGCCTGAGCTGCATTCTGGGCCTGTGACCCCTGGTGGCCACCTGCCAGGGCTGGAGTCCAGGAGGAAGGGGAGGGAGGTGGACAGAGCCGTTTGAGAGAATCAGAATGAGTGTCTCTGTGCTCAGGACGCAGCTCTGTCCCTGGTGGGTCCTGGTCTGCTCCTGGTCTCTCCTTCTGCCTCCCACCTCCTGTGTGCGCCTTGTCGGGCGCTCTAGGCGCCCTGCAGTGGACACTGGCTTTGCACTCAGCCCGGGGTTTCCGAGGAGAGTGGAGCCACACGCAGCCCTGGGGGCGGGTCCTTGCCCACAGCCCCTCTGTCTGCCTCCGTCTGGCCCGGGGTCTTCTTGCTTTGTGCCCTGGGGGAGTGTCCTGGGTGTCCACTGACCCAGGCCCCGCCTGCAGGTGTGCTGGCCCTGGGGCCTTTGGCCTTACCCAGAGGGGAGGAAGGAGGGGCTCTGAGCGTCACCTGGCCCCAGGGCTCCCCCACCCCAGCCCTTGTGAGCACCGAGCTTGAGGCTAGCACTGCAGTTGAGACCTGCACAAAAGCCATGCTTCCCTTGAGTGGCCCAGAGAGCGCACACAGCACGTGGCCTGGCTGCGCCTTCCCTTGTGTCTCGACCGAGTCCACCCAGCACTCTACAGGGTGCAGTGAGCCAGACGACCTCGGTGCAGGTCTACACGTGAGTTCACGGCTTCTCAAGGCCAGGGCGCCTGGGAACCAGAGGGCGAGCACGGGAGCCTGGGGGAAGCGTGGTGTCGTCATACCGTCTTTCACTCTACCAAAGCTACGCGCATCCACCGAAGAGTGAGGCGGCCAGGGGGCTTCCTGTGCAAAGCCTCTCGTTGGACCCCAGGGGCTGCCTCCTTAAAGGACTCACCTTCCTTCTGGTTTCTGCCTCTCTGCCTGTGCTCTCATTGTCCATCTGCACAGCACCGTGCAGGGGAGGACCAGACTCGCTCATCTGACCCGGCCGGCCTGCAGCGCTCAGTGTCCCCAGCCCCATGCACCCGACATGGAGGCGGCTTGGACCCCGAGGGAGTCGACTTCAGGCTGAGGTTCTCTTCAGAGCCTGTGGTGAGGGGCCCTGACTTTCCCTGTCCTCACCGTCCTTCCTTCCTGGTCTCATGGCTGATTTATCCCGAATGCTCTCCGCCCTCTAATTACCCCCCGACCCTTGAGGTGTAACAGAAGCCCCAGCGAGGCCGCCTGCCTCGGCCGACTTCTCCCGTCTTCTGGCATGCTTGTACCTCGGCGGGTCTCTGCCCAGGACACAGCTGTCTTGAGGAATCGCCCTCCGTGATCCTCCTGGGAAACCCCCTCCTCCCGAGGGACACCCCTGTTTCCTGGATCCCTCTGTGATCTTCCTGGGAACCCTCTCTCCTCCGGAGGGACACCCCTGTTTCCTAGATCCCTCTGTGATCTTCCTGGGAATCACCCCCTCTTCCCGAGGGACACCCCTGTTTCCTGGATCCCTCTGTGATCTTCCTGGGAACCCTCTGTCCTCCCGAGGGACACCCCTGTTTTCTGGATCCCTCTGTGATCTTCCTGGGAACCCTCTCTCCTCCCGAGGGACACCCCTGTTTCCTAGATCCCTCTGTGATCTTCCTGGGAACCCTCTCTCCTCCCAAGGGACACCCCTGTTTCCTAGATCCCTCTGTGATCTTCCTGGGAATCACCCCCTCTTCCCGAGGGACACCCCTGTTTCCTGGATCCTTCTGTGATCTTCCTGGGAACCCTCTCTCCTCCCGAGGGACACCCCTGTTTCCTAGATCCCTCTGTGATCTTCCTGGGAACCCTCTCTCCTCCCAAGGGACACCCCTGTTTCCTAGATCCCTCTGTGATCTTCCTGGGAATCACCCCCTCTTCCCGAGGGACAACCCTGTTTCCTGGATCCTTCTGTGATCTTCCTGGGACCCACCCCCTCCTCCCAAAGGACACCCCTGTTTCCTGGGTCCCTCCATGATATTCCTGGGAACCCCCCCTCCTCCTGAGGGACACCCCTATTTCCTGAATCCCTCCGTGATCCTCCTAGGAACCACCTCCCTCTTCCAGAGGGACACCCTATTTCCTGGGTCCCTCTGTGATCCTCCTGGGAATCCCCGTCCTCCCGAGGGACCCCCTGTTTCCTAGATCCCTCTGTGATCCTCCTGGGAATCCCGTCCTCCCGAGGGACGCCCGTTTCCTGGATCCCAGGCCTCCTTTGCTCCGAGTTCTCTGTGGCCTAGTCTGTAGTTGCTCCCTAAGGCAGGTGAGGAAGAAGGGTCTCTGGGGCTGGTGTGCTGAGCCCTGACCCTCCTCTTCCATGCTCTCACTTAGCGGATGTTTTAGTCAATCTTTTTCGCTGCTGTGACTAAATGACCCAGCCAGCACAACTGTAGAGGAGGGAAACCTTATTTGTGGGCTCACGGTTTCAGAGATCTCAGTCCATAGAAGGCAGGCTCCATTTCTCGGGGCTCGAGATGAGGCTGAACAACATGGCGGAGTGTGTGGTGGAGGGCAGCAGCTCACATGGTGATCAGGAAGCAGAGAGAGACTCCACTGTCCAGAGCGTCGCTCCAACTCCCACCTCCCCAGCCACACCCTCCTCTTCAGTCACCACTCAGTTCATCCCTATCAGGGCACTGATTCGGGGATTGGGTTAAGACTCTCACAGCCCAGTCATCTCTCCTCTGAACCATCTTTCCTGCCTCACCCGTGAGCTTTTAGGGGACACCTCACATCCACACCATGACATCCAGGTACTTGTCATTCCGCTGGCTGGGGAGATGTGACCGCCACTGCTGCCAGCCTCCTAGGCATTTCTCTTGAGAGAGACAGAGGGATAGAGAAGGAGCATCCCGAGAGTCTGGCCTGGCACACTGTGGGAAGGTGGGTCAGCAGGAGACCACAGAACCACCCTGTGCCCCGAGACCCGCTGCAGGCCACACACTGGGGAACGAGATGAGTTGCTGGAGACACCTGCACTCCCTGTGGGCACTCTTCCCAGTGGCCAGGGAGGGGAGCCACCTGCTGATCCACTGGTGGACGAAGAGAGCACACGGCCCAGGTCTGAGGGGGCCCTGTTCAGCCCCAGGAATGTAGCACGGGTGTGTCTGGGAGAGTGTGTGAGGTGCCTTGTCGTGTTCCAAGGGAGGGGGGTTCCATACGCTGACGGAGAAGACAGAGGTTCCTTCAGGATCTGCCCAGGGCCTGGCACCCAGCTGGGCTTAGTCCACATCTGGGCTGGGTGCAGTCTCCCTGTGGTCCTGGGGACACTCACTGTGACTGTGGGACCCGTGGGGGCCACGGCCACCCTCCTCCTGGTGCTGTGCAGGAGCAAGGCTTCGCCTGAGTGGGTAGAGCCGTGAAACCTGCAGGCCCGCTGGTCCCAGTCATCTCTCCTCTGAACCATCTTTCCCTGTCTCACACCTGGTCTCTACGGCATGCGTCCAATGAGCTGACTCATTGAGTGTGAGCGAGGCTAACGAGGAGCAGCTTTCCACGTTAGGCTGTTAAGACGGTGGCCAAGCCACTCACTGGGAAGATTTCACCCAAATCCAGGTGGTTCTGTAGCAAGAAGAGGAAACTCAGCATCACCCAAATTTTGTTTTATAAACACTTTTTCAAACTTTGAAAGTCTTGTCTCAAGAAATTAATGTCTTTCCTTTGAAACATGATTTGCTGTACAGTTGGCTTGAGTTAGATTGAATGTTAAAAACTTCACATATTGCCATTCGAGCCACTTAACTATGACAAGATGCCATATTATCTACAGCTAATTTAATCATTGTGTAGGTGGTTTTTCCTATAAAACAGGAACCTGGCAATTCTATTTCTTCGCTTCAATTTTATGTAACAATGAAGAGGAAATTGAAATTTCATCATAGTTTCAAACGAAAATCAAGAACAAATGGAAACCCGTGTTTTCAGCATGGCAGATTTTGTGATGGGGAGAGAATGAATAAGAATTACAGTTAAGCTGGACTTGACTGTGTTGCTTGTGCACGGACGGAGCCCTCGAGGGGCCAGCTGTGGGCAAGCGTGGTCTGCTCGGGAGGAGATGGGTCCTGGCTTTCTCACGGAGTGCTGGTGTTCACGGCCCACCGGCTGCCCCTGCTGAGGGGGTCCTCGTCTCACCGTGAGAGGGCCCCGCGGGAACCCACGAAACAAGGACCCGACTCCCCATCCCGCCTCTTTGAAGTGTCATTACCTGAGTTTGAATAAAGTTAATAACAGGAAGGGGGTCCCCTAGAAGAAAGCCACTCAGTCACCCAGTGACGATCTGATCATCGCACACGCATGCACTCACACACACACTCTCACACGGGCACTAACATGCACCCACACACAGCAACTCACATGCACACACTCACACACTTGCACGTGCACTAACATGCACCCACACACAACAACTCACATGCACACGCTCACACACTCTCACACGGGCACTAACATGCACCCACACACAGCAACTCACATGCACACAGTCACACACTTGCACTCTCACACACCCACATGCACACACAGTTGGCTGCGACCTGCTTCCCTGACGTCTGCTCAGGATGATGACATGCTATGCCCACAGCAGCCCTGGAAGTGCCCCAGAGGGCAGGTACACGTGCAGGTGCCCAGCTGCAGTGGCCACCACCAGCTTCCAGGGCAGAAGGGCAGCGCTGGGTTTCTGCATTTTGACAGGCCTGGAGCTGATGCTCGCTGTGGTCCCTGCCCACTGCCTTGGCGGCCTCAGTGGTGTGAGGGCCACCACACCAGCACTGTGCCCACCCCAGTGTGTGTGCAGAGCATGTGTGGGGCACACTTTTGGGCAGGTCTGACCTCACTTGAGGGGCAGGGCCGGGGCTTCCGCTCGGCCGCTCACCTGCAGTGGTGGTGTCCGGCACTCTGCTGGAGGCCTGTGTTGATGGGCAGTCTCCTCCAGCCTGTACCAGCTGAGCACCCAGCACTGTGTTGTGTGGGCTCTGCCTGGCCCTCCCACGGACAACGCCCACCCTCCTCCTTGAGGTCCAGGCCGGCTCTAAGCTCCCACTGGACTGCTGCCCGAGTCTCAGCAGTGGGCAATCTGGGCTGCAGTCCTCTTCTTTCTTATCTGTCTAGAACGTCCGCCTCTGCGGGCCTCCTTCATGACTGCACTGCAGGGCCTGCTGCCCACCTGGCTCACCAGACAGCCAGCTCTCACCTGGTGTAATTAGCTAACTAATCAGACGAACAGCAGGAGCAGACTCTAGCTCCAAGGGCATCTCCATGTCCACCCACACAGACCTCGGGCAGCTGGGGGGTGCCAGGCTCTGGCCTGCCCCTTGAGCTTCCCTGGGGCTGCACCAGCTCTGTAGGCAAGACGAAGACACTCCTGCAGGCCGTCCTCACCCAGCCGTGAGCAGGGGCAGTGTGTCAGCCACCCTGGGCACACCAGCAGGACACTCATGGACAGCAGCACCTGGCCTGGCAGCTTCCCTTCCTCAAGTGCCGGATCTGGGCCTCTCTGCAGCCTAGTTCACATGCACCTGGGAGACAGTCACCCAGGTCAGCAGCATGGTGGCGCTGCCTCTGCCCCTGGGTGTGTCCACCTCCTGACTGCAGCCGTGCCTCTCCACGGCAAACCCAAGTTTTACTCTTCGCTTGTGACTTAACTCGTGGGGCCTGAGGACGAGGTTGGAGTGGAGTGACGGTCAGGCGCAGCTATGCACATGCGGTCAGGACAGGACAGCTGCCTTCGCAGGGAAACCCGAGTGGTCCCTGATGTCCAACTGCCCGCAGAGCCAGTCCTTTCCTGAATCCACCCTGAGTGGCGGTTCCTCATCAATTCTTCAAAACAGCCTCACACCTGAAAGAGACTGAGAAGAATAAACAGGAAGTGGTGGGCTCCGGAGGGGTCAGCTCAGGACTGGGACAGAACCCCTCCAACCCAGACACCCGAGGCTCCAGGGGTGCTCGTCACGCAGAGCCCCTGTCCCTCAGGCCAGTGAATCTCCAAGCCCAGTCTGCAAACGGCCGGCCCTCTAGGAGGAGTGGGGACACCAGTAATGATCATTAGTCATAATAACACCGATGACCTCAGTTTTCATCAGTGACCCGAGAGCCACTGTCGCAGGAAGGTGGAGGCCCCAAGTTGGCAGGGACGATAGCACTGTGCCACGACTTCCCTCCTGAGTTGCCACCTGTGTGGATGGAGCAGGGCAGAGGTGGACAGGCCACCGGCGCTGCTACATCCTGGGGTGATTCTGAGGGTCCTGGGGATCCTGACATCCCCCACTGCACACTGGCTGAGGAAGAGACTACTGTCCCAGCTACGTCAGGATGTTGTTAGCGATGTCTTTGCCCATTCTCTCCTCTCCCAGTGTCCGGCACGTGGGACTGGATTCCTTGGACTACAGCTGAGTGTGACAGTGGTCAGCCTGCTCTGCTCACTGCCTCATTAAACCCCAGTAGCCGCTTCACACAGCTCCCTCCAAATGGGAGCACCGTAGCTAGCCTCATGCGCGTGTGTACACGTGTGTGAGCTGCAGGAATCCGGAGGAGGTCACTGAGGCCTGGCAGCGTCCAGAGAGGGCCAGGTTACTGGCGGCTTGGTCCTGAGCAGGACGGCGGGGCTGACAGGGCTCCACAAGTCTGCACTCTGGCTGTGTGGAGCACGCCTTCCCATTAATCTATTTTCTTTATAGTTTTATTCATGAACAAAATGGAAGGACGAACTGCCACATCTGGTCTGATCAGGCAGGAGAGTCGAGGTGTCTAGAGCCAGGAAGAGCAGGGCATCCAATAGACAGGTTGTGCGGGCACAGGAAGCACTCAGTCAGAGCACCACACTGGCCGCCCGGGCCGAGACCCCAGGTGGTGCCACGGACCACAGAGTGCAGCCCAACTCTGCTCCGCAGGCTGTAAACGAGGGAGCGCTGGTGCGAGTGAGGTGCCTCCTGTGAGTTCCCCTCTGTCCCTGACCTCCGGGATGAGGTCTCAGGTCAGCTCTACCCTCACAGGGAAGAACCTGTGCTTTAGCCTGTGAGCTGCCCCTTCCTAGCCTGACCACTGCACTCAGTTCCCTCTGTGCTGGGGATGACTTGGGGTCACTATCTTTAATGCCCTTTGATCTGCGGGGTTCAGTGCTGCGTCCCTCTGGGTGTGCCGGCCCCAGAGTGTCTTCACCATGGTCGTGGCCCTGGCCTTGGCGTAGGCGTGACCTCCTCCTGCATGGACCCGTGTTTCTCTCTCCATTTCCCTTCTTCTGGAAACCCAAACCAGAGGGTATTAGGGTTAGGTAAAGGTGGCTAGGCAGACCCTGCTCCCAGGGCGCACAGGCTCCAGTGGGCCTCAGTGGGCCTCAGCGCCCGGGGCCTGGCCCTGGAAGACAGCAGGTGCTTGCTAAGAGATTCCTTAGGTGTCTGGTCTCTTATTAGAATAGTGATTACTTAGTTATAAGCTGAATGTCCCGTTCACAAACAAACCGAGATTCTGGAAATCCAAATAGTGACTTCTACTTCTGCCCTTTTCTTACCAGTTCTGATTAAATGGATCGATCATCCATCAGGTCGTTCCAATTTTACATGCACTTTCTTATTTCATACTCAGTGTCACTGTTTTTCAGAGGAATCTGCTTAGTTCAAAGGCTCCTGTGCACTCTCATGGTTCAAATCAACTGGACAGTAGGCGGGGACGTGTCCGGCCTAGGCGCTGGCCCTGGCTTTTCTGGGAGCCAGATGTTTACATTCCTGGGAGAGGAAGGAACAGAGATGCCTTTCCTTCTTTGTGCCTGTTGGCCTTCCAGCTCAGCTGTGGGTCGCGGTCCGCTGTGGCTGCCTGTGCCTCTGCAATCTCCTTGGTATGCAGACTCCCTGCGGCCCGGCCCGCGGGCCCTGCACCTGTCAGGGACGTTATGACTCCAGGGGCCTTTCCAAAGTTGCTACCAGGAATGCTTTTACTTTTATGGTTCCTAAGGGTAAAGTCCACACAAGAGGAAAAGTCCTGTCCAGTATCTGGGCATGCTAGTGACATTAACAGGAGCACTCCTGCCCTTCCACCCGAGAGCGGGCTTGTGACCTTGGACATCGGCATCAGTCCTGGGCCACCCGCTGCCCTACTGAGCAGGCATCATCGCAGGGCTGTGTCAGACCAGCACTGGGACTGAGCTGTGCCCGTCCTTGCCCCCCACAGCGGAGGCGGGTGGGTGGAGGGAGCTGCCTCCTCTCCCTCCAGGGCACCTGAGGCGCTGTGCCTGTGGGGATGGTCCCACTCCCCTGCGCCTCCTCCACAGAGCTGTCCTTCCTCACGCCGACTCCCTGCTGGGCGTCTGCAGTGGCTTCTTAGGGCTGACCCTCCTCGTCCTCTGCCCTCCTCCTCGGCTCTCAGAAGAAGATGGCCTTCTGTAGCTCTCTGACAGGCTTCCTGCATTGCCTCTGTCCTGAAATAGCGGCTCTGCAGCCCTCCCCCTTCTTTTCTGTGTTTGAGAAATGGGAGCCTCTTCCTGTTACCTTGTCTGCTTGTCCTTAGTCCCATGACTCATCAGTCCGAGGCTTGTTGGAGGATAAGACACCTCTTGGACTACTTTCGCCAGACAGGGGTGTGGTAGGAGCTTTTAGGATGGAGCGAGAGGGCAGAGTTCAGAAAGCCCCCAGGAGAGCTCCAGCAGCACCGCGGGACTCACTGACCAAGGGATCCCGATGCTGCCAGAGTCAGAAACCTGGGGAGCCAGAGGCAACAGACACGCGCTTGGACTGGAGGAAGAGGCTGCTGGTGCCCCTGCTGCCCCAGAGGAAGGCCCCGCCAGCTCTGCCAGCATAGGCCCTGCGGTGCAGCGCAGCCCGCCCAGGCGCAAGCTTCCTGCGAGGCACCGGCCGCGCTGGCTCCTGCCCCAGGCCCTCAGCCTCGTTGCCCGTGGGGCACCGGAACCAGGGACAGGAGTCCACACCAAGGCAGTCGTCCCCACGGGCAGGGGGCTGCTCAACTGCTGGTTCACCACTGGCCCACATCCTAGACGAGTCTGCAGTGTGTCTTCTTCTTCCCATTTTACTGTTGACCCCCTGCGCTACCCAGGACATGACTGGCTTCCCACAAAGGCTGCACCCGGCTTGCCCTGCCTTTCAGTCCACGACATTCCCGTCTGTTTTCCCTTGGCTTCTCCTTCTGATAAGGTCACATTGCCATTTGCTGTGGATTTCTGGAAATACCGTCCCACGGTGGACATGATTCTTAACCACAGTGAGTTCAGCTGTGGTGCTAGGAAACGCCCATCAAAGGCTGAGGCTGGAGTGCAGACCCCGTATGCCCATCTTTAGAAGAACACTGACCAGGTCCAGGACTCGTGGCCCCATTGGAATAACACTGACTGGGATCCAGGCTCTGCATGGTCCTTAGAAGTCTGACTGGGATCCAGGCTCTGCATGGCCCTTTAGAAGTCTGACTGGGATCCAGGCTCTGCATGGTCCTTAGAAGTCTGACAGGGATCCAGGCTCTGTATGGTCCTTAGAAGTCTGACTGGGATCCAGGCTCTGCATGGTCCTTAGAAGTCTAACTGGGATCCAGGCTCTGTATGGTCCCTAGAAGTCTGACTGGGATCCAGGCCCTGCATGGCCCTTTAGAAGTCTGACTGGGATCCAGGCTCTGCATGGTCCTTAGAAGTCTGACAGGGATCCAGGCTCTGTATGGTCCTTAGAAGTCTGACTGGGATCCAGGCTCTGCATGGTCGCTTAGAAGACTAACTGGGATCCAGGCTCTGCATGGTCCCTTAGAAGACTAACTGGGATCCAGGCTCTGCATGGTTCCTTAGAAGCCTGACTTACTCATTTGAAACCTTAGTGCTGCAGGTGTTGCTCTTGCTGGCCTCCCAGTGACCGTCTGACTGTTGTGCTGGTGACGTCTGAGGAGCACACCTAGCAGAGGCAGTGGGTGAGAGACTGCTTGTTAAATCTCGTTGGTGTGAGGAGGTTCTGCCAGTGCCTGACGTAGAGAATCAGGAGAGCACAGGAGTTCCCGTGAGAGCTGCGGGGCGGCAGAGGAAGCAGGCCCACACAGGAGGCCCTCTTTGGAGACCCCAGGGCTCTCTGAAAGTGTCTCCTCTCCCAACTTGCCGGTCCTGAGACTTGTCTGCTGACAGTGACGTGTGGAATCAGCATGACAGTTCAAGTCAGGCTCCTGGAGACCCAGTCAGCACCTTCTCTCTCTCCAGTTCTGGGAGAGGTGCAAAGGAATCGATGATAGCAGAAAAGGAGCTTTCCCATTCTGCCACAGAATCATTCACACGACTTAATGAGTGCACCCAAACCTTCTGATCTATTCTGTGAAGTTCAGATAATGTTGAATTTCCCAGAAGCATTAGATCTTGATTTTGTCTTGGTTGCCATAAAATAAATCTTTCCTGGCATCGATCAAAAAGTGATGAGCAATGAAATGCAGTGTTTGGTGGCTATCTCTTAGTGATGACTGAGTTGAGAGACACTGGACGGGAATGTGACCTTCTGCAGATAGCAGCTCCTCTCGGTCTGATGTGAGAGGTGTGGGATGTGGTCTCTAAGGGATGGTTTGAGGGGTTACACGGTGAGCCCACCTAGATGTGCCGTCAATTCACAGCTTGCAAAAGTTTGAATATGTTCATCCATAATACCGACTGAATGTTTTCCAATTTTTAAAGACCATGTATACATGATTCTAGAATAGCAAGTGGAAGAAGAGGAACACAACAAAAGCGGCTAGTCTTTGGAGGAACCAGGCTGGGCCTTGTGGCCTCTCCAGCCTCCCTGCCTCCCAACTCTCGGCACCACCTGGCTGGTCTCACACTCCCCAAGTGCCCCGGCTGGCCTTGCTCAGGGGGCTGTGCTAGAGAATTCAGGCTGCTGCCGCGGGTGGCTGACGCGGGTGGCAGGGTGCAGTGGTCTAGACACCTCACCGGCCCACTTTCTGCTTCTGTTGTATGATTGAGGCAGGTGCCCCGCGGCCTGTTTCTTGCTCTCCCCTGTGAACGAGGGCTGTGTGGCTGCCAGCGTAGCCCTGCTCTCCAGGGGTCTCCAGGGTGGGTGATATGGCACACAGCACAGAGGCGACTGGTGCTGGGGTGTCACTGGGGGGAAAGGAGAGCCAGTTTGTATTTTTTTTTTCCTGGTTCTGGGGACTGAACCTGAGGCCAGCTCTCTACCCACTGAGCTATATCCCCAGACCCACAGGTGGCCGACAGGGCAGAGCCATCTGCAGACGTGGCCTGTCTCCTGCGGGTGGTGGCGTGGTACCCACAGGCTGCATGGCTGTAACGATGCCTCCGTTTTCACTCCAGATTCGAAGCCAGAGCAAAGCCTCTGGGGCCGGGCTGTGTGAGGGGGATGAGGTGGTGTCCATCAATGGCAGTGCTTGTGCAGACCTGACCTACCCCGAGGTCATCCAGCTCATGGAGAGCATTACGGACTCCCTACAGATGCTCGTCAAAAGGTATGCCGGTGGGTTGGACTACGTGTTTTCTCCTGAAGCTGGATGGGGACAGTTGAAGCCCCTACTGCATACATGCCCTGGGACCGATGAAGGACTTGGGTGCTTTGTGGGAGGCCAGCACAATGAAACAGAAAGACCAGTGTGCTTGAAAAATGGGAATTCTGTTCAACCGAGCTTTTTGATTTTATTTTATACTGCTTCCTTAGAAAGCTCAGTATATTGAACATAATTTAATATTTCTTTCCAAGAAAATCTTTTCAGATTTTCTGATGGATCAGGATCACTCTGATTATGATTCCCAGATGAATTTAAAATGTTTACCTTGAACCATTGGACTATAAAACATTTCAGAGAAAGAGGATACCTAAGAGAAGGGGGGAAGCAAGCAGAAAACTTAAAAACCACCAGATTTCTGCTTCTCAAGACCTCCAGTAAAATCAATATTTGGGTATGGTCCAAAGCAGATGATGAAAATAAAGATTTTTAGCTATCAGAGCAAGTCAGTTGTGAATGTGGTGTCTCCAAATACCAGTATTCCTTAAAAATGTACAGTAAGAGTTTTAACCATCAAAATTAAAGAACATTGAGGCCAATCACAAAAACCGTCACATCAGATTTTACAGGGTACAATCACAGGACATTCTGCGCTGATTTTGCAATTGAAGCCATGATCATCATCAGGACTTCAGAAAGGACCCTGGCTTCCCCAGAACGGCCTCTGGGAGATGTCGGGGAACTCCTCACAGGATCCCAGAGCCCTCGAGGTTGTGCCTTGACTCTACACAACAATGGCATAGAGCACCCTCCTCTGCAGTCAATCAGTTCAGTGACATTTCTGTATAGACAGGCTCATCACAGCCAAAATATGTGACAGTAAAGGAAATCTAGAATATTCTTAGGACCAGATTTGTATTTGCTCATCAAGCTCTGTGTCAAGGCCTTGGACAACATTTATTTATTAAACCTCGTTCACCTGTAGAAGGAACCCAGCAGGAATGTGACCAAGTGCTGCCCAAGCTTGCCACTACCATGAACAAATCTGGGACGTGCCCTGCGACTTCCATCTCTGTCCCTTATATTCAAAAAAAGGAACAACCTTTTTCACTCGGTTTCCCTTTGAATGTGCTTTCCCCTCCAGGGCCCAATCATCTGGGCCACACTGGTGGTCGGCCAGTCCACTCCTAATCCCTGTTCTGATTGTGATGGCCACTGCTGGGAAAGTCCTTGATGATTCAAAGCTGCTCCTGGGCACGTTTACTTTCAGAAATAGGCAGACTGCTACTTTTAATAACTGGAATTACTGTGATTATTATTTTTCTCTAAAGTATTTCTTAACTTTTTATAAAATACATACTTGGTGGAATAAAAAAGGAACTCACATTCAAATCAGCCCAGAGGTAGTCGCCATCATCGCCATCATCGCTACCACCATCATCACTCCTTCTGTGGTCTGAGCAGTGATTCCTACCTTAACCATTTCTCTCACTCTTGTCTGCCATCTGTCTCTAGCAGACAAGTGTTTGACCTTTTCTGTATGTTTGCCCAGAGGTGGCCAGATAAGACTAATTTTAAACACTCCTTTACCATTAAGTCTGTATTATCTTAAATTTCATTAAAATGATAGAATATTTTAAAATGAGTACCTATAACCATGTTGTATAAATTGTGAAATTGGATACCTATGTAGACTGAAGAGAAATAAGTCATTAAAATTTAACTTCTCTCTCCCTCCTTCAAACTTTTATGATTTTTCTTCATGTATATATATCTTGCTTCAGCTACCAAGAAAGGCTAACATTTATCGGCCCCTGGCCTGGTTCCAGACTCTCAGGCTGGAGGGAATGGAAACCACCTCCTCTCAGCTCCATAGCTGATTGCTAACATCATTCACAGTGACTCAACCTACTTCCATACCAGTCTTTCCTAAATTAAAACTCTCTGGCCCCCTCATATTCCGTTTGATAGAGTATATTCACTATCTCCTGCATAAGGATATAATTTAATATTTTTTAAAGATTTTTTTTTTAAAAATTCTATATCACCAGGGAACTTTTCAGATTTACTTACATAGAGAACGCTGCATTTTTGTTTTGGTCACATGCGAAGTTTGGAGTATGTGTTTCAAATGGGTGTGACATTGGGAAGTCACAGGCAGAATGCCAGGAGCCTCTTCAGCTGATGGCCCTGCACTGTCAGCCTGCATTTTGAGGGAGGCACAGAGGGGCAGGGACAGCTCCTGTGCTGCTTGGAAAAACCTCCAAATGTAAGGAATGAAGGCATCAGCAGCAGCTGCCCTGTGAACCACACTTCTCTTCCAAAAGCAGTTAGAGTTTAGAGTTTCAGAAGGAGGCTGTGTTTGACTCCTGAACTGACATCCCTTCTTCTCACAGACCCAAATTTGCAAAACCAACTGGAAAAGGGTAAGGTCAAAACCTAAGGGCGGCAGAGAGCAGCTCGGGACTCTTAGCTAAGTGGAGGAGGAGGAGCTTGACTTCAGAGATCCTAAAAGGAAAGTGCTCAAGTGGAAGGGAATCCATCTCAGATTATAAATCCTGGCGACTCAAGGACGCTTGCTGTGCGTTCTCTTTACACAAGAGTCCTGGGCTGGGTCCACTGATGACCAAACACATATTCCTGAGCTTAGCAAACAGCTTCTCTGTCATTCCTTTCAAGAAAGCACAGCTTCTAAAAGGGTTCCTTGCATCATCAGTCACTTAAGATTGGTCGGAAATTCTTGCTCCCGTTGAAATAAAAAACATGGTTGTTTGAGAATACCCACCCTATTTCAGATATAGGGCATTCATATAGCTATTACATATAGCTATATTTAAAAAAATAAAAAATATAAATAGCTATTTTTTTTTAAATAAAAGCCGAATTCAAGGAATTGGGGACGTATTTAGGTTTGAAAATATTTTGCAAGCATTTTTGTTGTGTTTTAAATGAAAGTTTATTTGGGAGCTCTTTGGTGATAGGAACGTGTTGGTGGCTTCAGTTTTCCATTACGTTGCCGTTGACATTCAGGAGGAAGTGCTGGATCCTAATGGTGTACTGGACATCCCACTGTCCGGCCAAAGGCCCCGATCTAACTGTCGGTTATGTTTTTCTGTACACAGACCAACCAGTGGAGCAAGTGAGGCTTTGGTCTCTAAGCCCGAGAACAAGGCCCTTGAGCATCTCACACTCGAGGGGCACGTGGAAAGTACCTCCCTGCAGATTCCTCCGGCCACCTGGCCCCAGCGCAGAGAGCAGAATGGAGCTCCGGCAGCAGCAGACGGAGGGGCTGTTGCCCGCGGGCGCACGGTGGAGCTGCGGCTGAGCCTCCGCCCCTCGCAAGAGCCACCCTCCCTGCCCCCCACCACGGGCATCGGGGGAGGTCAGCAGCCCCAGGCTCAGTCCCCCGGCCCCTCCCAGGTCCCCTCCGGGAGTCCCTTCCCAGATCCCATTCCCACCCGGGGGGACGAGCCGTGGCCTCAGACCCCGCCCCCCGGCCCCTCCCCTGTCCCGGCTCCCGCCCCCTCGCCCACCCCGGGGGACGGGCAGTGGCCGCAGACCCCGCCCCCAGGGCTCCAAGCCGCGCGCCTGGACCGTGCCGCCCCGCAGCCCGCAGACGCTCCGCGCCCGGGACCCGACCGCAGCCGCCCGCACCGGCACCGCGCGCGGCACGCGCGTAAGTCCCAGGCCTCCCGCCCCGCTGCGTGGGTAGCCCTGTCTCTCGGCGGCCTTCGGGTGCAGCCTGGGAAGGCCGGGAGAGCGGGCGAGAAACGGGACGCGGGCCTCTGAGTGGGGGGCGGGACCGCAGGCTGCGCCGAAACTTGGGTGTTTCCCGAACTTGTAAGCCCTGGGGGCGCAGGAGCCGTTTAGAAAGTGCGGTGTCAGCGAGCTGTCTGGGTTCGCTTCCGGAGGCTGTAACGTTTCACGTTAAGGTAGCGCCAGAATACTGGAAAACAGGTGGCCTCTTGAGTTTAATGTCAAAGACGGCCCAGCGTGCTGCCGGGAGCTGCCTTCAAACCCGGACTGCACTCCTGACTTAAAGGCTGATCTTCCTTCCGAAGAAATCGTCCTGCAGCGTGATGATGCTTGCAGAAGTGAGCTTGACAGACAAGGCCATGTGTCGCTCCAGCGGTTACACGATCCGGTCTTGTGCAAGGCTTCGCTGGGCTGTGCAGCGTGCCGCGCGCCTTCTAGACACAGCGCAGTCTCCAGGACGGTGCGGGCGTTGAGGGTCCCGGGCCCAAGCACACGACCCAAGGCAGTTAGGCGCTTGTCTTACCCAGGCCGTGAGGGCTGAGGAGGAGTGAGGACGAGGGACAGGGCTGGAGTTAGGTGCTAGTATTTTCGTGCCCCCCCCCCCCCGTGTGTGTGTGTGTGTGTGTGTGTGTGTGTGTGTCCTTTACAATTTTTGGAATTTCAGATGAGGATACAAAGTGGCCAAGGCACTTGCTTGTGTGAATGTTCCACAACAGCAGTGAGCCTCTGCGGAGCGCAGTGCTGCTTTCCGCGCATATTTTTAGCATAACCATTTGTACTTCCTTGGCAAGTGCTGTCCGCTTCGCAAGGCCGCTGGGCCATCTTCACATTTATAGCATGTTAAATGGGCGCACTGAGACGGTGTCCACATACTTTGGCAGTGACGTTAGCAGCAACTGTGCAACTGTGAGTGTCAGTTTAATAATAAGTTGTATAACGTCGGTCAGGAAGGAACCGCAGTTGGTGATGACCGCGCTTCTAACTTCTCTCCATGAGAAATTTCTGCACTAGTGAATATGACTTTCTTATAAAATGACTTCCTGGGATCACATTTTATTTTTAAAAAATTAACCATTATATCTATTTCTCTTGTGACAAAAGAGCTAATTTTCAATCATAAAATACCCATTTTTTCCCTGAAATTTCCATTTAACTATCTTGATAAATTAATGCTTGTGTATCATATCCATTATCTTTAAAGGCATGATTATAATTAACTGATGCAATAAATTAATTTGACACCATTCACTTTTACATTATAAAAGTGTAAATATGACCTTTTGTTACTTTATAACTATCAAGTTGTTGTCTTAAATGACTTGATTGCTGCACCAATTCTTATACCAGTTAAAACTCATAGTCTATAATTTTAAAATTTCCCCAAGATTTATTTTATACTACTGCAATTAAAGCAGTATATTTTATACTACTGCAATTAAAGCAGTATATTTCCAAAATAGCAAATTCTACAAATTTGGCTAGGTAACTTTGTAGCTAGAGTTTATTACATGTATTTACAGTGACCCAGTATCCTAATTTATAACTAATTATTCAGTATTCGGTCAGAATTTGGAATTTATATTAGTTCAGTAGCTGTCACTGAAAAGAGGGGTGGTTGTCAAAGTAAAAAAAAAAAAAGAAAAGAAAATGAAAACCTAAATATCTAAATTCATTATATTAAAACACTTAGGACAGGTTTTAAATGTTTTTGGGACACATCCTCTCCTTTTTAAGATACTTAAAAACAGTTTAAATTTACATTTTATCTTTTAAATATGGAAGTACAAAGTATATTTTGTTTTTCAGAAAATATTATATTCTGAATTATGTTCTTTTAAATTCTAATTGCATCCCAGTTGCTAACAATTTCTAGCCAGTGTTCTATTGCTAAAGTGTAAGGATGGGTGGAGAGCACAAATGTATGAAACATGTTCTACTCAGCACATATGAAATGCATTCCCATGAACAAATGGAGCAGGCACTCTAGAGTTGTATACATTCTGTGCCATTACATAGATATCCATTTTAAAAGAAACAAGGGGTGGGGTGTAGCTCAGGGTGCTCAGCCTGTGTGTGCCCAGTGTGCATGAGGCACCAAAAAAGAGAGAAGAATGAGTTGGAGTCTTTCAAAGTACAGCTCCCCTTGGAGGAAGGTCTTGTGCCTTCGCCCCAGGGGCGTAGTTTTTGGGTTGCTGTGGTGTGTTCCTTGAGCTCCTGGGCTCAGAATGATCCTCTGATCCTTCTTCTTTTTCCTAGGGCTCAGGAGGAGTGAGAGCCTGTCAGAAAAACAGGTGAAAGAAGCCAAGTCCAAATGCAAGAGTATCGCTCTGCTGCTCACGGACGCCCCCAACCCCAGCTCCAAAGGGGTGCTGATGTTTAAGAAGCGCCGGCGCAGGGCCAGAAAGTACACCTTGGTCAGCTACGGTACTGGGGAGCTCGAGAGGGAGGCAGGCGAGGAGGAGGAGGAGGAGGAGGAGGAGGAGGAGGGCTTTAGGGAGCACACGTGCGAGCTTGCGTTCCTCCACACCAGTGAGTCGGAGGCGGACGAGGACTTGCTGTCTGACCCTGACCACAGCGGGCAGGCTGTGAGCTTCGACTGGGACTCTGGACTGGTGGACATTGAGAGGAAGCTGGGTAGAGGGCATAAAATGGAGATGTTGCCAGACACCACGGGCAAGGGAGCCCTTATGTTTGCCAAGAGGAGGGAGAGAATGGATCAGATCACAGCCCAGAAAGAAGAGGAGAGAGCCGGTGAGCTGGCAGGGAGAGAAGCCGAGGCTGCCCTTGCAGACGGCCTAAGAACCATGGCCTCCTACCAGAGCACAGAGGGGCAGTCTGTGAGGGTTCAGAGCTCAGTGAGCAGGAGCTACATCCAGCTGGGCCCGAGTCCCGGCCACGCGCCCCAGCAGAACGGCCTTAGTGGGGGCTCTGTGGCAGCAGAGGCCCAGAGGATGATCCCAATGAACAGAACCGCCAAGCCCTTCCCCGGGTCTGCGAACCCACCAGCAGCCCCCTTCTCCCCCACCCGGAGCATGACAAGTCCCATCTCTGACTTCCCGGCACCTCCACCTTACTCTGCGGTCACTCCTCCACCGGACACTTTCTCCAGAGGGGTGTCAAGTCCTGTGGCTGGCCCGGCACAGCCCCCTCCCTGGCCTCAGCCTGCCCCGTGGACCCAGCCGGCCTTTTACGATTCCTCTGAGCGAATAGCTTCCCGGGATGAGAGGATCGCAGTGCCGGCAAAGAGAACAGGGATACTGCAGGAAGCCAAGAGGAGAAGCGCCACGAAGCCCATGTTCACCTTCAAGGAGCCCAAAGTAAACCCGAACCCCGAGCTCTTGTCCCTGCTTCAGAATGCCGAGGGCAAACGGGGCACCGGAGCTGGCGGTGACTCGGGGCCCGAGGAGGACTACCTCAGCCTGGGAGCAGAGGCCTGCAATTTCATGCAGAGCCCCTCTGCCAAACAGAAGACCCCCCCTCCTGTCGCCCCCAAGCCTGCGGTCAAGTCTTCCTCCCAGCCCGTCACTCCAGTTTCTCCAGTGTGGGCTCCGGGGGTGGCTCCCACCCTCCCTCCTGCCTTCCCCACGTCCAGCCCACCACAGGGCACTGTGGTCTCCTCCATCAAGGTAGCCCAGCCCTCCTATGCTCCTGCCCGGCCCACGAGTGCGCTGAACCTGGCCGGTCCCTTTAAAGGACCACCGGCAGCAGTGGCCAGTCAGAACTACACCCCGAAGCCAGCAGCACCCGCGCCCCGGGGAGGTGCTGCTCATTCTGCTGCGGCAGGACCACCCACCGAGCTGCCCGGAATGAGTGGGAAGGGGGCCCAGCTCTTCGCCAAAAGGCAGTCGAGAATGGAGAAGTACGTGGTGGATTCTGACACCGTGCAGGCCCACGCCACCCGGGCACAGTCCCCCACGCCGTCCCTCCCAGCCAGCTGGAAGTACTCCTCCAATGTCCGCGCACCGCCTCCTGTGGCCTACAATCCCATCCACTCCCCCTCCTACCCGCTGGCTGCTCTCAAGTCTCAGCCATCGGCCCCACAGGCTTCCAGAGTGGGCAAGAAGAAGGGCAAGAAGCCCCTCAATGCTCTGGACGTCATGAAGCACCAGCCGTATCAGCTCAACGCATCCTTGTTCACCTTCCAGCCTCCAGGTGCCAAGGATGGCCTCCCCCAGAAGCCGCCCATCAAAGCCAGCCCAGCCCCGGCTGTGAACCAAGCTCCACCTCCCGGGTCGGTCACCATGGGCTCACCCAGGGCCGCGCAGGCGCCCTCCGTGTGCTCCCTGCCAGCCTACGGCTCCCAGCCCTGTCACTTTGCAGAGCCCACCTCGCCAGCCAGCGCGTCCCCAGTGCCTGTGAGCGTCCCCGCCCCTCCCAGGCAGGAGTCAGCCTCCTCGTCTTATCTTGTGGCACCAAGGCCCAAGTTCTCTGCCAAGAAAAGCGGAGTTGCTGTGCAGGTGTGGAAACCATCTATCGTGGAAGAGTAGCCTTGTGGCCACCACCACTGTCCACTAGCTTGAAATGAGTTGTTTGCAGTGTTACTTGAGCCTTGAGCATGCCTAGCAGATCCTCCACTTGCTTAATTTCAGATATGTCACCTCCCAGTCTGGGTCCAAGGAGTCAAAAATCCAACTCAGATTAATTTAGGATATACTTCTTTGCACACTTTAAAAATCTGAATCCCCAAATAGATATGTGCCAGTACTTGAAGTAAGCAGGATACTTAGGATTTATGCTTTAGCTACAAGAAAGACAGCGGTCAGCTCATCAAGGTCAGGACACAGCCTTTGTGCTGGTGCAGAGGTGGAGGACACAAGCGCGTGTAAGCTGAGACTTGCCTTCTAAGTTGAGCTCAACCTCTTCTGCTAGGTCCCGGGAGTGAAGTCTGTCGAGGATGGGGTGGACTCCGGGCGGCCCCCTCAGCCCCGACTTGGCATCTCAGAAGAGGTGCTGGGGCACGCAAGGCTGAGGGGTTGGGGAGGGGAGGTCTGAGAACTGTTGAGCACTCTTGGTGCAGAGTTCCCTGCTGGGTGTCCGTGCATGCAGTGGCCACTTCAGAAGACTGACCTAGAGTGACAAGGAGAGGGCAGAGAGGGAGACATCCCCAGATGGACTCCTCCCCTCCCAGTTGCTTAAGGGCCAGGCATGTCCATCTCCAATTGCCCATGAAGGCACAGGTGGTTTTCCTGGGCGGAGGCAGGTGGCAGACAGCAGGGCAGGAAGTAGCTCGAGGAGTAGGGGCAGGTGCCTGCAGAGCCACACAGTGGGGACCCAAGGGTCCCTGGCTTGAGCAGGAGGAGCTCCCCTGCAGGGTACTCAGGGTGAGCACCAGCGTGGCCACGCAGACCTCTGTGCCCTGGGGAGGGCTTTGCTGCTGCTCACAGCTGTCCTGGCACCTCCACTTTCCCCCTCTGCGATGGACCAGGGTTGTGCAAGCAAGGTTGCCTCATAAGTGTGGATGGCCACACCATGCCTGGTCCCCTGGCCACCAGGTTCACAATGGCACTGAGAGTAGACCCCAGAGCTTTCCAGACCTGAGTGTGACCATCCACGGAAAGTATTCAAAAGAGGTGTGCAGACAGCTACACGCAGGTATGCAGATGGTAGGTGTGTAGAAAGGCCCCAGGAGAACGTCACTCTGTGTGGGGGGACGCTCAGAGACCTCTCGTAGAGACCTTCGTGGCTGGAGGGCACGCAGCACCACCCACCCTCTGAAAGCTCTCTCCTCCTGTCCTTTCCTGTGGTCACTGTTCCTCACTGTTTTTCATTGTCCTATTAAAATATCACTGTCCTCTTTATCTGCTCATTGTACATACTTTTAGAAATCTGCCTTGTTGAGTTATTCTGACGTCACTTCTCAGATATTTCTTTCGTAGTGTCTGAGCTTCCTTTGAGTGAGCATCCATTTCTTCACAGATTGTAAGACTGCAAGCCTCAGCTGTTTCTACAACGTACATTAAGAGGAGAATTAAGCCAATGCCAACGACGGGACTGATTCTTCCGTTTTGTTTTTTTCTCTGTAAAACCTGCCATTGTGTTTGGTGGCAATACAACCACAGGAAGTGGGCCTAGGATTTGCCTTTTCATGAAATCAATCAGGAAGATGAATGTAGGATAGAGGGGAAAGCAATCTACCCCTTACATAACACAGCCCTTTCTGTTATGTGTCCCTGTTGGGTGCTGTGTATTTTGCATTGTTTTCTAATAGAACAACCCAAAGAGCCTTCGTAAGGTGTAGCAGGAAAGGGACTTATTCTCCTATCTGAGTGCTTACCTAGATCACTCTTGTAACTGAGTGCTTACCTAGATCTTTCTAACTGCATACTTACCTAGATCACTCTTTTTTAAAACAAAATATTCACTTTTTAGTTGTAGTTGAACACAGTACCTTTTTTTAAAAAAAAAAATTTAATGTGGTGCTGAGGATCAAACCCATATGCTAGGCAAGGGCTCTACCGCTGAACCACAACCCCAGCCCAAACTGAGTGCTTACCTAGCCTCTGAAGCATGGCAAAAGTTAGAGGAAATATGTGGACCACACTGACCGTCAATTTGAGATCGGTCAGAAGTGTCCCAGATGATCATCTTCCCAGTTGTCTAGAGCTGTGGTGCACAGGAATGAGACGTGTTTGGGGCCCGTTTCCTGTTGGACAGGTGGCCGTCTGCAGAGCTACTGTTTGCAGTTGATGACTAAGGGCAGCTCACATGCCTGTGTGTTCTTGTCCTCTGGGGACAGGCTTCCCAGAAAGCACCCAGGAGTTTGCCGGCTCACAGCTGAAGCATCCAGTTTCCATCCTGGTAGTGGGGGGCTTATCTTGGATCAGACTTTATAGGAGAAAGGTGGAAATTCTGCGGGATGATGCACGCAGCAGAGTTTGACTTCTCTGGAGGACACAGGAGGGAGGGAGGGAGAGAGATTTCCTTTCCCTCTTCTCCCACTGGGCCTGTGTGGCCAGGTCCTAGAGGGCTGGAGGGCTGGACTCCAGCCGAGCTGCCCTTGGGGGCCACTCTGCAGCCTGCAGTCGCTCTCTGTGGTGTGGAGGTTGGTTGATTGGTTGGTGGGGGCTGAGGTCTGGGAGGCATCATCCTGGCTCTTGGTTAGCTTGGTGGTCAGGCAGAGTGCCCAGGCCTGGTTGTCAGCGCAGTAGCCGCACTCCTAAGAGGGTACTGCATCACATTAGGAGCTGCAGTGCCACCTCAAAGAACCCTCTGTGCAGGTGACAGGGCACTGGGATGTACGATGCCGATAGCGGGCGACTTACTGCAGGGCTTTGGGCAAAGGCTCTTCCTGCGGGCTTCCCTAGCAGGACCTGCGGCCTGTCCTCCAGGCGGGCGGGTTGTGCAGAAGGGGCAGGAGGCTGCGTGGACAGAGCTGCTGCCCGTCCTGTGAAGTGCATACGGCTGGTTGCAGGGCGAGGCTGGGAGTCTGAGCCAGGTTGCCACTTGGCCTCAGAACATTCAGTTCTGTTTCTCACATCTCCATAGTGGACCCACTGTGCGCTGGAAGCAGCATCTCTGCCCTTGGACCAGCCACTGACAGCGTGAAGCCCGCACCTAGAGCACTGTGGCCATTCCAGAGCCTGGAAAGCCACGCGCATCAGAGATCTAGTAAGATGCTTAACGATCCCGTGACCAACTCCCATTTTGCACCAACTCTCCACTTAATCCTCACTGGGAGCGGCCCATTTGATCCCAGCTGAGCTGTCCTGGTCCACGCCGACCACCTCCCCGGCAGTCCGATGCTCTAGAGCAAGACCCACATCTGCAGTGTCACTAACAGTGTCCCACACTTAAGCGGGTGGATGAACGTATGTGGGAGGCCTTTCCTGCTTGCCATGGCTGAGGGTCCTCCACCGCCGGTGGGCACGTCACAGGCGCTGCCCACGTAGCTCTCAAAGGCAGAAGACGAGAGCGTCTGCCCTGGGGGCTGATCGCAAAGGCCCTGCTGCCTGCAGCTTCTCAGTTGTACCCCCAGAGAACCTGCGAGCTCCCCTTCCAAGGGCGAGTTTCTGAATCGGCACCCAGTCACCACCAGCCCGTCAGAAGGGTCTGCGGTGGGGCATCAGGGAAGTGTGGACCGAGAGGCTACTGCTCCAATCCCTCTGAGGGAGGTGCGGCGCCCTGCCCCTACCCTCCCCCTGCCCTCCCAGAGCCAGGCGGTGGGCTTGCGCTAGGATGTGTTTGAAAGTTCATGAGAAAAGCATGTAAATGCCAAGAACCAACACTGCTTTCCCAGAAATAGTGACCTCACTGGGGTCCTGTCCCCATGTCACTGGACTCTGGGGGACACAGACTCCAGCAACACTTCAGAGCTGCCAGTGGAGTCGACAAGTGTTCTGGGAAAATGCAGAGCAGGGAATCTCCTCCCGACTCCCGGCTGGCCTGGGGTGCAGCAGCTGGTAGACCCCACGGGGCCCACAGAGCAGGCAGAGGGCCAGGCAGTCACCCCTAAGCACCAGCCCCAGGAGCCTCGAATTAGAACCATCGTCTCCCAATGGTATCTGGTGGTCAGTTTCTTAAATTTTAAGAACTTGTGTTTCTGTGGTGTGTGTATTTGTACACTGAAGTAGCATTTGGAAATCTTGGAACGACTCAGAGGCAATTGAAGGAAGAAGAATTTAATTAGGAGTCCCCACATCTGGCCTAAGATGCAGCTTGTTGGCCAAACACTTGCTCATCCATGTGAGACTCTGGGTCCCACCCAGCACATCAACAAATAAGCCCAGTCCTGTCAGGCATTTCTCAGGCTCCTGGCTTTATGGACGGCTCCCCCACCAGGAGGGTGCCCGTCCAGGGCAAGGCCGGAAGCTGCCCTTCCACAGCCTGTGGCTCAAGCCATCTTTTCCGTATGGATACATCCCATTTTTCAGATTTTCATTTTGTTGAAAGCTCCTCGTGCTTGTGTGGGTTCCTTGTCTTGAGGTGTTGTCTGCAGTGTGTGCCCACGCATGGGGGTGCACATTCAGGGCGGCTGGCAGGGCCCTCTCAGCCCATTCCTCCCCTGGGTGCTGTGCAGAGTGATGGCTGGGTCAGGGCTGCCTGGGAGAGCCTGCTTTCCCACTCTGCTGCGAGGCGGTTCATGGAAAACCTTCCTGCCCTGAAGCTGGCCCTGGGCTGGGAGGAAGGGCCACACGAGGACGAAGCTGTGCAGGGGCGCTGGTCTGGCACTTCCTTCAGGGGTCTCGGGTGTATTTAGCTGGGGAGTCACTGTTTCCAGGTCACGGTGCAAGTCAGGGTGCGCAGTGACGGGAGCCTGGTGCCTTCAGATGACCTGGGCCCCAGGCAAAGGTGGGAAGAGGGAGGGCAGCTCGAGTGCCCGCCTGATGCCAGGAAGTGGGCCGATCACTGCCCATAGGCTGCAGTGACGGAGACCCCAGCCCAGCCAGCCTCAGGGCTGAGTGCCTTTCAGGAAGGACTCTCTTGACCAGGGGTCTTACGGGACAGGCCGTCCTCAGCCCCGCCTCAGGGAGGCAGATGGGACTCCACCACACCAGGGCTGAGTGCCCTGCCCAGGAGTGGAGGGTATGACGGAGCCCCTGCTCAGCTTCTCCTGCAGCGAGGTGTCCCCCATGTCCTCTGCAGCTCGGGGCCAGATGGCTCATTCAGCAGTCACCAAGCTGCAGCAGTGTGCTCGGGGTGGGTGTGTGGCCTCCCTGCCCGTGAGTCCTGCAGAACTGGGACCCGCTGCCCGAGCCCACTCACCTGTGGAGCCTGTCTGCACAGGCCCAAGGTGTGGCCTTGTCCAGTCACTTTGGGAAAGGATTAGTCGCAAAGCCAGAGGTGAAGTACAAGTGAGTCTGTGTGAACCCCCGGATTCTCCCATTTTCTAATTTTGGGATGAACAGGGGGCTTCCTTAGCAGTGGTGAGTCAGCACTGAGCCTAGTCTGCTCCAAAACCACCCTGACCTGAGCCATTTCCACAGGGATCATCCCAGACAGAAGAATGCATTTCCATAGGGATCATCCCAGACAGGGGACCTCCAGTGTCCAGCATTTCGAGGCACACACTGCCCACAGTAGCCCCTGGGACCTGGGAACCGCCCTGGGCGTGCCAGGCAGCAGAGCCCCTGGGGTTCCTCACACTCTAGAGACTCCAGCCAGGGTGCACTGACACCCATGTTCTCCCAGGGGTTTTCTCGAGCTGGGTCTCATTGCTACTTTGAAAACACCTCCACAGGCACCGGTGACCTAGATCCCGAGTGTAGGTCCTGCCAGCACTGGCTCTAGGAGCCGGGAGGCCGCAGGTTAGTTGAGATGTGCTCACAGAGCATGGCTGCCTTCACGAGGAGCAGAGCCACCCGGTGGGAGACAGGGGCCTCTGAGCCCTCTGCGAGCCTTGGCCGCGTTAGAGCACCAGTGGCAGGAGGACTTTCAGATGGGAAAGCGCAAGTGGAGGAGAACCAGGGGCCATTCTGAGCAAGGAGGCTGAGGCTCACCACTCAGTGGTCCAGCCACAGCACCCTGACCACAAGGTACCCCACCTCTCGTGATGCAGTGGACGTGGGTCACAATGGAGGCAGTTGCTCACCAGAGGCAAACAGCAAGCAAGTCTCAGAGTTGACAATTATGTCACCTTCTAAACAAAAGTGATATGTCATTGAAAAAGCTCAGAGTTCCGCAGTTCCCAGGGACAGACACACATGAACAGGGCGCATCGTGGGGGAGAGCTGCAGTTTTCGTTTCCAAGGGCCTCTCTGCTGACCTCACAGTCCAGGAGGAGAAGCTCCGCATTTTCTGGTTTTCCTGAGTGGATATTCACTTCGACACCCACCGCCGCCAGCAGCCAGCACCAGGGCCAGCTAGCATATCCTCAGGGCCCGGCTAATTCGCACCAGGCAGAGTAGGGAAAGACAAAATCCTCGAAGTCTGATAACAATATTGAGAAAAGATGTTTCCACATTTATAAATTTAAAAACAGCTATGATTTGATTTGGGGGAATTGAAAGATAACCACTTCTTCCCTGAGCTGCTCACGACTGGGTGAGAGAAACTCGCACCTTCCCAGCACAGAGGCATTCCCAATGGTTAGGAGCAGGCTGTGGCCACACCAGGCCCCATCAGAGCCTGCACCCCAGCCAGACCTACACTCCAGCAACCCCTGCACCCAGCCATTTGTCCCCCAGCCACAACTGCCTCCAGCCAGGCCTGCATCCCAGACACCCCTGCACCCAGCCACACCTGCACCCAGCCACGCCTGCCCCCCAGCCAGGCCTGCATCCCAGACACCCCTGCACCCAGCCAGGCCTGCCCCCCAGCCAGGCCTGCATGCCAGCCACACCTGCCAGCCACACCTGCCCCCCAGCCACCCCTGCACCCAGCCAGGCCTGGACCCCAGACACCCCTGCACCCCAACCACACCTGCCAGCCACACCTGCAGCCAGCCACCCCTGCAGCCAGCCACCCCTGTACCCAGCCAGGCCTGCACCCCAGACACCCCTGCACCCCAGACACCCCTGCACCAAACCATACTTGTACCCCAGCAAAGCCTGTGCCCCAGATACCCCTGAACCCAGCCACCTCTGCACCCCAATGGCCCTTCTCCCCGCCAGTCCTTCTTCCAGCCGCTCCTGTGCCCTGGGCAGGCCTGCCTCCTGCTAATTGGGAGAGTGAAACAAACCACCCGGTGATTCAGCTCTGAGTGAAAGGTGCTGCAGGGCAAGTCCTCAGCCCCTGAGGTGTGGATGTCACCCTGCAGTGCCCCCACCAAAGAGCTGCTGTTCCCAAAGCTTCCGAGGAGGAAAATGGTGACTAAATTAGTTCTTTTGTGGTCTCTGTTAGCATGATCTCCAGGTGAAGGGACCTGCCACAACTAAGGGGCAGCGGAAGCAGTGCCTGTGGGCGCTTATGCCAGCATCAGGGCTCTGCTCTCGGGAGTGAGGCAGCTGGAAGCCCCACCCGGCTTCCCTGCGCCCTGGGATCCGCAGCAGTTGGCACACCCAGCTGCCCCATCCCTGCCTCCAGCTCCGCCCTAGGACAAAGGGTCAGCAACCTGGCCTGCGCAGAGTAACTGATCCCCTTGCCTGCGGAATACAGCCCGTCTCCAAAAATGGAAAGGGCGAAACCTCGGTCGGCCCAGAGCACCCCCCAGCCCCGCCCCAGGGCAAAAGGCGAGGACAGTTCTCAGAAGCCCAGTGACCGATGTGGTGAGGAACCTGACATTCCAGCTGCTTTTCAGGCCCAGGGGACTTTTGTGGCTTTTCTGATACTTCTAGAATCTTCTAGAATGCTTCTGAGTCAGAAGCAGAGGTCAGGGCTGATCTTGAGAAGAAAAATCAAACAGCTGAGTTCTGGAAGCTTTGTCTGAATCCAAAGTAACTTTGTTTCAAATACAATTAGATTGATACAGTTTAGTTTTTCTTTTGTGACCTTTAGTTACATTAAAAAACAACAACCAACGGTCCTCTCTGCGCAGGGCTTGCTTTCTTCTCTGAGGACGTCTTGGACTCCTGAGGCCATCCTCAAAGTGACTGCAGCGCTGATTTAAGGCTTCCGAGTGAGGTTTAGGGCTGGGGTCTGGCTTCTGGCTGTTTTTGACCACCCTGGGATCTGTTGAAGGTGGCACGACCCTGTGCTCTGTGCTCCCGTGCGCCAGATGGTGCGCATGGCAATTCTTCATGCCAGCCCCGTGGGAGTTGGCATCTGTTGAAACCTGTTATGAAACACCCACTGACCCATCCCAGCTCTTGGTGGGTGAGGGCGCCGAGCAGAGTCAGGCCGGGGTGTAGGAACTGCGGGCTTCGCGCTTCCGTGGCGGAGGGCTCCCTTTCCTGCGGCATGCTCCTGGCGGGCCAGCTGCCACCTTCAGTGTTTCCACCAGTTTTCATTCCCAGCAGGATGGTTGGGTCCCTGCAGGCCTCAGAAGCGCTAGCTGGATCTGTGACACACACCGGGTGGCCTGCTGCCCGCTCGGGTCTCTTGGTCCGCTTTGCCCTTTAAAGCCTGCCATTTTCCTGCTGGTGGGCAGGGACACCAGGCCTGTTAGTGCCTGTGCCCCTGTCTGGGTCCTATGTGGGTGCTGCAGGGAGGGCTGGCCTGGTGGTTCAGCGGCCAACGCCGCCCAGGAGGCCACAGCCAGTTCTCGAGCTGCAGGTGCTTCCTGGTGGCATTCCAAACTCGCTGTGTTTGAACATGGCCTGGGGATGTGATTTTAGCTGACCCTGGACCTCTGATCAGACGAGCGTGACTACCTCTGGGAAGAGTGCGGCACCCTCTTATCACCTGGATGCAGGACTGTCCCAAGTTCCATGTTTTTTTGCTTCTCTCTGGGAAAAGCCCTCCTACGCCTCCCGGCTCTGGGGACCTAGAGCCTGTTATCACTCATCAGAAATGTTCTTACTCTTAACTAACTTGGCAGTAATAAAACATCCTTATCATGGGATCTAGGCTAAAGGGAAATTTTGAAGCACTTTGAATGCTGATTAACTTTTAAAAACAAAAAAGCAAGTCTAACTATGAAATGACCACAAGTAAAAGAAAGTTCCCACACTTTGAACAACACAGGGAAATACCCAGCTCCTAGGAGGGCAGGGTGGGCCCCGCAGGGACAGGAGCCTCCTTTGGCAGCTCTGACCAGCACCTTGTTTTCAAACCTGCACCCAAAGCAAAGAAGATGGTGCTGTGTCCATAAATCCATCAATATGAGGCCCGTTTGACCTCTTAGCAGTGGCAGAGAAAAGACAAGAGAGGGCTGGGGTCTACAGGAGAGAGAGTGAGGGGAGCCCTGGTTACTGATCACTGGTCTACTGATGTCTTTAAAGGACTTACCTGCGTTTTCCTGAACAATTATGAAAGAGGCACGGTTAAGGATGAGGACCCAAATGCTCCGATACCTTAGGCTTATTTACAATAAATTTTGTGAATTATTTTACTTGTCAAAAAACAAACAAATTAAGGACAAAACTGGGGAAGCGGCCATGAATGGGGGAGCTGTACCCACTGTTGGAGCGTCTGTTGATTCTTCGGAGGCTCAAGCCAGCCTGGGAGGGGCGTGAGTGACTCTGGGGGGGGTCCCCAGGAGGATCTTTGTTCTCTGCATTTCTAAGGCCCTGGTGTTTTGTGGCCTCCGCAAGTTTTCACTTGAGGCTAAAACTGCAGGTCAGGAGGTCCAGAGGGTTGATGTGGGTGTGGTATTTGCAGCTAATTCACAAGGTTTCTATAAATTGGTTGACACATTTGAATGTTGGGACTGAAGGTAACTAACCTGATTAGCACTTGGAGTAGTCAGCAACACCCGACATCCTGTCGCCGGAGGCGGACTTAGGGGCGCATGGAGCTGTGTGGTGGGTGTGTGGCCACAGAGTGATTACCTGGCTGGTAATCACACCTGGCAGTTCTGTGAGACTCCCGGGAAGCTGTGCCAACGGACAACAGCTGTAGTGACAGCTAGTGCCAGGCCAAAATCAAATATTTGTTCTCTAATTTTTAAAATTAAACAAGCAGACAAGGATTCTTCATCCCCTTGTGCATTAATAACAGGCTGTAAGTACAGCTGAGGTTAGTGTTTCCAAGTAAAGGAAAAACTTCTGATTTTGAAGAGATGGACCTTGGACGCTTCTGATGAAAGATATTTCTAAATTTCCCATTTGTATTTGAAAAGCACAAGCTCATGATTGTCATTGTATATGACCTTTGATCCAATGCAGCTGCCCAGGGTCATAACAGCTCTGTTGGAAATCCCATGTTTTGTGGCACTTTGCAACTCTGAAACCAAATGATGTACACAAAATCATATTATTACTATCAGATTCCTGCAAACAAGAAAGGTACCACTAAACGACACTTGCCACCACAGCAGGGACGTGGCGAGTGGGCCAGGCGCTCATCGCGGCCGCCCTCCCCTCTGCTGAGTAGCCCGTGGCTGAAGCCTCGCTTGAAGGAGTTGGATTATCACACCAACTTGAACCTTCGCTCTAGGGCCGTGTTTTGAACGAAGGCCACACACACATCACGTGGCAGCGGATCTCAGGTTTCCCCAGGGCCCAGCCTGTGAATGGAAGGATGTGTTTAACCTGGGAAGGCCACAGGCAGGAACCAAGGACAAAGATGGAGGGCGTGGGGCTCCCTGGGCTGCAGGCCCCACCTGGAGACCACAGCACACATGACCGGTTCCCACGGCGGTCTCACCCTGAGCACTGCGGCTGCTCTGGGCGTCGAACGGACCTGGGTGTTGGGTGGATGCGTGCGTTTCTTAGACTGCTGCTGCTGGCGCTCTGACCTGGAGCTTCCTCTGCTGTGCCAGGGTTTGCGTGGGGCCATCAGCTCGCTTGCAAACACAGGTGCCTGATCCACAAGCCAGGGTCTCCCTCATCCTCACGGCCCTTCCAGGGTGGTGAAGCACGTTCAGCTGCGAGGGAGGAGAGAGCATGGGCTGTGGGCTTTGTCTGGGAAAGGGGGGCGTTCAGATCAGTGGACGCTGCAGCTGTGGTCGTGTGGTCAATGTGTTCTGAGCGGGTCTTGAGTGCCCCCGTGAGGAACAGGCATGTCCTGCTGCAGCCTCCAAGGTCTCCGTTCCTGAGTACCCAGGCCCGCCAGTCTCGGGGAGTCCCTCTCCAAAGCCTCCCCCAGGCACAGCTGCAGCAGGCGGCAGCCCAGCACCCTTAGCTGAATGTGGAAGTCAGTCTTCACCGTGGGAAGGGTGAAACCTCAATCTTTGGCACCCACTCCCCATCTTCTCTGTGGTGGGCCATACCAATCATCTTTAAATCTTCTGAGACTTAACAGTAAAGATGAAATTGAAATTTCAATTTAAAATTTAAATTTTAACTTATTTAAATTAAAATGTATTTAAATAAATAAATTTAGATTTCAAAATTGTGCTTTATTTCAATTTTGAAACACAAAATTGCATTTCAAAATTGTATTTTGAAATGTATTTTAAAATTTTATTTTCGTGTTCAAACCAATAAGCAGACTTCCATAAAAATAGGCTTAAGTGAGGCCTTCTCCCCCAAAATAAATAAATAGCAGCTTCAGCTATTTAAACAGAACACAGTCTGAGTCAATGGAAGTATTTTTACAGGTTATAATTTGTAGAGTGACATGCTTCTCTTTTGGAATAAATGAGATAAAAATGGCTGCTCCAGTAGTTTCTCCACCAGCAGATTCAGTTGGATTGTGCGACCTCTGGCTTCAGTCCGCCCACTTCCCCAGGCAGACGGGTCATGCTGGCTGTGGGCCCTGTCTGTCTGTCACCTGACTGCCCAGCATTCTTTCCTCATTGGCAAGAGGAGGCTGGGGTTGCGGAGAGGCTGAGCTAGGTGACAGTGGAGATGACAGCGGAGGTGACAGGCAGAGAGTGCTCGGAGCTGCCCTGGAACGGAGCAGTTCACTGTGAGGGAAAGGGGGTGCTCCTCAGAAGGCTCCCAGCACAGACCTTCCTGACCTCAGACCGGGTGTGGCCAGTCCAGTCCTTTTAGGACAAAAGGCTAAAATCATCAAGAAGCAGGTCAGCCCCAGCCCTGGAGGGTGCTGCCCAGCCTGCAGGGCTGATGCCACTTCAAAGGCCACGCTCTGTCCTATTTTTATCGTGGCAGCACCACCCCGCCTTCGCAGCTGCCTCTTGAACAAAAGGTTCTGCCAGGCCTCTGACACCTCTGGGCCCCGCGGTGCCTTTGCCCGGCAGCCAACCCTGCGTTTGTGCTGTGTGGCGTGATCTGTAAGCACAGCCTCTCCTCCACCCCAAACCTTGAGCTGGAGCCAATATCACTCCCGTTTCACAGCCACGGGCAGTGAGGCTGGGAGAGGCTGAACCCAATGCGTAAGCAGAAGCAGAGACACGCGCCCAGTCGGGACGTCCAGGGTCACCGCCTGGTAGCACACGCTGCAGGCCGTTAACCCCAGCCCATCTCTTGAGGGTTCTCCTTCCAATGTGAAATAGAGCTGCAAGTCCACTGTGGCCAGGTGACCAATCAGGGCAGAGCTAGGCTGAGACAGGGTCTGACTTGCATTCCTGCAACTATTTAAAACAAGTGGTCACTTGGCCACTTCTCTACTCCCAAACAGGGCTTGTTAGTCCTGATTCTCTGCCCTGCTTTTGGCAGGCAGAATAACCTGTACTTGTGCCTGGAGAAATGGGCTCTGTCCTCCACTATCTAGGTAAGAGAGCCACGTGGAGTTTCCAGAACTCCCCTTGGTGGAAGCTAATGGGATCTACTAGGAGGGTGGGTTCCAGGGAGGTGAGGGAGGGGCTCCTACCTGACCCTTGGTCCCACCTGGCCTTACTCAAGGGGAATGTTGGTCCTGCACTCAGAGGCCTCTTTGTAACGGGGCTCCACATCTCCAGGTAGAAATTTCCCCCAGGCCCTGGACGGCCTCTGCTGCCAGGAGCCTGTGGCCACAGCCACCTGAGGAGCTTGAGTGCCCAAGGAGCAGTGAGGTCCCCTCCAGCACCTGCCGTCAGCCACGACCCCAAGCCATGTGGGCCCTCTCTTGCTCCAGCCTAGCGCTGTCAGCCTCCACTGGCTTCCTCTTCTCAGGTCTAGGTTTTAAATCTCATGATCGTTGTCTTTCAGACTTTCTTTTGGATTCTTGCAGAGTTCTCTGAGACTTCACTTGTGGAATAGAACCAAGTTGAAACTCTTAAACTTCCATTTATTGAATCATTTATTTGCATGTTAAAATCTTCTGTTTAGAAAAACTGACTGACCTGTGTGTCTTGCTGAATGGGACTTGGGGTGCATGTGGGCAGGCACAGAGGGAGGGAGGCTGCTTCTGCACCCAGTGCACGTCTTGCCAGCTGACCGGAGGTTTCAGTGAGGACACTGCCTCTTCTGCTTGTGGCGGTGCAGGACAGACAGGGCAGCCTGGCGTCTGAGTAGGGGCCCAGGGAAACGGGGCAGGAATCACGCTGGCCTCTGGGGCCTTGTGTTCCCCACAAGGAATAGACAGTCCTGAGGCCTGAGTGTGCCAGTGTATCAGGGACAGCCAGGGACAGCAGTGAGCAGCGAGGTGGGGCTGCAGCATGTTCAAGGTCTTGTACAGGTTAGTGGAAGGACCGTGGTTTTCTCGTCTTTGAAATGAGAAGCCAGTGAGGGTTTTGATCAGAGAGCTGAGTGACAGAGTCTGGCAGGTTTTAAAGGACAGTTTGGGGTGGCATGTTGAGAGTGAACCAGGGAACCAGGCAGGACTAGAGAGACCAAGTGGGACTGAAGTGGCAATCAGGCCGCACCATCTGGGGGCTTCTCCAGGGTAGTGCCCTGCAGGTCAAGAGCTGGTCAGACACTGGGGACCTGGTGGACTCATGAGTGGGGCCATGTGGGCAGGTCGGGTGTGGGCATGAGGAGACAGGAGTTAGTGTTGGCTCCCGGAGTGTGGCCTCCGGTGGACATGGAGGTCTGCTGCTTCCTGAGCGCTGTGTCCACTGGTGCTCCCCCCTGCTCTTCAGAAATCCTAGCCAGTGCCTCCTGAGGCAGAGCACAGGCCTGCTCCTGCTTCTCCAAGCCTCGGGAAACCTACTCATGCTGAAGCCACGTCCAGGACCAGTTCTATGATGGCCAGGCGCACCTCAGAGAGGGGGGAGCCACGGCAGCTGGACCGCGTGCCGCGGGAGACCTGGAGACCTTTTCTCTTGTGTAAGCAGGACTTCGGCCAAGAGAGTGCTTTACCTTTCAGGTTATGATACAAACTGTTTGAACCTCAAAACATAAGTCCTATTAGGTTTCTTTGTGTTTTAGGGCTATTTATACGGCTCTAGAATTCACTCTTGGTCCTAAGGAAAACCTCAGGAGGCTGCCCTTGGAGGTCAGGTGTTCCCTGAGGTCAGATGGCTCTCAGGTGGCCTCAGGAGGCACGTAGCTAAGGCGCACTGGAGGGTGTGGATGAGGCCGCCTTGGGCTGCAAGGGAGGATGGCATCAGCTGAAAGGGGCCCTCAGCCCCAGGGGCCCCTCTGCTGCGCACGGACCCCACGTTCGCCCTGAGCGACTAAATGTGACTCTCTGTGTTCCCATGCACTGGCCGCTTACTTGCTGTAACAAGTGCCAGGAAGTCAGCATTAATCAACTCAAACTTAACCACACGTAAATGACCTCGTTCTGTCTAGTCTGCGCAGATCCTGATCCTCTCTCACCAGTGGTCGACCCGGCAACTTGGGCTCTCGCTGCAGACACGGTGCAGGGTCAGATGGCGGGCCCCTCAGCCCACACCCTCGGCTTCCGCTCATGACCCGCTGTGCAGCAGGCCTCCTGTCCACCCACTCCAATTAAGGCTCAGGCTGGAAGACATGTGCGTGTGGGCCCCTGGGGAGAGTCGGAAGCATCAGGAGTCCGTGTGTCCGTGGAATCTTGTGTTACTATGCGTCACCATAGACCAGCGAGAGACCAGCAGGCGCCATCCTGGGCTGATGCTCAGAGAACCTGGGCAAGCTCTGTGCAGCATTAGCTGCGTCATCTGCCGCGAGACTCGGCCACAGTGTGGGTGACACCTTGCCTCACGTCACGGGTTGGTTCTGGAGTTGACACTTGTGTTCCAACATCCTCTCCCAGAGATCAGGACCCCGATCTGCGCTGGCCTTCCTGGTCGGCTGGAGGAGACGGGGACTCAGTCTTCTCTCCCAGGTCGAAGAGTGAAAGGTGGCAGCCAAGAGCCTCCTCCAGACACCTCCAGTGGCAGGGAGCTGGCAGCCAGGGGAGAGCGCTGCAGGGGTGGGAGGGGACGTGCCCAGGGACACAGGTGCAGTCCTGAGGGCAGCCCACGACCTGGGAACAGGCAGGCCTGTCCTCTGGGGCAGGGCTAGTGGGGCGTGGGGCTGTGTTCTGCGGGAAGAGGGGCGTGATGAGACACATTCCTTGGAATTTATTCATGGAAACACATTCCATTCCACTTTTAGCCTACATTTCATTTTCTAAAAAAGCAGAGTTTTTTATCTTCTGAAAAGGATATGTATGCAGATATAACAGGGCACTGAAGTAGACGTTCCACTCAGGAAACCCGGGGTTGGAGTTTCCTGTACCTGCAGTGAAACTCCAGGTTGAGGTGCAGACGATACAAAGAAGGAGGAGGCAGACGCCCTCCAAGACTCTGGAGCCCCTGGCCAGGTCCAGGTAGCCAAGGGCACAGGCATGGCAAGGAGGGCCGGCATCCCAAGGAGGAAAGCGAGGTGCCAGGGAGCATGTGTGGGTGCAGTCCAGCCCCCAGCCCTTCACCTCAAGCCACGTGGAGGGAGAACTTGCCTGGGTGCCTGCCGGAGGACGGGTGGGAGGTCAGAGAGGACTGGGTCTGAGACCTCTCAGGAAATCCGGGGGGCAAGGAGGCCGACGAACCATTTTGGCAAAAAAGCTGGAAGTCTGCTGCCATACTCCCTGGGACCACAGCGGGAGGGCAGGGAGCTGGACGGAAACCTCCCTCAGAGCGAGGCCCCTTTGGGTGACCTCAGGTAGCTGTGGCGCTGTTCCTACATGTGAGCAGAATGTCACAGGACTGGCCCAGGCTTCGTTCCGTGCAGTGGAAAAGCTCTCGCTGTGTAAGAGGTGCAGGAGACCAGAGGGGAGAGGCCCCTGAGGACCTGCCCTGGGAAAGCCAGTTGGACCTGGTCACAGGGAGCGCTTGAATTCTGTGACAACAGGGGCCCACGGGGCAGTGTCAATGAGTGAGGTGCTGGGACTCCGCCATCACCCTCAGACGTCCAAACCAGAACAGAAGGCGCGCCCGAGGTCCCCAGGTCCCTCGCCATGGCTGATCGGGTCTAGCACAGGGCTCGGGTTGGCCAGCCCAGCAGAGAGCAGCCCGGCCCGGGGAGAGAAGGCCTTGGCCTCAAGGAACAAGATGCAAAAATGGCTCTGGGGAAACAGGTTGAAATGAGGGGCCTGGTGCAGGTGAGACGAGAGGCACAAACAGAAACCAGTCTATACTAAAAAAAAAAATGCTTATTGATCCCCAGCTCGTCTCCAGCCTAAGGAGTTAGCAGCCTGGCCCCCGATCGCTAGTCCCGGGTGTGCCAGCGTGTCTGAGGAACTGTGGGAGCAGCTCCTTCTGCCCAGGGAGCCAGCAGCTCCCCTGTCCTCCTGGTCGAGCTGCTGCTTTGCATGTCCCCACCTGAGGTCCGTGCTGTAGGTCTCGGTGCTTTCTAAAGGTCTCTGCAGAAGCCCCATTGCTCTCGCACTCTCTCGCCTCGATGCTCCCCGGTCCTGCGCCGGCTTTGCCCTGGTGGGTGTGCACACCTTAGCCGAAGAGTCTGCCCTGCCCCTGGGACTCACTTGCCAGCGATGCACTTCTGGTTTCCTCCGAGCAGGGGGGAGAAAGAATAGGCCCCGCTGTCCACCACGTGTCTGGGTTGCTGCTGCACACAGATACACTGCTCAGTGCCCCGGGTGGACGACGCTCAGCCAGGGTCGACCGTCACCCGTGTCTATTCAGAGCCTCTGCTGCTTTCTGCAGCCTGGGGTCCTTGTGTCTATTGATGCCCTAACCACCTACTGTCCTTGAGACCTGACCTGCAGGCCCTGGCAGGTGGCCTCTGGCCAGAGACCCCAGCATCAGACCCCAGGGACAGACGATGTCACCCCCTCTTCCCGCACAGCTGTGGGTGGCAGCGACACTCGTCCTTGTGGCCCCGGAGCTTTGTCTCTCAGTTTAGAAAAGTCCCTGTTTGGGGGTCAAGATGGAAAACAGTCTTTCCTGAGCGGCCTTCCGGACTTGTCACAGGGAGCCCAGCGGCCCTATGGTGTCTTCTACAGGGTGGGGACCTGCCCGCCGACCCTGAGCTCTGGAAGAGTCTCTGAAGAGTTTGGCATCCACAGAGTTTCTATTAAATAAGTCTATGATGCCAACAATAAAGAATAAGGAATATAGACCAAGCCCTTAAAAGTCACCCGACCACCTGTGAAGAGGATTTGGGACAAGTTCTGGATTAAGACACGAAGGTCAAAGGAAACAAGTTTCTGATAGGACTCGACCACTAAGGAAGGTTTTAAGGACTCTAGAGAGAGAACACGTGTCACTTTGACCCAAGGTTTCTGAAAGCTGAACCCACTGCCAGCAGGGCCTTTGGTGCAGGGGACGTGGGCTTGCTGCAGGGAGTCTCCTGTGGCCAAGCTGTGAGACAGTCCTGTGGCAGCCAGCAGGCAGGGCCCTAGGAACGCAGCAGGAGAGGCAGGCACCCGGGGCTGAGTGCACTCCCCTTGAGCACTGGCAGGACATCAGCGAGCAGGGACTGGGGCCAGGACTCACTCTCTAGGATGTAGGGTTGGGGTGCCCGGAAGGAAGGGAGGGTCAGAGGAGCCAGCAGAGCAGCTCTCTGCAGGGAAATGAGGACCAGGTGACCCTCCCCCAGGACAGCATGGGGGTGGGAGGGCCGGCCCTGGGGCACCAGCACGCCCACTCTGCAGGGGAGCTCTTGCTTATATTTTCCCTGCTCAGCGACCACCGTGGGGCAACAGGTTCAAAGTTACCAGGAAAAAGAGTGAAAGGCCTGGTGGCTTACGGCCCACTTGCAGGGTTTCCAACATGTTTGTTTATTTTGTACCAGGAGAACAGGCATGGAATGTGGACATGGACACGTGGAGGGGGCCGAGGGGGCCCTGCCACAGGGCTGGGCCCGGGAAAGACCCAACTGTGGGATCAGAGAGGGAGGGCAGGCCCCGGGCCACAAGAGCACGTGCAGGCCACGTGGCACACAGAGTTCAAAGGGCAGGCAGCTGAGACTGCCTGACCCAGGATGGACACTGCCTATAGGGCCGGCTGGCTGGCAGGGCTTGGTGGTGGTGCTGGGTGCTCTGGAACCGTGGTCGGTGGAAACTGAAACACACGAGGCTATTAACACTGTAATTAATGCTGTCCTTGCTCCTAGGCCAGTGGGCGCGCCCTTTCTCTCCCGGGAAGACCGGCCCCACCTGCCCTGTCCACAGCACCTCCTTGGCCACAGCAGTCTGCCTTCAGTTACCCTTGCAAGCCACCCAACGGGCTGCAGAGAGCAGGCAGGAGACCAACACCTTGGGAAGCCGCGGCCCAGTCTCCTCTGGGGCTAGTCGATGATGCCTTCGGGCCCAGGAACATCCAGGAGTCCGTGGTGGCCCACGTGGTCTCAGCAGCCAGGAGGAAGGTGCTTCCTGGGTCCCCAGAGGGCTGGAGAGAGAGGCTGCCGCACACCCAGCCAGCTCACATGGTTGCGTCTGGGAGACAGGAGCACCCGGTTGCCGCCCTCGCCAGTAGCAGCATGTCCACCAGCTCCTGGTATGGCCCTCAGTCGCCATATGCATGTCGTGGGCAGGCATCCAGGGATGACTTCGAGATACAGTCCCTGGAGACCAGGTCTGACTACTGCCTACCAGCAGCCGGCTGCAACTACAACCCGCAGCCGCGGGCATGGAGACGGCAGTGGAAGTAGAGGACCCACAGCGGCAGCCATCACCCTGTGGCAGGCACGTGGGCGCCTCTGCTGTCCTGCAGGGTGGGCTCTCTCCCAACCCCATTGGATCCTGTGGCCTTTCCTGAGCTGGTGCCTGACTGCGTACTCACAGTGTGTCTCACTTCACTGCCGGCACATGGAGCATGTCGTGGAAGAAAAAGTAGATTTTGCACTGATGTTCTGGGACTCACATGTCACTCAAAATCTTAATTCTGTTGACAAGGGGCAGTCTCTGCACACCACCTGCCCAGAGAAGGGGCAATAAGGGCTGTCCTCCAAGTGCCTTAGTCCAGGAAGAAACTGGCAACACGTGTGCTAATCACTAGCTGCAGTAGAAGAGGCACTTGGGGGGATCTTACAAAAAGATGCAAATGAGCAAGGATTGCATACTAGAGGATCTCCTTGGTATCCTCGATATGTCCCTAGTCTTTCTCTGAAACATTTTTAAGTCTAACAAAATTCACACTTTATAGAAGACTGACACATAAGAGTTCGCAGAGGCACATAAGAACAAGACTTTGCACGTTTCAGGTGAGCTTTTGAAGTGAAGGGTGTAACGGGTGGAAAACAGAAGGACTTGGAGGTAGACTGGTCCTCACCTGTTTGAACCTGGAAACCGGACACAGGAATGGACCCCTGGTTCAGTTGTCCTCAAGGGTCAGATGGGAGGGCTATGGTCTGCTCTGAGGTCCCCACTGGCTCTGATGCCAGAGAGTCTCCCCCAGCAGAGCACCTGTGATGCATGGCTGGGTTCAGGAGCAGGATGGGCAGGAAGGCAATCGAGGTCACTGAGGGGTCCTCCGGGTCCCAGCAGGAATCTCCAGCGGTGGGTTTGTGTCACGTGTGAGGTGGAAGGAGGGCTAATGTGCAGAAGGAAACCGTGAGTGGGCACCAGGATGTGCAGAGGAACGTGCTGACGTGCAGCAGAGGGGACAGCTACTGGGTGACAGAGAATGGGCTATGGAAGGCACAGAGCGGTGCTTCTCTGGGAAATGGCCACTGGACGTTCAGAGGCAGTGAGAGAGCTGCGGCCAGAGCCTCGTTAGCACACAGGGTGTGGACCCCGTGCTTCTCCTCATGGCCATGAGCACCAGGTGTCCCCCACGGTGAGGTCCAGCCCTCTATGGCCTTAGCAAGTGTCCAGTCACTGAAAGTCTGGAACTTTGAGGGTTCACACCTGTGGCGAGCTTGCTTGTGGTACTTTCAATGCCCGAGCCCTCTGCCTGCTGGCTTCTTGTCACGTGAAAGTATGTTCCACAGACAGGAGCTGACTAAAAGTGCCAGGGCACAAATGATCCCCACCTGGAAGCAGGAAGAGAAGTTGAGGAATCAGCAGGCTCCATCATGGGTGAGAGTAGCCAGAGGCTGCTCTGTCCAGTTAGGCAGAACAAAAACGATGCAAACTTTCCAAAGTTGTATTGTTAAATTATCTTAAATGGATAAAGAGCTGATTCTCTCAAAGTATAAGACATAATTATTGGCTCCAAAGAGTTTTTACAGAATCCTAAAAAGCAATGTCTGGTGTATGTGTTAGTATGTTGGCGAGTTCTCTAGAACACGTGATGCTCACTTGGTTTGAAATTTGTTATGGTGGATGAATCTCCTGGCATAGACAGTCTTAGGAGGTGAGGGACTTACCTCACTTGCTAGGTCAGGTTCTGTTTGTCCGCTTCTTCCAGAAGTGCTCATGTTATGTCCACTAGGTGCACACATGATGCTCACTGCTAGACTCGCTGCAGGGTGAGGGAGGCACAGGCCCCACACAGACCTGCCGAGGTGCACGTCACCTGGCAGACAGAGGCAGGGGTCACGCAGGTCTCTCTGGCGTCCCGTGGTCTGTCAACAGTCGGAGCTTCGAGAGGCCACTCTGCGGGACCACTGTCTCCGTCTCACAGAAGCTCCCGGGACTGAGAAGCAGGACTGAAGCTACGCCTGCCCCACCGAGGTCCGATTCTCCCGGCACAGATTAGGTCATTGTTTCTCACAAAACTGGACACAGACCGCGGTGGGCTCCCTGCAAGCAGCCATCACGGGGGAGAGGCGTGTTCTGTGCACCTGCATACCTTCTTGGGACATCGCGACGTCATCCCAGGGCCACTCGTCCAGCACTGGCTCGACCCTGTGTCTGAGCGTGAGTCCCCGTGTGTGTGCAGCATCTGGCACGATGGTTTAGATCTGCCGACAACTCAGAGTTGGTACCTGCATGGCTGGCCTCCTGCCGTCCACCTCAGATGGGTCTCGTGCTCGGCCACAACCCATGAGAGGGAAGAGTCGCCATGTCAGGACTGACAGGTGCTCACAGCCTGAGCTTCAGACAGACGCGCATCACGTGGGCTTAGTTATGATGAGCAGAATGGTAGGGACGTTGCTTTTTTAAGAAAAAGTAGATTTCCACACTAGATTTCTATTCAAAGTAGAAGTAATGACACTATTCACACTTTTCTATTAAAAATTAAAGATGTGTTGTTCTGCTAGTAAGAGTGTTCACCCCAAAATGCTGTATCTAAAAGAAGCACACTGAAAATCAAAGTCAGCAATAAACACAACTTGAAAATGAAGACAAGGGGTCTCCTCTTTCCTCACAGAACCACTTGAGTCACTGTTTACTCCAGCGTTTACGCCCAGCTGTGGCCCATTTCTGAGGCTCCTGCTGCACCCCCACCTCTGGACTGGGCAGCTGAGGAGTGCTGCATCCTGCAGTGTGAGGAGCCTTTATGCAGACAGGGCCACAGGCAAGGACACTGCAGTGTCCTGCAGGGGAGACAGGAGCCTTTCCAGGCAGGCGGCATGGGGCCAGTGGGGGTCACCAGAGGCAGCCTGGGGGAGGTGGGTCCCGCTGAGCAGCCCAGCAGGCTCAGGCTGCAGACAGCCAGAGTGGTGGACTGCTTTGGGGGTGGAGGCTAATGAGAGATCTGGCTGGACATTCAGGTGGGGAGGTGCAGGAGCCCCCTGCAGCTGGACGGAGCACAGAGTCCTCGTCACTGTCACACTGAAAGCTCCTTTACAAACTCACCTGCAAAGGTCCTCAGTGCCGTGTGCCAGATGGGGAGGTTGGTCCCCACACACTTGGATGCTACTCTTGACTGAGTCCTTGCTGACCAGCATCCTGCAGCAGTTCTGGACCTGGCCCCTGCAGAGCCCTGACTGCTGGGCACCCATAGCCAAACCAGCCCCCAGGTCCTTTTGGCGTTTGCCCGCTGGGCTGGCTCAGCTGACCTCAGTCAAACTGAAGCCCTGATTCAAGTGAACTCTTTAAACTTTGGCTCTTTCTACGCGACATGAAAACCATCTGCTGGAATGTGGGCTCCCTGGTCAGTCCCTGACCTGCTGCAAGATTTTAAGGCCTTTTAATTTAATTTATTTTTTTGGTAAATCTAAGTAAAATGGCTATTTTCAGCATTCTGATAAAAAAATATTTTTAAAGGGCCAGCATTTGAAAAGAAACTTCAAGAAGTTATAAAGATTTAAATGGCTTAAGCGATCCTAGCAGGGCTGGGTGCCTTCTCGGTCGGAGCTTGCCCAGGTGCATGAGGCTGTTCCCACCCCAGCACTGTAGACAGAGGGGCGGAGCGCAGCAGAGATGGACCACTTCAGGATGCTCATGCCTCTCTGGGAGACCCTCAGCGCCGAGTGGACCGTGAACTTCCCAATATGGTGAGAGGTGGGCAGCATCAGCTCCTGATGGAGCTCAGCTAGGAGGCAAGGAGGCTGGGGTCCCTGGCCAAGCTCCCCAGGAGATGGCCATGAGGCCAGCCAGCTGCCCTCACTAACAGGAGCAGTTCTCCACGTGGCCCCGGGAAGCCCTGGGTCTGGGTGTCCTCCCACGGCAGAGCAGAGCTGCCCACAGGCAGCTCGTGGTTTGCAGCATGTAACTCACCACTGGGTGTCTCCAGTCCCTTCTAGAGGCTGGGTCATCCACGCAGGCCCTGGGGAGGGATGCCCAGCCGTCTTCTCTGGGGGCCTGACTACAGGGATGGGCCCCGCAGTGCCTTCTTCCTCCTGGACACTGCTGCCACTTTATCAGCCTCCAGCAAGCTCTGCCCCTAGGGGAAGCGCCTCCCTCTCCTCCAAGCATCAGCCTTGGGGGTTCTACTGCTCACGGGAGGTCTGAACGGCCTCCAGGAGGACCTGAGCAGTGGAGGTCTGTCCTAAGGTAAGGCTTGCGCGGCAGAGGCAGGGGGCATTTCCTGCTGCTGCCCAGTGTCCCTCCTGGGAAAACTCTGTGGGGCGACTTAGGTGGGAGTGCACTCCTGGGGCCTTCCCCGACTCAGGACCCCCATCCAGGCAGGACTGGACACACAGCCATGCTCACACTGCCCCTACCCACACCCGGACGCAGGAGTCTGCAGGAGCTTCACAGCTGCCTCCTGGCCTTCAGCACTAGCCTGGCTCAGGAGCTGGGCTTGCTGTCCTTCCTGCTGAGCTACATGCCACTCAGCTCAGCCCTCTGCAAGACCAGGGCAGAGGACAGGAGAATGACTTTAATCAGTCGGTCAGTCTGGGCACTTCCCAACTCGCAGGCAGAAAGCTGTCACTCCTTTCCTTACCCACCTGAGGGTGGCAGCTAGCACTCCTGAGTGGCCAGCAGAAAAGCATAGCAGAGTGACCCATGGCACAGAGCCTTCCTGAACCATGCCCCAAGACTGAGGAGTCGTCCCTTTCCATGAAGAATGGGCAGCCGTGGGTACAGTGCCTGGAAAGCAGGTGGTGGGGGCAATGGGCAGAGTGGCCTGTGTCCCATGGGGCAGCAGGTCTCTGAGTGAGTCCCAGCGAGTTGGGAGAGGGCTTCCCCATCCTGTGGCTTGCTTCAAGCGGGGTGTTCCAGTGTAGGGCTCCCATCGTGGGGGAGGAGGATGGGAGAAGTGAGAAAGACCAGGCCCCCAGGGCCTCCGGGGCCCCAGGCTCAAGTGCTAGCCCCAGGCTGCAACCTCTGGGGGATTCCTGCTCCCAGCCCTGGGTTTATGATTTCACTAAATGTCTTCTTATCTTTGAATTCAGATGGTCTCTCTATGGTTCTGTCCGCACTGCGCAGGGCTACAGTTAGTGGCAGTGCAGAGTGTGTAGGAACTGTTGTTGACGCTGGCCTGAGAAGGGATAATGCCCAATCTGTGGTAAAAGAGCCCAGGTTCAAGGCAGAGCTGAGCCAAACCCACAACCGGTGTAAGCCTGGCAAGGACAGGTTCTGTGGCCTGCAGTGTGTCCTCTCTGAACCCCTGTGGCTGACGGGAGCTGGCTCTGCCACAGCGTCTGCACAAGCGGTGCATCCGAATTTCTCCCTTTGCATGGGAAAGAAGGTTCTGAGAAATCGTACAAGTGCACCTTTCAAGGTCTTAAATGCCATCATCCAGAAAAAACAGAAGGACAAAAAGATTTTACACATATTTTTGTCCAAGGAAATAGCAAAGAAAGAATGATTACCTTTGTCTTTTTATGTAGAAACCCTTGTCTCATTCTCAGTCTGGTAGGAGTTCACCGTGGGTTTCTGCTCCTTGGCTCCTGCACAGGGAACAGGCGGCTACTCTCTCCAGGTCCAGGCCTCGGAGAGTCCCCAGACCCAGGGCCTGTCACCTCCTCAAGCCTTCCTCTTACCGCTCTGCGCTGGACTAGGGTCAGCCACAGGCACGCCAAGCAAGGCAAGACCAGGAGGGTGAAGAGGGGTCGTTCGGAGATGCTGAAGGGGCAGGGCTGGAGGGAGGGAAGCTGAGCCCTGCACGCGTTTTCTCGGCAGCAGCCTTACTCATGGCACAAACACATCTGCTTGAAGGCCCTCCCTTGGGGGCGAACCATCCACACCTGGACTTTTCCTCAAGTCCTCACCCTTTGCAATTATCCATGGCGAGATGCAGTTTTGATCCCAGTAAGTGGGCTTCCTGGAGGCCCCAGGGCTGGGACCAGCAGCAACGCTCACCTGACCTAACTTCTGGCTCCTTGGCACGGGCGGGCAGCAGGCTGAGCATGCTGATGGGCTGCCTGCTCCTGCCCAGACTCCTTCTGGCCCAGTGAATGGACTTAGAGTTGAACTTAGGGCAACAGCACACTCGAATCCCCTGAGGGAGGGAAGCGGCCTGGGAGGGCTCGGTGGTCTCCCTTCAGACGCGCCCAAAGCCCCTGGGGGGCCTGGAGCCACCGAGGGAGGGAGAGATTCATTCTGGGGCCAACCAGCATCCCTTGTCGTTTCCCCCGAGACACCAAGGACAGGAACCTTCGGTGAAGGCTGAGTCCCAGGGAGCAGCACAAGGAGCAGCGAGTGGGCCCCAGGAGAGCCAAAAGGTGGGGGGGCCGGGGTGGGGGGCCTCGGGGAGTCTCCAGGCCCAGGGCCCAGGCAGGCGTTCCTGAGGGTGGCCAGCGCCCCCAGCCTGGCTCTGCTCCTACCGCAGCACCGTGCAGCAAACCCACGGGTCTCACCCCTCCGTGGGCGGGGTCAGCCCTCCTGGTAGAGCCCAGGTGGCCAGCACTCGGGGTGTAGGGAGCCCCTGGACCTGGGTGCAGCCCTGCCTTCGTGCCACAGCGGGGCTGACAGCCTGTCTGGTGGAGCAATGGGGGTGGCCCCATGGTGGAGTGCCTGCCCCACGTGCCCCAGTCGGGCTGCAGCCCTGTCCACTCAGGGGGTAAAATTCCGTACAATTTCTGCAAGCCACAAAATGGAACTCCTAAAACGTTATTCCCAGCCACTTAAAATGTGAAACCCACCTGCTCTTAACCACACACCCCGCATCTGCCTTCGGCCACAGTCGACCAGCGTCTGCCACCCTTGCTTGGGACAACCGGACGGCCCACTACCAGGCTTTCCACAGGCACTGGATGGTCAGCCTGTGGGGCAGGAGATTCCGGGCAGACTGAGCACCGCTGTGAGAAGAGGCTCAGGCCTGTCCAGTCTATCCAGTGAGGTCAGTGCTCAGGAGCTGAGAATAGAAGAGTGGTCAGCAGCCCCAGGAGAGGTGGGGAAGGGAGGGAGGGCTGCCAGCAGGAAGTGCCACCGTTAGACAGCGGTACCCTGGGGCTCTGCTGTACCCCAGGACGACCACACTCTCAGTACCACGTATCCTGTGTTTCAGAATAACTGGGCTCTACCAGGAGGGCTGACCCCGCCCACGGAGGGGTGAGACCCGTGGGTTTGGCTGCACAGTGTTGCAGTAGGAGCAGAGCCCGGCTGGGGGCGCTGGCCACCCTCTGAGGAGTGACACCCCTGCTCCTTATCCAGATTTGGTCAGTGCCTATTGTATGTGCACACTGATGCCACGTTGTGCCCCACAAAATGGACAATTACCATGTGTCCATGAAAAGCAAAATAAAATGTAAACCAATCTCTCCACGTGAAAAGGCGGCATATTCTACTGCAGGTCAGCACCAGAGCATGCTCAGGTGGCTTCCCCGCCCCACTGATGTCCTCCTCTGCCCCTGCAAGTCTTCCTTTCAGCTCCACCCTCCCCACCTCAGATGCAGACAGAGGCTTGTCTGGGGGAATCAGCTTCCCTATCTATGGACAGTGGTAGTGAGTGCAGGACGGCCCTCCTGCCTCAGCCACCAGGGTGTCTAACAGATGTGGTCACGTCTTTGGAGCATTTAGGTTCGGCTTGACAGAAATAGCAATACCTCTTTTCAGATTTGCACTCAGCAGATGAAGCTGTTGGATTTCAAAAACCTGAAAAGGTTAGATTCTTCTCCTGCCACATAATCTACGACTTCATTCTTTCCTAAATAATATGGAATCTTGATTTCAACATATTTAAAATTAAATATAGAATGAAAATGCCTAGGTACCAAAAATTAACTTCAAGAGATTAAGAGCTGAGCAGGGACACCTCTGGTAAGTTTTCAAAACTCACATGCAATCAAGACTGCAAGGAGCCCAGAGTGTGTACCAGGAAGGCCAGGAGGGCTTGAGAGGCCAGCGAGAGGAGTCCTCCTTCAGTGCTGCGTCCTTCCTCCAGAGAGCTGAGCCCAATGACAGGGAGCCTTCGCCTGCCTTCAGCACAGGCCCCCAAGCCCACTTTCTGCTCCTAAGAAGCCCGTGTGGCTCCAGACGGCATGTGAGCCTCTGCTCCCTCCCTGTCTTACCGACAGAGGCAATGTCGCCGGGGAAGGAAAGGAACATTCTCTGTGGCCCAACGTCATTATCTCCATCTGAAATTCTCCCCAAACAGATGAACATGAAAGGAGAACACAGTAACAGAGGCTGCTTGACAACGTGAGCTTCTCAAAGGGAGAGCAGAGAAGGCCAGAGCTGACCACGGTGGCACCCTCCTTGCTCCCTCAGCTCTGTACCTAGAAACAGTGTGTGTTTGATCCACACAAGTAGTCCATGCTCAAGAACAATGCAGAAGTCCCCAACAGGACAACGGCAAACCAATCCACCTGATTATGGATCTCCAAAATGAAGAAATATCAGAGGAAGCAGGCCGTTCTGCACATTTCTGATCCACGCTTCTCTACCACAGGCCGCTGCAGGTGGGCTTCTAAAGACAATGGGCCTGGAGATTTGCCCTGCAGACCTCACAGCTGTTTATGTATTTTCATATAATTAGCAGATATCTTATCCAAACACTCAAGGGAAAAACTTAAGTAGAGGTTTGTCTGGCAGAATTCACCTGTATTGTTACTCCCTTTGCTGCATTCACCCAGCCACTCACCAGAAATGTGTGAAGTGTTTTCCATATAATGAGCCCTCTCCTCAGGGAAAGCAGCCATGCTGCTGATGAAGGTGATGATGATGATGATGATGGTGCTGATGGGATGGTATGATGATGGTGATTATGGTGCTGATGGTGATGGTGCTGATGCAGATGGTGGTAATGATGGTGGTGATGATGGTGATGGTGATGATGGTGGTGGTGATGGTGATGGTGATGATGGTGATGAAGGTGATGAGAGTGATGGTGATGAGGGTGATGAGGTTGATGCTGATGGTGATGGTGATGCTGTGGTGGTGCTGATAGTGATGAGGATGGTGACACTGATGGTGGTGCTGATGGTGATGGTGATGATTATACTGGTGACGGTGATGATTATACTGGTGACGGTGATGATTCTGATGGTGATGGTGATGCTGGTGGTGGTGCTGATAGTGATGGGGATGGTGACACTGATGGTGGTGCTGATAGTGATGGTGATGATTATGATGGTGATGGTGATGATTGTGATGGTGATGATGGTGCTGATGGGGGTGCTGATAGTGATGGTGGTGCTGATGGTGATGGTGATGGTGCTGATGATGGCGATGGTAATGTTGATGTTGATAGTGCTGATGATGGTGATGGTGATGATGGTAATGATGGTGGTAGTGATGGTGATATTGGAGGTGGTGATATGGTGATGGTGATGATGGTAGAAATAATGGTCGTGGTGGTAATGATAATGGTGACAATGATGAAGGTGGTGATGATGATAGCTACTCATTCTAAATACTCATGATATACCAATCCCTAAACTAAGTAATTTAGCTTTATTTTCTTATTTAAGCTTTTCTGTACCAATACTGTTATCTTCATTTTATATATGAAGAAACTGAGACACGAAATGTATGAGAGGGTTGAACTACTGGAGGGTGATAGACCTGGGATTTGAATTTGAGCCTTTTGTTCCACAGTCTATTCTCATCTGTAAATGCATGATAGAAAGATGCAGATCACATGACGTCTGCATGTTTGGGAAACTTGAGAGTTAAATGCAATAACGAGGAATTCCAGATACATCATGCTGAATGGGATCATAGACATTATCTTGTCAAACTCCTTTACAGAAAGCAGCTGAAACCCAGCTGGACAGAAGACCCAGGTACCCAAGTGGCATGCAGAAGCATGTTATTCCTGGTGCTACCACTAAAGTTTTCATCCCCTTTTATCTGGCCTGCTAAAAGAGCATCAGACTATGTCCCTCCACATCCAGTTTCTTATGGTTCCTTTGTCTATAATCACTGCATTCTGAACTGCAGATCCACTAATATTGAACTACTCAAACTCATAAAATGATTTTATTTTCCTTCATCCTGAAGGGCTAGATCTATCTTATCAAGCACCAATCTACTTCCAGTTCCAATTCTCACCTTTGCTCCAAGTGCTCCACCATCCATCCCTCCAGTTCCTCTCTATGACCCCCAGGATGCTCTTCCCTCTTTCTGCAGCATCTTCTCCTCTCCTAGCTTGCGGACCTGCTTGTCCCTACAGCTCAAATGTCCTTATCCTCCAAAACTGGGGATGCCCTCTGTGTGTTTCCCTGACATCTCGTTCACACTTGATGTCAGAGATAATGACGCACCTTTTCTTTCCAGCCCTCTATAGACAAAGGGATGAAGCACAGTGGATCCCCAACACAAACTTGCTGAATGAGGATAAACTGAGAACACTGCGGTCTCTCAATCTTCAAGTCAGTTTTTGGCACAGAAGACTTCATTTGGTCTTTCGGTTCTTAGGATCTGCTGCAGTGCAGTGGCTGCAGGGGCTCTGCTGCATACAAGGGTCACAGTGGCCGAGAGAGACGAGGAGGACCAAAGCCCAGAGGTGAGTGCTAGGAAAGCGCTAGACAAGAGGTAAGCAGAGAAACCAGGAAGACCACCGCAAGAGGGTCAAGAACCTTCCCTGCTCTTGAGACTGCAGGGACTCAGAGGCGAGATGGCAGGCCCTGTGAGGAGCCGGGGAAGGGCCTTCCAGACAGCACCAACAGATGGCCACAGAGGTGTGAGCTCGGGCAGGGAGGCGGCAGATCACTGTCCAGGAGGGGCTCTGGAGGCCAACACGGGGGCTGGAATTTCCTCTAAAAGAAATGGAAAGCCATAGAGGGACCTTGGCCAGAAGTGAACACGGAAGATGGATTGAAGGCGTGGGGAAGGCAAGGAGCTCCAGCAGGAAGCCCTTGCACAGGCCTAGGGAGCTGAGGGTAAAGTGGAGACGAGAGGCAGAAGGACAGGCTGACCTGTCACAGGGGAGGGACTGGCCTGGCCTCAGAATGCGTTGGATGCAGGAGCAGAGAGGAGGCGCTAAGCGTGCTGACACTGGACAGAGCACATGGAGTGCATTAGGAGGGGTCTGGGGAGTGTCCAGTTGGACATGCTGGACGATAGTAAGGACGGGCACTGGAGCTCTGTGCAAGACAGCGGTGACAGCTAATAATCACTGGGCTTGCTCACCCGGATTGCACACCACCTCGTTTAATCCCAGTGCCACCCACTGAATAGCTGCAGTGAGATTGTCTCAGGTGAGGAAAGGGAGGCACAGAAGGTCAGTTCATCTCCCCAGGAGCTCACATTTATAAGCAGCAGACTCAAGGTTCAGGTGCAAGTGCTACTCCAGAGCCTTACCTTTTAATCTCTGTACCATATGATTAATGATCTGGTTCCAGGAAAGCAATAAAATCCTACTCATTTCCAAATAAACCCAGCAGGAAGCGAGCACAGCCCTCCACACACCATGTGACAGGACTCCCTGAACCAGTCTTAACCCCTGATGATTCTGTGGCTGCAGTAAGGCCATTTTCTTATCATGGTGTCACTACAGGGCCCCAGTATGTTCTGCCACCAAAGCAAACACTCTGATAAACCCCACTTCTGCGCGGGATGCATTGCTGAGTAGTAACCACCTTGGAGAGTTACCTGGGGCTGTCACTCAGAGGGGGTCGAGGGGTGGGGAGGCAGTAACACCCTGGGTGAAGAATGCAGGGGCAGAGTGCCGGAGGGTGTCAGCCTGAGGAGCTGAGACCTGAGAAGGGGGTGGGGTGGAACCACCCTGAGTGTTGAGAGCCACAGCCGAAGGGGCCCCAGCAAACTTCCAGCTGCCAGCAAACTTCCAGCTGCTGGCTGATGATTGGCTCACAGCGGCCCCAGCAACATCTAGCTGATTGGCTCCTCGGCCCCAGCAACATCTAGCTGATTGGCTCCTCTGCGGTGATGCTCATTGGACTGTTTCCCTGCCCTTTCAGACCACGGAGCTGCTCATTGGGGGACATTTTTGGCTCCGCCCACGTGACCCAGCCAATCGGCCTCAAGAGCAGGAGGATTGTGGGAGGTGGAGAGAAGCTTGGGGGGGAGTGAGAGGCTTGTGAAAAGCCGGTGGTGGCAGTTGAGGCTCTGAGGGTTTTTCCTGAGAGGCTGTTTTGTTTGGCGTGTGTGGTTCTAAAAATAAAGTTAGTTTCTTTTGACAAGTGGCTCCTAATTGTGCCCAGCCAGACTGCGGCATTTGGTGGCTCGCACGGGGAGCGACTGAGGGTAAGTGAAACTGCTCGCCCCTGAGGGCAGGGCGAGAGGATGGGTAGCCATTTTAAGATTCCTCTTTTGTTATTTTGTTTCACTTTTGTTTTAAGTTGCCTGTCCCTGGAGATGTGTAAGATGGAAGAAAAACCGCTCACATCTGAGGAACAGATAGGGAGAAAGGACAGATGGACATTTCAGGAGGCTATTATAATGATTTTGTGTTGTTCCAATTTTGTTTCACTCAGTTTCAGTTTTGTTAGGCGTTATCTTGTTGGGTTGTATTATAGTAGAAATACAGGATCAGAAATTAGTAAAACACAAACTGAAAGAGTGTTAAGTAAATTGTTAGAGGAAGGAGGCATCTCAGTAAAATCAAGAACAATCAGGGCATACGTTGATACAATACAAAAATGTAGCCCATGGCTTTTTAAGGAGGAGTTGTTAAATATATCACAATGGAACCATCATGGTGAAGATTTTAAAAGAATAGAAAAGAAAAGCCCAGGGACTCTGCCAGTTGGCACATTGCCATTGTGGACGTTCATATCTTGTTTGCTTAGTCCAAAGCCTTCAGTTCAGACAATGGTAGAGGAAGGAGAAGACATATTGATTCAAGTAAAAGAGAAGGTCTCTCAAGTTAGTCAGACAGAGGAAAAGATTCAAGTAAAAGAGAAGGCCTCTCAAGCTAGTCAGACAGAGAAAGAAAGTGTAAAACAGAAAAAGCCATCAGGGGGAAAGTTACAACAGGAGACTGCTACTAACACCTTTCTATCACCAGAGGACATAAGTGTCCAACTAACAAGGCCACCTCCATATGCTGGGAGGTCCCCAACCCCCGCAGTTGATAGTTGGGATCCTGAGACAAGATCTCAAATATTAACATGCCCTGTATTTGAGGCAGGAGGGTGTTGAGAGCCACAGCCGAAGGGGCCCCAGCAAACTTCCAGCTGCCGGCTGATGATTGGCTCACAGCGGCCCCAGCAACATCTAGCTGATTGGCTCCTCGGCCCCAGCAACATCTAGCTGATTGGCTCCTCTGCGGTGATGCTCATTGGACTGTTTCCCTGCCCTTTCAGACCACGGAGCTGCTCATTGGGGGACTTTTTGGCTCTGCCCACGTGACCCAGCCAATCGGCCTCAAGAGCAGGAGGATTGTGGGAGGTGGAAAGAAGCTTGTGGGGGAGAGACAGGCTTGTGGAAAGCCGGTGGTGGCAGTTGAGGCTCTGAGGGGTTTTTCCTGAGATGCTGTTTGTTTGGCGTGTTTGGTTCTAAAAATAAAGTTAGTTTCTTTTGACAAGTGGCTCCTGATTGTGCCCAGCCAGACTGCGGCATCTCAGGAAAAGTCTGAGCGATTTTACCAAGTTTTAAATTTCAAAACAGTGAAGCAGCTAAAAGAGGCTGTAACAACCTATGGTCCTCAAGCACCCTTCACTGTAAGCATGGTCGAATCCATTAACAACTTGAACATGACGCCAGCAGATTGAGCTAATATGTGTAAAGCTGTGCTAAATGGAGGACAATACCTGTTATGGAAGGTTGCCAATGAGGAATTTTGCAAGGAGACGGCTAGGCGAAATGCAGCAGCTGGTTATCCTCAGAGAAATCTAGATATGTTGTTAGGAAAGGGACCTTATGAGGATCAGCAGCAACAAATTGCATATGATCCTGGTGTATATGCACAAATTGCTGCAGATGCAATTAAGGCATGGAAGACTTTACAAGGACATGGAGGTTTACAAGGTCAATTATCTAAGGTAATACAAGGAGCTAATGAACCTTATGCTGAATTTGTAGATAGGCTTATTCAAACAGCTACCAGAGTTTTTGGGAATACAGAACAAGCAATGCCATTACTAAAACACCTGGCTTATGAGCAAGCGAATCATTGGTGCAGAGATATCATTAGACCATGGAAACATGAAGATTTAAACACATATATTAAATTATGTAGAGACATTAATGAACAAGAGCAAGTCGTGGCAGCTGCAATAAAACAGGCTTTAGATGCCAGAGACATTAATGAACAAGGGCAAATTGTGGCAGCTACAGTAAAACAGGCTTTAGATGCCAGGCCAAGAACATGCTACAATTGTGAACAAACAGGACATTTTAAAAGGAATTGCCCCATTGGAGGAGGGTTTAACAAAACTAGGTATCAAAGGAGTAGAATACCAGGTATTTGCCCATGATGCCGTAGAGGGAGACATTGGGCTAATGAATGCCGTTCTCAAACCACCATAGAGGGTACTCCATTATCAAAAAATGAACAAGGACCAGGTGTTTATCCACGATATCGTGGAGAAAGGCATCGGGCTCCACTGCCAAAAAATGGACAGGGGGGCCCAATGCTCCGGGGCCCAAAACCACAAATATACGGAGCACTGGAGGAACCCAGCAACCCCATCAGGGTAGTGCCCAGGACACATTGTCCATCAGATCCCTCATCAGACAAACCAGAGGGAGCGCAGGGTTGGACATCTGCGCCTCCGCCAGAGCAGTACTAACTCCAGAGATGGGAGTTCAAATCATTCCCACAGGGGTGAAAGGACCTCTTCCCAAAGGAACAGTAGGCTTATTATTGGGACGCAGCTCTTCTACTCTAAAAGGACTTATGATAAGTCCTGGGGTAATTGATCCCAATTATGAAGGTGAAATAAAAATGATAGCCAGTTCTCCAAAGGGTATATCAGTAATTTCACGAGGAGATAGAATAGCACAGTTACTAATAATACCCAGCCTACATGATAAATTTTCCAGTCGTACTGTAGAAAGAGGTTCCAAGGGATTAGGCTCCACAGGTGTAGATTGGGCTATGTTTTCTTTAAATTTAGATTCTCGCCCCATGCTAAAACTAAATATTCAAGGACATGAATTTAATGGGCTACTGGATACAGGTGCAGACCTTAGCATCATCTCTCGTCAAGAATGGCCAAAACATTGGCCATTACAACAAGCCACTCAAACGCTTCGAGGCCTAGGAGTGGCGACTAATCCCCATAGAAGTGCAATGGTATTAGATTGGAAGGATCCTGAAGGATGTGAAGGAACTATACAGCCATATGTATTGGATCATCTTCCCGTAAATTTATGGGGACGAGATGTCCTAGATCAATTAGGTTTGACATTAACAAATAACATCAACCAAAATGCACCCACTATTATGACTAGACAAGGTTTTAGGAAAGGAAAAAGATTAGAAAAACAAGAACAAGGTATAGCAGCACCAATACAAATAGATCAAGGAACAGACAGACATGGGTTGGATTTTCAGAAAGGGCCACTGAGACAATAAAAATTACTTGGAAATCAGAAAGACCAGTATGGGTTCCTCAGTGGCCCCTGACTAAAGAAAAAAGCAGCCCATGACCTGGTCAAACAACAATTAGCGGAAGGACATATACAACCTTCTGTATCTCCCCATAATACTCCCATTTTTGTCATCAAAAAGAAATCTGGTAAATGGAGATTATTGCAAGATTTAAGAGCCATTAATAATGAGATGGTTATTATGGGACCTGCTCAATCAGGGATTCCTCAGTTGTCTGCTTTGCCAAAAACCTGGTATGTTTTAGTTATAGATATTAAAGATTGTTTTTTTTTTCAATTCCAATTCATCCTGAGGATAGTCCACGTTTTGCATTTACTATCCCTGCACTGAATCATGAAGGTCCTGATCAGAGATATGAATGGAAAGTACTCCCTCAAGGGATGGCTAACAGCCCAACTATGTGTCAAATTTATGTTAACAAAGCAATCCAGCCACTTAGAAATCAAAATCCTGAACTACAAATATTTCACTATATGGATGATGTATTATTAGCACACAAAGATAAAAACACATTGCTAGAATGTTATGCCACACTTACAAACTTATTAAAAAATTATAATCTAGAGATAGCAATAGATAAAGTACAATTAAATTTTCCAATTAATTATTTAGGAGTTCTATTATCCTCAACCATGGTCCATCCACCAAAAATTCAAATACGAGTAGATCAACTCAAATCACTTAATGACTTTCAAAAGTTATTAGGAGACATAAATTGGATAAGGCCTTATTTAGGTATACCAACAGGAGAGTTGGGACCTTTATTTGATATCCTAAAAGGTCCATCAGATCCAAATTCACCCCGAATGTTAACGCCTGAAGCAAGAAAGGCATTAAAAATCATTGAAACATATATGGAAAATATGCATTTGGATAGAATTGATATAAGTTTGCCTTTATTATTTATTGTACTACCAACAAAAAATATTCCTACAGGAGTATTTTGGCAAGAAGGTCCATTATTATGGATACATTTATCTTATTCTCCTAACACTATTCTTACTAGGTATCCTGAGGCTGTAGGACAATTCATACTCAAAGGAATAAAAGCAGCAAAGGGAGTGTTTGGAATTTCTCCCAATAAAGTTATTACTCCATATACTATGAATCAAATTGATGAGTTAGCTAATGAGTTAAATACTTGGGCAATAATCATGTGCAAATCTAATGTTTCATTTGATAACCACTTACCATCTAATCCTTTATTGTCGTTTTGGTCTTTGCATCATGTAGTTTTTCCAAAAATGACAAGAAAAATACCTATCATGAATGCTCCAAATATATTCACTGATGGGTCAAATAATGGTACAGTAGCAGTAGTTACCCCTGATCAAACTTTTACATTTTTAGTACCCAAACAATCAGCTCAAAAGGTAGAGCTTAATGCAATATTACAAGCTTTTGTGATGTTTAAAGATTCTGTATTTAATTTATTTTCTGATAATCAGTATGTAGTTAATGCTATAGTATCTCTTGAAGATGCTGGTAGGATTTCCCCTTCTTCTACTGTTTTCTCTTTGTTTTCCACTATACAAAATCTAATCTGGGATAGAAAAGATCCATTCTTTATAGGACATATCAGGGCACATACAGGATTGCCTGGAGCCCTTAGTTTGGGCAATGATTTAGCAGATAAAACTACACATGACATACATATTTTCTCTACACTAGAAGAAGCTATAAATTTTCATAAAAAGTTCCATGTCAATGCTAATACTTTACAAAAGCGTTTTAAAATAACTAAGGAAAAAGCTAGACAAATAATAAAACAATGTCAAAATTGTGTGACCTTTTTACCACAAGTTAATCTTGGAGTCAATCCTAGAGGATTGATACCTAACCATATTTGGCAGATGGACGTCACACACTTGCCAGAATTTGGAAAATTAAAATATTTGCATGTTACAGTTGATACTTCTTCTGGAGTTTTGATGGGCTCCCTTCATGCCAGAGAAAAAACTAAAGATGTTATAGCTCATTGCTTACAAAATTTTGCCATTGTGGGTGTTCCAAAACAGTTAAAAACAGATAATGCCCCTGGTTATACTTCTACCTCTTTTAAACAATTTTGCTCAACATTTGGCATTACTCATATAACAGGAATCCCATACAATCCACAGGGACAAGGCATAGTTGAAAGAGCTCATCAAACTATTAAAATGTACTTATTAAAGCAAAAAGAAGGAATTGGGAAAGGGTATATATTCCCCAAAGATAAACTTAAAATAACTCTTTTTACTCTAAACTTTTTAAATTTGGATTCATCAGGACTTAGTGCTGCGGAAAGGCATATGTGTCCAAAAAATGTACATAAGCCCAAGGTACGTTGGAAGGATATTCTAACAGGACAATGGAAAGGTCCTGACCCAGTAATTGTCTGGAGTCGGGGGTCTGTTTGTGTGTTTCCACAGGGAGAACAGCAGCCGATTTGGATTCCAGAGAGATTAACCAAGGTCCTGACCCAGTGATTGTCTGGAGTCGGGGGTCTGTTTATGTGTTTCCACAGGGAGAACAGCAGCCGATTTGGATTCCAGAAAGATTAACTAAAGCGATTTCTACAGACCAAAAAGAAGATGATTTGGCTCAAATCCATAACAACTGATATCCAAAACTCCAGTTTGGCTATTCTTACATCTGCAACAGAACCAGGATGCTTTTTTCAATATCTATTTTATTATTGCCCTTTGCCATATGATGAAGTTCTATTTTGTTTTTTGAGCTCATACAGACCTAGGTTAATGTTTTGCTGATCAGTTCTATTTTTTGACTATAGAGTTTTTAAACATTGCAATGGAGATTTCACCTGTAAAAAGTTATAAGGCCTTTACTATAATGTTATGTGTTGTATGTATTATATTATGTGTGCACACTTGTGTTTTGTGTTATATGTTTGAATGTACGTATGTCCATATATCATATATGATGAGCGCTCATGAAAATATGGATCCAAATATTTTTTTTAATTCACGTGATTTAAATGGTTTAATTTAATTGGGTAAACAGCTGTTGAAGATTGTTTTAATATGTGAACACAAAAGAAGGTTAACAGATCTGTTTGTTTACTTTCACCTTTCCTTTTCATTATATTTAATAATTCTCTTAAAGATAATGTAAATTGTTAAGAAAATTGTTTTCTTTTAGTGCCTTCTGTAATGTTACATAATTTTTTCTTTAGCCATTATTGCCAGAATTCCTATCTTCATCCCAGTGCTGGTGAAGTCAAAGATAAAACCAATCTACAGCTTCCACAATAGCCATCACCGAACTGCTTGCAGAACTTGCCTGGACACATGGTGAGCTCACCTGTATGCATTGTGAACTATCTGTTGGTGCAGCGACTTGTGGTAGTGTTGGGGTATTTTTGCTGATGATGTCACCGGTGGTACAATTTTTCAAAGGAGCCCTCAATTGGCTTAATGTCATGGCATTTTGCATCCTCCTCTACTAGTGATGGTCTAAAATTTGGGGGCCAACAGAGGTGAGGCAAAGAACCTCACCCCCCCCACTGGTGCAAAGGCCTATCCACAAGTATGGCTGTATGCTGGACCGGTAGTCAGTGACGGGTATGATCCAATTGCAGTGGTACCAACCTAAGACAGGAGGCTGACGCCTAGAGGTCAGTTCATCCGATGACGGGTAAGGACCATATGTTGAATTGGACTGCCTAATAGACACGGTCCCCAAGCCACATGCTTGTTGTTTAAACAGAGAGGGGGAGATGTTGAGAGCCACAGCCGAAGGGGCCCCAGCAAACTTCCAGCTGCCAGCAAACTTCCAGCTGCCGGCTGATGATTGGCTCACAGCGGCCCCAGCAACATCTAGCTGATTGGCTCCTCGGCCCCAGCAACATCTAGCTGATTGGCTCCTCTGCGGTGATGCTCATTGGACTGTTTCCCTGCCCTTTCAGACCACGGAGCTGCTCATTGGGGGACTTTTTTGGCTCCGCCCACGTGACCCAGCCAATCGGCCTCAAGAGCAGGAGGATTGTGGGAGGTGGAGAGAAGCTTGTGGGGGAGAGAGAGGCTTGTGGAAAGCCTGTGGTGGCAGTTGGGCTCTGAGGGTTTTTCCTGAGGAGCTGTGTGGTGCGGTGTGTGTGTTCTAAAAATAAAGTTTGTTTCTTTTGACAAGTGGCTCCTGAATTGTGCCCAGCCAGACTGCGGCACCTGAGGAGAGAAGGGACTTACAGGGCCCCTGGAGACAGCAGCAGCCCGGGCCTTTCTACAGGGTGGGATTTCAAAGCCTCCAAGGAGCAGGTCCCAGTCGGCTCTCCCTGCTCGGCTCTGTGCTCCATCCAGCCCCGTCCTGCTCTCAGATCACTCCCCCTGGGCAAACTATCAATCACTGTCACTTAAAACGCTCCCACCTATGTGGTGGTGACAGGCCATCCAGAGCCACGTCAGGTTCCAGATTCTGTCCAGCCTCAGACCAGAGTCTGCCTCCACCCCAGGTTCCCGAAGTGCTTCTCAGATCCTTAGCCCAGTGCTTCTGGAGGGGGCCTCCCTGCCTGCGGCAGCACCAAGTCCCCCAGGGCTGCCTGCCCCACCCTTCTCCACTGCCTTCAGGACTGGGGGCCTCCACTGACTCCCTCAGGCTCAGATCTACTCAGCTCACCCATCGCCAGACTGAGCCTCCACCTTCTTCAAGCTCCTGCTATCCCCCCGCCTGCCACCACTCGGGGCATCTGAGCACTTTCCTTGGGCGCTGTCCACAGAGGGCCTGCATCTGCAGCCCGTGTCTCAGGGCTGGATGGCTCCCGCCTTCCGTCTTCACTGAGCTCCTGCTGGGTGATGTCTTGGGGCTGATGCCTTACTTCTGTCCTGAGCCAGGTCAGATCCACTCTTCAGCCCATGCATTGAATTCTTGATTTAAACCATACTTCAGTTCCATGGACTCTGATTGATTTGATTCTGTTTTAAATGTACTTGTTCTCCACTTATAATTTTATGCTATTTTTATGTCTTAAAATACATAATTCATACTTCCTCTTTTTTTGTTTCTTTTGTACCAGGGGTTGAACTCAGGGTCACTTTACCACTGAGCCACATCCCCAGCCTTTTAAACATTTATTTTAGAAACAGGGTTTCACTGAGTTGCTTAGGACCTTGCTAAGTTGCTGAGGCTTGCCTTGAAATCACGATCCTTCTGTCTCAGCCTCCCATGGGATTACATGCATGGACCACCGCGCCTGGATCTAATTAATACTTCTTTTACTGGTCGAGTATTAATTCCAAAAATGAGCAGACTCTCTCCTGGAGCATAAGGAGCTGCTCAGTCACCTTAGTCACCACACCGGGGAGGTCTAGGAGCTACTGGGTAACCCTGGTCTTTTTACCTGGAAAAACTAGGAGCTGTAGGGTCACCACCATCTCCACAGCTGGCAGGGTTACAAGTTACTTTGTCACCCTGGTCTCCACACTGGGGAGGGCCAGTAACTGCTGGGTCACCTGGTCTCCACACCTGGAGGGTCAGGAGCTGCTGGGTCACCTGGTCTCCACACCTGGGAGGTCCAGGAGCTGATGGGTCACCTGGTCTCCACACCTGGGAGGTCCAGGAGCTGATGGGTCACATGGTCTCCACACCTGGGAGGTCCAGGAGCTGCTGGGTCACATGGTCTCCACACCTGGGAGGTCCAGGAGCTGCTGGGTCACATGGTCTTCACACCTAAGAGGGGCAGGAGCTGCTGGGTCACCTGGTCTCCACACCTGGAGGGTCAGGAGCTGCTGGGTCATCTGGTATCCACACCTGGAGGGCCAGGAGCTGCTGGGTCACCTGGTCTCCACACCTGGAGGGTCAGGAGCTGTTGGGTCACATGGTCTCCACACCTGGGAGGTCCAGGAGCTGCTGGGTCACCTGGTCTCCACACCTGGGAGGTCCAGGAGCTGCTGGGTCACCTGATCTCCACACCTAGGAGGTCCAGGAGCTGCTGGGTCACATGGTCTCCACACCTGGAGGGTCAGGAGCTGCTGGGTCACCTGGTCTCCACACCTGGAGGGTCAGGAGCTGCTGGGTCACATGGTCTCCACACCTGGAGGGTCAGGAGCTGCTGGGTCACATGGTCTTCACACCTGAGAGGGGCAGGAGCTGCTGGGTCACCTGGTCTCCACACCTGGAGGGTCAGGAGCTGTTGGGTCACATGGTCTCCACACCTGGGAGGGCCAGGAGCTGCTGGGTCACATGGTCTCCACACCTGGGAGGGCCAGGAGCTGCTGGGTCACATGGTCTCCACACCTGGAGGGTCAGGAGCTGCTGGGTCACCTGGTCTCCACACCTGGAGGGTCAGGAGCTGCTGGGTCACATGGTCTCCACACCTGGGAGGTCCAGGAGCTGCTGGGTCACCTGGTCTCCACACCTGGAGGGTCAGGAGCTGCTGGGTCACATGGTCTCCACACCTGGAGGGTCAGGAGCTGCTGGGTCACCTGGTCTTCACACCTGGGAGGGCCAGGAGCTGCTGGGTCACCTGGTGTCCACACCTAGGAGGTCCAGGAGCTGCTGGGTCACATGGTCTCCACACCTGGGAGGGTCAGGAGCTGCTGGGTCACATGGTCTCCACACCTGGGAGGTCCAGGAGCTGCTGGGTCACATGGTCTCCACACCTGGAGGGTCAGGAGCTGCTGGGTCACCTGGTCTTCCACACCTAAGAGGGTCAGGAGCTGCTGGGTCACATGGTCTCCACACCTAGGAGGTCCAGGAGCTGCTGGGTCACCTGGTCTCCACACCTGGAGGGTCAGGAGCTGCTGGGTCACATGGTCTCCACACCTGGAGGGTCAGGAGCTGCTGGGTCACCTGGTCTTCCACACCTAAGAGGGTCAGGAGCTGCTGGGTCACATGGTCTTCACACCTAAGAGGGGTAGGAGCTGCTGGGTCATCTGGTCTCCACACCTAAGAGGGCCAGGAGCTGCTGGGTCACCTGGTCCACCTCTGGCTGAGAGCAGAGTCCGGCTTTGTTTAGAAGGGTGCATCAGGTCAGGCAAGCCCTGGCTGTTCCCACTCCTGTAAGACTCACAAGCTGTGCTCAAGTCACCTGCAAGGGCACAGTCTGCTGTCCCGTGTACCTGTGAGCCTGCCTTCCTCTCTGAGGTGTAGATGCCCCTGCTCAGGGACAGGGTCCTGTTCTCTCTCCAGTCGGCCTTCTCAGTAGTTTTGGACAGCAGCTGAGTCCAGGCAAGGTACCCCAGGCCTGCCCTTCAGCGCCCCCTACCCAGTGTGGGGCACACCTGACCCACAGCAGGTGGAGGGCTGTGTTCCTGTGACTGAGTGTGTCCACCACTTCCTTTGGCCTTAGGCACTGCGCCTTTCCTGTAGAAGAAAGAGAAGCCAAGAGGAGAAGTTACACAGCCACCCAGGGTCCAGGCCAGGGTGGCTGTGTGCCTCCTCCCTGCTGAGGGTCTGGAACGTGGCAGGTGTGCTGACTAGAGATGCGAAAGGTGGCAGCCGTCCTTCTTGGGAAGGAAAGGTCAAAAACAAACAATAAACAAGGGACACAGCCTCCGTCCCGGGAGCCAGCTCTGGATTGTTTCTGGAGCTCACGTCCCAGATCCAGCAGAGCAAGCCTGTCCACACTGGAAGGAAGGGCCACTGGCCGCTGCACTCCTGCTGGGGACACAGGCAGGACCCTGGGGCTGGGCAGCCCTGCAAAGCCCCTCCAGCAGAGGTCTCCAGACCCTGAGGAAGCGGCGTCCTCCACCCACAGCACTGCCACTGACAGGCAGGCTCCCTTTCCCCAAAACGCTTCCAGGAAACTCCACAGACGTAGTGAATTTAGTTAATAAAGAATTTAGTACATAAAGACAAAGGTTTGTGAAGAGTAAGTCGGATGTTTCAGCTGGAACCAACACCTTCCTACGGTTGTGCAGGGCTCATCTTGTACCTCTGCAGGGCCTTGGATGTAGTTAGAAACCAGTGTACCTCAAAGCTAGTGGAGGCCCATAATCTTCAAAGACAAAACTCCTATTATTCAGATATTTGCCTTTTGAAATAAACTTAATAACTTATTTGGAGATCTAGAAATAAAAGACACGTTTTGTGTCATCACACAAAAACCTGAAAAGCTGTGGGGTTCAGGCAGAGACCCTCAGAGGTGCACTCAGGCAGCCAGGCACCAGGCAGCTCTGCCCCTTCTCCTCACACTCTTGAGCAGGTGCTCATGACCCAGGCACTCAGCTCCCTCCCATGAACACTGTGGCCTGACACCAAGAGACCCTGAACACACAGGACAAGGTTGTCCCTTCTCTTGGTTGCCAACAGTGACAGTCACAAGTGACTAAGAAGGAAAAGAGAGAAGCAGCCACAAATCAGAAGAGTCCCCTTTTCGTAGTAAGGACCCTGGGCATGGGTGTCTGTTCTGGGAGGTAGCTGCTGCAGTTGGTGCGGTGACACCAACAGAAGGCAGAGCGTGCCAGTCTGCACTGAGGCCCGGGTCTGGGCAGGAGTCCAGGTGGCAATGCCTTTTTTATTTTTAATTTTTTTAGTGGCCAATGGATCTTTATTTTATTTATTTATTTTTTATGTGGTGCTGAGGATTGAACCCAGTGCCTCACACATGCCTCACACATGCTGGGCAAGTGCTCTACGGCTGAGCCACAACCCCAGCCCCAGGTGGCAATGCCTTTTAAAGAGCAGGAGCCCTGCCGCCTGCTCGCGGAGATCAAGACCCCGCCCAGTGTAGCAATGGCTCTGTTCAGGAAGCAGGCCTGAGCCATCAGGATCCTGGTTGGTTACTGGGAATCAGGGGCCTTTGGGCAGGTCTCTGTTCTACACTATAAAATAGAGATGTATTTATTATTTTAGTGAGCCTCAAAAGAGAGGGGACAGTGTGAGGGTTAAGGATGCAGAGCCTAGCCTCTGCCACAGCTGGCTTCACGTCCTGCTCTGCTTGTGAGGGGCAGGTGGGAGCAGAGCTGCTTCACCTCCGAGTCCCAGGCTTCTCTTCTGTAGAGCAGAGATGGTCAACTCTGACCCAGCCCAGCGGTGGGGGTCAAGCAAGGACAGTGTGTGTGTGACAAACAGACATGGCTGCACGAAGGGCAGTTAGTGCAGAAGCAGTTATGCATCATTAACACTTGGTTCTCATTAGCCAGGGCAATTTGACCCATGCAATAGAGCAGACTGGAATGAGTACATTTGCTTAATTTTCAGCGACTAAGTGCCTCTAGCAAGGTTTTCTGTGGGAAGGAGAGCTGTCCACATTCCTCAACATCTCACGCCACGTCAGCGGCACCACAGAGCTTTGCTTCTCCTAGGGAATTAAGGTGAATTTCACATCAACCCCGATAGCTTACCTCTGTGTCTACTGTCAGATGCAAAGCCATGCCTCCAAATCATCAGCTATGCCGACATAGGTTCAGTATGTAGATTTTACAATTCAACAAATCAAATAAAGGAGAAGTGTTGAAATGAAATAAGTGGAGACATTTGAACATTAGATATTAAAAAGAAGATCACTGTTATAGCAAATAATACCCTGAGCAACACAGGAATAGGAAACTGGGATAAAAAAAGAGAGGGACTACCCTTCCCCCTTTCACCCAGCAGTGAGTGAAGGGTCAGGTAAAGGCAGGGCATTTTGAGCATTAGGTACAAGTAAAATGAGGGCTCTTGCGATGGCCTCTGTGAGCCATGGTAGCCCTTCACAAACCCTGACCATGACTGGACAAATAAGGTGACTTGGTAGAGAAAACAAATAACACACACCCATGGGAAATAACACACTTCCAATCATGGGAAGACACGCAAGAGGAACACAGGCAAGAGAGGCTACAGACTTGCTGTGGGTCTGTTGTGGGCCTGGAGAGAGCCTTCTGTGGGCCAGTGTGGGCCTGGTGAGGGCCTGGTGAGGGCCTGGTGAGGACCTGCTGTGGGCCTGGTGAGGACCTGCTGTGGGCCTGGAGAGAGCCTTCTATGGGCCAGTGTGGGCCTGCTGTGGGGCAGCTGTGGGCCAGTGAGGGCCTGGTGAGGGCCTGGTGAGGGCCTGGTGAGGGCCTGCTGTGGGCCTGGAGAGAGCCTTCTATGGGCCAGTGTGGGCCTGCTGTGGGGCAGCTGTGGGCCAGTGAGGGCCTGGTGAGGGCCTGGTGAGGGCCTGCTGTGGGCCTGGAGAGAGCCTTCTGTGGGCCAGTGTAGGCCTGGTGAGGGCCTGGTGAGGGCCTGGTGAGGACCTGGTGAGGGCCTGGAGAGAGCCTTCTATGGGCCAGTGTGGGCCTGGTGAGGACCTGGTGAGGGCCTGGTGAGGGCCTGGTGAGGGCCTGGTGAGGACCTGGTGAGGGCCTGGTGAGGACCTGGTGAGGGCCTGGTGAGGACCTGGTGAGGGCCTGCTGTGGGCCTGGAGAGAGCCTTCTATGGGCCAGTGAGGGCCTGGTGAGGACCTGGTGAGGACCTGGTGAGGGCCTGGAGAGAGCCTTCTGTGGGCCAGTGTAGGCCTGGTGAGGACCTGGTGAGGGCCTGGAGAGAGCCTTCTGTGGGCCAGTGTAGGCCTGGTGAGGACCTGGTGAGGGCCTGGAGAGAGCCTTCTATGGGCCAGTGTGGGCCTGGTGAGGACCTGGTGAGGGCCTGGAGAGAGCCTTCTGTGGGCCAGTGTAGGCCTGGTGAGGATCTGGTGAGGGCCTGGTGAGGACCTGGTGAGGGCCTGGTGAGGACCTGGTGAGGGCCTGCTGTGGGCCTGCTGTGGGCCTGGAGAGAGCCTTCTATGGGCCAGTGTGGGCCTGCTGTGGGGCAGCTGTGGGCCAGTGAGGGCCTGGTGAGGGCCTGCTGTGGGCCTGGTGAGGGTCTTGTGAGGGCCTGGTGGAGTCATGATGTGGGCCTGGTCAGGGTCTAGTGAGGGCCTGGTGAGGGCCTGGTGTGGGCTTGGTGGGGGCCTGGTATGGCTCTGGTGAGGGTTTGGTAAGCGTCTGCTGTGGGCCTGTGCCGCAGTCTGGCTGGGCACAAAATCACGAGCCACTCAAGCAGGAACAAACTTTATTATTTTTTGAAACTGCCGCCAATGTCCGGTACGCACCCGGGAAGATTTTTTCCACCCACGCGGCCTCCTCCCGGACCTGCAGAGAGAGCTCCTCCCCTGGAACTCCCTCCTACTGTACTTCCCTAACCAATGGGAACTCTCCAGGAGTCCCGTAGCCGGCCTAGGTGAACAGCAGGAGTCCAATATCCATATGAATGCAAATCTTAACATAATCATATCATCTCAATGGCTAGCTGGCATCACCTTTCGACCAAAAATGCCATGCATCATATACTTGGCTCTTAGCATCTCCCCCCTTCTGTTTAAGTAACAAGCAATCTGGCTAGGGACCATGCCTGTTAGGTTTGTCCAATTCAACATATGGTTCTTACCCGTCATCAGAAAACTGACTTTTAGGCGTCAGCCTCCTGTCTTAGGTTGATACCACTGCAATTGGATCATACCCGTCACTGACTACCGGTCCAGCATATAGCCATACTTGTGGATAGGCCTATGTACCAGTGGGGGGGTGAGGTTCTTTGCCTCACCTCTGTTGGCCCCCAAATTTGGCCCTTGGTGCCGGTAGGGGGGTGAGGTTCTTTACCTCACCTCTGTTGGCCCCCAAAATTAGACCATCACTAGTAGAAGGGAGGAGGATACAGAAATGTCATGACACCAAGTCAATTAACGGCTCCTAGGAAAAATTACATCACTGGTGACACATCAGCAAAGATACGCTAGCACTACCATAATTCGCTGCATCAACAAATAGATCACAAAGCATACAAGTGATACATAGTCCAGGCAAGTTCTGTAAGCAGCTCAAAGCAGAGGAATCTATCAATATGTCCATATCCTTCCAAAATAAATCGACTCATTGATTGAGCATTACTTGTTGAGTTATAAATCATTGATGTATCAGTTTACACGGTTTGTTGTGATAACTCTCAAAGAAGTTGTAGTTTGGTTTTATCTTTGTCTTCACCGGCACTGGGATGAAAATAGGAATTTTGACAATGATGCTAAAAAAAAAAAATGTAACATTTCAACAGGTACTAAGAAAACAATATTTAGAACAATTTACATTATCCTGAACAGAATTATTAAATATAATGAAAAGGAAAGGTGAAAGTAAACAAACAGATCTGTTAACCTTCTATTTGTTCATATATTAAAACAATCCTCAACAGCTGTTTACCCAAATTAAATTAAACTATTAAAATCACGTGAATAATAAAAAAAAAAATTTTGGATCCATGTGCATGAGCGCTCCTCATATGTGATATATGGACATACGCACATACAGACATACAACACAAAACAGAAGTGTGCACACGTAACATATAACACATAAGACAATAGTAAAGGCCTTGTAGCTTTACCTAGGTGAAATCTCCATTGCAATGTTCAAAAACTCCACAGTCAAAAAATAAAACTGATCAGAAAAAACATTAACCTAGGTCTGTATGAGCTCAAAAATAAAATAGAACTTTATGATGTGGGAAAAAGCAATAATAAAATAGATATTGAAAAAAGCATCCTGGTTAATCACTGTCGGAGATGTAAGAGTAGCCAAGCTGGAGATCTGGATATCAGCTGTTATGGATTTGAGTCGAATCATTTTCCTTTTGGTCTGTAGAAACTGTTTTAGTTAATCTCTCTGGAATCCAAATTGGCTGCTGTTCTCCCTGTGGAAACACACAAACAGACCCCTGACTCCAGACTATCACTGGGTCAGGACCTTTCCATTGTCCTGTTAGAATATCTTTCCAAAGTACCTTAGGCTTATGTACTTTGTACTTATGTACTTTGTATTTTTTGGATACAAATGTCTTTCCACAGCACTAAGCCCTGATGAATCCAAATTTAAAAAGTTTAGAGTAAAAAGGGTTATTTTAAGTTTATCTTTGGGGGATATATACCCCTTTCCAATTCCCTCCTTTTGTTTTAATAAGTACATTTTAATAGTTTGATGAGCTCTTTCAACTATGCCTTGTCCTTGTGGATTGTATGGAATTCCTGTTATATGAGTAATGCCAAATGATGAGCAAAATTGTTTAAAAGAGGTGGACATATAACCAGGACCATTATCGGTTTTTAACTGTTTTGGAACGCCCACAGTGGCAAAATTTTGTAAGCAATGAGCTATAACATCTTTAGTTTTTTCTCCAGCATGAAGGGAGCCCATCAGAAATCCGGAAGAAGTATCAACTGTAACATGTAAATATTTTAATTTTCCAAATTCTGGCAAGTGTGTGACGTCCATCTGCTAAATATGGTTAGGTATCAGTCCTCTAGGATTGACTCCAAGATTAACTTGTGGTAAAAATGTCACACAATTTTGACATTGTTTTATTATATGTCGGGCTTGTTCTTTAGTTATTTTAAAACGCTTTTGTAAAGTATTAGCATTGACATGGAAACTTTTATGAAAATTTATAGCTTCTTCTATTGTGGAGAAAATATGTATGTCATGTGTAGATTTATCTGCTAAATCATTGCCCAAACTAAGGGCTCCAGGCAATCCTGTATGTGCCCTGATATGTCCTATAAAGAATGGATCTTTTCTGTCCCAGATTAGACTTTGTATAGTAGAAAACAAAGAGAAAACAGTAGAAGAAGGGGAAATCCTACCAGCATCTTCAAGGGATACTATACCATTAACTATATACTGACTATCAGAAAATAAATTAAATACAGAATCTTTAAACATCACAAAAGCTTGTAATATTGCATTAAGCTCTACCTTTTGAGCTGATTGTTTGGGTACTAAAAATGTAAAAGTTTGATCAGGGGTAACTACTGCTGCTGTACCATTATTTGACCCATCAGTGAATATATTTGGAGCATTCATGATAGGGGTTTTTTTTTGTCATCTTTGGAAAAACTACAGGATGTTTAGACCAAAAAGACAACAAAGGATTAGACGGTAAGTGATTATCAAATGAAACATTAGATTTACACATGATTATTGCCCAAGTATTTAACTCATTAGCTAACTCATCAATTTGATCTATAGTATATGGAGTAATAATTTTATTGGGAGAAATTCCAAACACTCCCTTGGCTGCTTTTATTCATTTGAGTATTAATTGTCCTACAGCCTCAGGATACCTAGTAAGAATAGTGTTAGGAGAATAAGATAAATGTATCCACAATAATGGACCTTCTTGCCAGAATACTCCTGTAGGAATATTTTTTGTTGGCAGTACAATAAATAATAAAGGCAAACTTATATCAATTCTATCCAAATGCATATTTTCCATATATGTTTCAATGATTTTTAATGCCTTTCTTGCTTCAGGCGTCAACATGCGGGGTGAATTTGGATCTGATGGACCTTTTAGAATATCAAATAAAGGTCCCAACTCTCCTGTTGGTATGCCTAGATAAGGCCTTATCCAATTTATGTCTCCTAATAACTTTTGAAAGTCGTTAAGTGATTTGAGTTGATCTACTCGTATTTGAATTTTGGGTGGACGGACCATGGTTGAGGATAATAAAACCCCTAAATAATTAATTGGAAGATTTAATTGTACTTTATCTATTGCTATCTCTAGATTATAATTTTTTAATAAATTTGTAAGTGTGGCATAACATTCTAGCAATGTGTTTTTATCTTTATGTGCCAATAACACATCATCCATATGGTGAAATATTTGTAGTTCAGGATTTTGATTTCTAAGTGGCTGGATTGCTTTGTTAACATAAATTTGACACATAGTTGGACTATTAGCCATCCCTTGAGGGAGTACTTTCCATTCGTATCTCTGATCAGGACCTTCATGATTTAGTGCAGGGATAGTAAATGCAAAATGTGGACTATCCTCGGGATGAATTGGAATTGAAAAAAAACAATCTTTAATATCTATAGCTAAAACATACCAGGTTTTTGGTAAAGCAGACAATTGGGGAATCCCTGATTGAGCAGGTCCCATAATAACCATCTCATTATTAATGGCTCTTAAATCTTGCAATAATCTCCATTTACCAGATTTTTTTTTAATGACAAAAATGGGAGTATTATGGGGAGATACGGAAGGTTGTATATGTCCCTCCGCTAATTGTTGTTTGACCAGGTCATGGGCTATTTGTATCTTTTCTTTAGTCAGGGGCCACTGAGGAACCCACACTGGTCTTTCTGATTTCCAAGTAATTTTGATTGTCTCAGTGGCCCTTTCTGAAAACCCAATCCATGTCTATTTGTTTTTTGATCTATTTGAATTGGTGCTGTCATACCTTGTTCTTGTTCTCTTAATCTTTCTTCTTTCCTAAAGCCTTGTCTAGCCCTAGTAGTGGGCGCATTAGGATTGATGTTATTTGTTAATGTCAAACCTAATTGATCTAGGACATCTCGTCCCCATAAATTTATAGGAAGATGATCCAATACATATGGCTGTATAGTTCCTTCACATCCTTCAGGATCCTTCCAATCTAATACCATTGCACTTCTATGGGGATTAGTTGCCACTCCTAGGCCTCGAAGCGTTTGAGTGGCTTGTTGTAATGGCCAATGTTTCGGCCATTCTTGATGAGATATGATGCTAAGGTCTGCACCTGTATCAAGTAGCCCGTTAAAGTCATGTCCTTGAATATTTAGTTTTAGCATTGGGCGAGAATCTAGATTTAAAGACAGCATAGCCCAATCTACACCTGTGGAGCCTAATCCCCTGGAACCTCTTTCTACAGTACGACTGGAAAATTTATCATGTAGGCTGGGTATTATTAATAACTGTGCTATTCTATCTCCTGGTGAAATTACTGATATACCTCTTGGAGAACTAGCTATAATTTTTATTTCACCTTCATAATCGGGATCAATTACCCCAGGACTTATCATAAGTCCTTTTAGTGTTGAAGAACTGCATCCCAATAATAAGCCTACTGTTCCTTGGGGAAGAGGTCCTTTTACTCCTGTGGGAATGATTTGAACTCCCATCTCTGGAGTTAGTACTGCTCTGGCAGAGGCACAGATGTCCAACCCTGCGCTCCCTCTAGTTTGTCTGATGAGGAATTTAATGGATAATGTGTCCTGGGCACTACCTTGATGGTGTTGCTGGGTTCCTCCACTGCCCCGTATATTTGTGGTTTTGGGCCCCGGAGCATTGGTCCCTCCAGTCCGTTTTTTGGCAATGGAGCCTGATGTCTTTCTCCATGATATCGTGGGTAAACACTTGGTCCTTGTCTGTTTTTTGATAACGGAATACCTTCTATGGTGGTTTGAGAATGGCATTCATTAGCCCAATGTTTCCCTCTATGGCATCGTGGGCAAATACCCGGTATTCTATTCCTTTGATACCTAGCCTTGTTAAACCCTCCTCCTATGGGGCAACTCCTTTTAAAATGTCCTGTTTGATCACAATTATAGCATGTTTTTGGCCTGGCATCTAAAGCCTGTTGTACTGCTGCTAAGACTTGCCCTTGTTCATTAATGTCTCTACATAATTTAATATATGTGTTTAAATCTTCATGTTTCCATGGTCTGATGACCTCTCTGCAGCAACGATTTGCTTGGTCATAAGCCAGTTGTTTTATAAATGGCATTGCCTGTTCTGTATCTCCAAATACTCTAGATGCTGTCTGAATAAGCCTATCTACAAATTCAGCGTAAGGTTCATTAGCTCCTTGTATTACCTTAGATAATTGTCCTTGTAAATCTCCATGCCCCTGTAAAGTTTTCCATGCCCTAACTGCGTCTGCAGCAATTTGTGCGTATACGCCAGGATCATATTCAATTTGTTGCCATTGACCCTCATAAGGTCCTTTTCCTAATAACATCTCTAGATTTCTTTGAGGGTAACCGGCTAGCTGTCTCCATGCAAAATTCCTCATTGGCAACCTTCCATAACAAATATTGTCCTCCATTTAGCACAGATCGACACATGTTAGCCCAATCTGCTGGCGTCATGTCTAAGTTGGTAATGGATTCAACCATGCTCACAGTGAAGGGTGCTTGCGGCCCATAGGTTGTTACAGCCTCCTTTAATTGCTTCACTGTTTTGAAATCTAAAGCACGGTGAATTCGTTGCCCTCCTGCCTGCTCAAGTACAGGGCATGCTAATCTTTGGGGTCCTGCTTCAGGATTCCGTCCATCAACTACGGGAGTTGAGGGCCGCTCAGCTGTAGATGGAGCTGTTGGTTGAATTACGCCCTCTGGTGATAGAACGGGGTTAGTAGCAGCCTCCTGTTGTAATTCCCCGCCTGATGGTTGTTTTTCCTCTAAGCTTTCTTTCTTCAAATCTTCCTCTGTCTGACTAGCTTGAGAGACCTTCTCTTTCGCTTGACCTAACATGTTTTCTACCATAGTCTGGACCTCTAACAATTTACTTAACAGTCTTTCGGTTTGTTTTTTACTAGTTTCTAATCTACTATAAAGGTAACGCAACCCAATAAGATAGCATAAAACAAAACCGAAACAGAATGAAACAAAAACAGAATAAAGAATAGTTGTATCAATTTTCTCTTTCTCAGGGCTGAACAACTTCAAACCTTGAGCCAACCATTTTTCCCAGTTTGCCTGAGAAAATTCTAGGGATAGGCAGCTTGAAACAAAAACAAGATAAATCAAAACGAGAACACATTGTTTTTTGAAATGGTCACCCATTTTGTTGCCTTCCCTCAGGGGCGAGCAATTTTACTCACCTCCAAGCTTCAGGCGTTCCCCGTGCGGGCTGCCAGTTGCCGCAGTCTGGCTGGGCACAAAATCACGAGCCACTCAAGCAGGAACAAACTTTATTATTTTTTGAAACTGCCGCCAATGTCCGGTACGCACCCGGGAAGATTTTTTCCACCCACGCGGCCTCCTCCCGGACCTGCAGAGAGAGCTCCTCCCCTGGAACTCCCTCCTACTGTACTTCCCCAACCAATGGGAACTCTCCAGGAGTCCCGTAGCCGGCCTAGGTGAACAGCAGGAGTCCAATATCCATATGAATGCAAATCTTAACATAATCATATCATCTCAATGGCTAGCTGGCATCACCTTTTGACCAAAAATGCCATGCATCATATACTTGGCTCTTAGCAGGCCTGGTCAGGGTCTAGTGAGGGCCTGGTGAGGGCCTGGTGTGGGCTTGGTGGGGGCCTTGTGGCATCCTGCTGTAGGCCTGGGGATGGTTAGGACCTGCTGTGGGGGCCGGCTTTGGGCCTGGTAGGGCCTGTTGTGGGCTTAGGGTGGGCCTGCTGTATCTCTCCTGGCACAGAGGGAGGGAGATACTGTGGTCTGGTGGGAGGCACAGAAATGGGGGCAAGCAAGTTATCCAAATTCTGTTTCTGCCTCTTTACTCTTTGGGTGGAAATTGCATAAAGCCAACTAGAATTAACTTGGGCAAAGGGAAAGAGATATCTATTGATCCAGGAGACCAAACTGGAGGAAAGATAAAGCAGTGGACTTCAGGGCAACCAGACCGGGTCTTGTTTCCAGTCCCACTCCTCCACCTGGCTCCACCTGAACATCCGCTTCCTTTTCTTGGACCGAATCTTTCAATGTGTCCTGACTATTCCCACAGCCTCTGGTTTCCACATGAACAGCTTCCTAGCCAATGAAGAAGAAGTTTGCCCAAATGGCCTCCCTTGCCTTCTGCCATCCTTCATCCAAGAGAAATAAAAAATACATATATCTACAAGAAAAGTCCCTCATTATTCAGGTCCCCTTGTAGTCCAGTCCTGGTCAGGAGGACTGCCTTGATAAGTGCATGCTCACTGGGTAGCCACTCCAAGGTCACTTTCTGTGGCCCAGGAGATAGAGGTCACATCAGATGAGAGTTTTCTAATCAGACCAAGCATGGATAAGTGGGATTGAAGGAGCTTCCCATGAGCGGGCAGCTGGTGTCGATGGGCCCAGGGGTAGGCAGTGTCCACCTGAAGCCCCTGGCCCCAGGAGAAAGCATGACCTCCAGAGCAGACATGGCCCCAAAAGTAGGCATGGCCCAGCTGTAGACATGGCCCCAGGAGCAGACATAGCCCTAGGGGCAGGCATGGCCCAACTGTAGACCTGGCCCCAGGGGCAGGCATGGCCCCAAGGCTAGGCACTGCTAGGGAAGGACTAAAATCACTGAATACAACACCCTGATGCTAAGTGGAAGCAAATTTATTGTCAGGAAATATGACAGGCTGCCTCTGTGCAGAGAGAATAGCAGCAGAACTCCTCTGAATTAAACTTTGCTAAGTCAGAGCCTGGGTTGTGCACTGGGGTGGGCTTCCGCTTGCTATTGCAGGTGGAGAGCAAGCTTCAAAACTGCAAGAACCACAAAGGGGAGGGGGCAGGAGGAGCAGGCACATGAGCACCAGCTCCTGGAGTTGGCAGGCCCCTGTCTGCACTCAGAAAGTCTGTGAGTGCTGTGGTCAGGGTTCAGGGGAGGGGAGATGTCAGCCTCTGGGTAAGTGGGCTCTTGCAGGAGGCGGGAAAGGGAAGGGGAGCAGGAAAAGGTGTGTGGGCAGAAATGGGGTCATCTTGACTTAGCTTCTAAGTGAACCCACGATTGTGTTAACAGGCCCAGCCCCGAGGCAGCCGTGGCCCCAGTTCACCTGGATGACTCCCTCAGAATAGCTCCCTGGCCTTGGGCAGAGTCACTTTAATCCCTTCAGTTTCCTGAACTAATGGTGGGTAAAATACTAAAGCCACAGAATTATTGATAGTAGTTATTAGATTAATATACCTTAAACATAAAACACTTTACAAGTAAATATCCTGTTTTTCCCTCAGAACAGCGGTTTTCTGGAATCCAATGGGTGCGCAATGGGTTGTCCTTCCACAGCGCCACCTTGAGCACCAGATCCTGCCAGTGAGTCTGCAAGTTAATTTCCCGAGAAAAGTTCTGATTGCCAGCAAGTTATCTGTTGCCAGCACACCAGATCAAACACACATGGACACGTCAGCAAGACCTGGGTCCACAGGCAGGGCTGAAGTCCCGCGTGCCAAAGGACACGTTGGGGTTTGGCCTCCTTTGTTTTTATAGGAGGAGTTGGTGCAAGGAAGCAGGATTGCTCTGACATTTCGGAAGATCCTCCTTGGGGATGCGGTCGACCCTCCTGAAGAAGCCTTGAGGATGCCCGATTCTGAAGCTTCCTTTCTTTCCTGGTTTGGACTCTGTCAGGGGGCTGAGAGGAGGAGCATCAGACCGTGAAATAAATACATCGCCGTTTACCGTGAAGAGTGGTTGCTTCCCTAATGCTGAAGCAGAGCATCAGAGAAACATGTGGAGGCAAGAGCAGAGTGGGAAGTGGAAGGCTTTATTAAAGGATAGCAAAAGACTTCCCACCCAGGAAGAGGGCACCTGAGAGGCGGAGTCCGTGGAAAGGGGAGGTCTTCCCTTGTTCATATCTAAGTCTTCTTTCGCTCTTCTACATTCCTGTCCTTCATTTGGCTTATCTTCCTCTATCCTGCATGTGGTGGGGGATGCAGGTGGGAAGGACACAGGTGGAAGGCAGGTGGGCATTGGGGCAGGGAGGAGTGATCTGGGCCGGAAGGGCCTGGGTGGTTTGATTGGCATCTCCCTGTCTTGCTGGGAGCTGCTTGGTTATCAGTTCTTTGGGATGGGCCAGGCCATTTCAATCTCCCAGAGGTTGTTCTGGGTTCCCAGGCTCAGACTGAATTCTATTTCCTTTATTGACTGGATATTAGACCCGATTCACCTAACTACACTAACTACCTGTCTTTAAATCTGGCTTCAGTAAAGTGGTACGGACTCATCCCCATCTCAATGGCCCTCGCTGCCCGGCTCCCTGCACACGCTCACACTGCTGCCCTACATAGAGACACAGCATCCAGCAGCTGTGGTCACTGCCGAGGAGTGGACAAAGCACCACCAAATGAGTCTCTCCCAACCCTCTCTTACTGACAAACTCGATGATGTCCGCACTTCACCTATTTCTTTCTCCATAAGGGAAATCGTCCCTAAAACTGAACATGCTGGGGATGAGTTGGGGCTGGGGCGACATGGGCCCTCACCTGTGATCGCAGCTACTCAAGAGGCTGAGACAGGAGGGCCCCACACTCCAGGCCCATCAGGGCGACTAAGGGAGACCCTGTCTCAAAATGAAATCAAAAGAGCTGGGTGCGGCTCAGTGGTGGAGCGCTTGCCTAGCACGTGTGAGGCCCTGGGTTCAATACCCAGGGCCACAAAAACCAAAATGGGGCTCCAGTGCCAGGTCCTGTCACTTGCTACTGTGTGACCTTGGGAAAGTTACTTGCCTTCTCTGTGATCACACCACAGAATCAGCCTGGGGAAGCATCATCACACAATAACCAAGGCATCCCACGTGGCTCTGCAAGCCTCTTGGAGCTGCTGTGGGCTGCCAGCACCCACCGCTGCAGACCAGGTGTTATCTGGGAATCAGCACATTTGTCCTCACTCTGCATGATCTATTATTTCCTTATAAAAGTAATATATAAGCCAATGTGCACTGTGGAAGGCAGAGGTGGGGAGATGGGGACAGAGAGGCCGCGGGCTCGTGGCGCATGTGGAACGTCACCACGGGCGAGGGGTGAAGTGTGAGTGTCAAAGCTGCAGTAGGAGGATGAGCTAGGTGCCGGCCTGGGGAGGAGCCGAGGGGAGACGAGGCCACTGCGGTGCCAGGTTCCGGGTCAGAGGGTGACCCGCGTGCTACAGAGCAGAGAGGGCAGAAAAGCAAACGAAGCAGCGAGGCGGAGAGCGGCCCTCTGCAGGACTGTGGGGCAAGGCTGGGGCTCCCGGGGGGCTGTCCCGCCTCTGCCTCCAGCAGCCACAGGTCTGTACAGGAATATCAAGGGCAGCCATCAGCACCCACCCTGCAGGCCACCAAGGCAGCCTGCGAGGGGCTGTGGGACAGGGCCCACGGTGTCCACCTCCCCTTCCAGATGCACGCACCCAGGCCCGGCACGGGGTGAGCCGGCCTGCCGTTCCCGCTGTGGGTCCCCACCTGTCCACGGGAATGTCTGTGCCCTGAACGCCGGCCTGCCTGTCAGTCCTGCACGGACCTCCTGGACTCTGCGCCCTGCGTGAGCCTGGACAGAAAGCCAGAGGCCAGGCAGGGGCCTGCCACAGCCCCTTTCCTGCAGTTTCTCTCTGCTTCCCTTTCGGCAAAGTCCAGTCCCGAGGAGAGCTGTTTTCCCACAGCCCCGACCCGGCTGCCCACCAAGGCAGGCCATGGGGCCCATGGGACAAGTGACTGAGCTCTTCCTTCAGAGAGCAGACTGGCACGGGGCAGTGTCCTGGACTTGGGTGCCTCCCACGTGCCTGTGTGTCCCACTCACAGATGGCCTTCTGTGGCTCCTGCTGGGGTCCAGGAAAGACTCAGGGCACAGCCGCCGTCCCCTCGGGAGGAACCGTCCAAGAGCTCTGAGGCTCTGGGACCTAAGCAGCCACAGGCAGAGGCTGGCTCTCTTTGCCACAGCACTGGGGTGGAGCCCTGGGCCTCCACACGGGAGGCATGTGCCCCAGCGTGAGCCACCCACCTCCGGCCCCAGGTTTTGTTGTTGTTTTTGTTTTAATTTTGAGACAAGGTCTCCATAAGTTGTCCAGACTGGCCTTGGACTTTCATCCTCCTGCCTCAGCCTCCCAGTAGCTGGGATCACAGGCATGGCCACTGCACCTAGCCCAGGAAGGCCGGCTCTTGAATGAGTATCTCCAGAATTCTGTTAATGTGCATGCGTAGCAGAACAAATGGAGTAACTTCCAAAAGGTATCTTGAATTTTGAAAACAAAGAAAAGCGGGAAACATGAGCTGTCCTAGTCTAGGGTACTCGGATTAGTAATAAAGAATCAGAACCACTCTCAGGAACCACACCAGTGACACAGAGAGGCGGAGTGTGTGGCTCAGTTGCCCTTGGGACACAAGGCTTTTGCGTCTTGGACTGGACTTTTGTTTTGTTTTCTGTAGTTGCTCTTAAGAAAGAGAAAGGCCATGCTGAAGGACTGGTCACTGGGGACAGGGCAGCCAGGCAGACCCCACTCCAGGCACCCACCTCCTGCTGGTGGTACCCTGAATCTGCCAGCGTTTGGCAGCAGGAGGGCAGTCCCAGGACGAAGGCGCCCGCCTCAGGGAGGGGCAGACACTCTCCAGGCCAGGTCTGCAGACAAGGCAGCATGCCGAGGTGGACAGCAGGGCCCAGGAGGAGTCTCCCCCCTCAGGCTTCTGCAAGCACTCTGCCGAGTCTTCCAGACCTGAGTGGGTGCCAGGCGCACCTCCTACCAAGAACGGCAGCCTTTGCCCTTGGGTCCAAGAACCGTCTTCAGCTATGGAAAGCTCTCCATGGAGGGACTTGCCTCCACTGGCCTGTCCTGGCTGAAACGTCCTGCCCAGTCAACAGCGAGCTCGTGATCTGTCCCTCAGGGGTAAACTTTTAAGGTAGAATAACTAGGACTCTTCTGTGAGAACCCAAAGCCCTCCCCTGCGTCCCGGCCACTTTGGCTGCTCTCTCTGCCTCTGGAGGACCCTGCCCAGAACTCACCGCTGAGCAGGGGTGGAGGCACAGGTGTCAAGACCCCCAACCTACCCCGGCACAGAGGCTCAGAGCCTCTGGTGGAGACCGGAACCTGCTGTTTTCTAAAGAAGAAGCACACTACACCCATTTTGTAAAATGCCACTTCAGATCCAGCAGTATCGGGCTGCTGGGTGCTGACTGCCTCTCCAGAGCCGGCTGGAGTCATCTGGAGCCAGCCAGAGGGAGAGCCGTGGGAAGCACAGCCCAGGACTGCTGTAGTCTGGCTGGGCACAAATAACCGGGAGGTCACGAGCCACTTGTACATTCAAAGAGGAACTACTTTATTGCCTGAACCCAACGGGAACTCCACCAGAACTCCACAGAAATTCCGCGAGAACCAAAAGTGGCGGGCACCCGAGGTAGCAGGAGCTGCCTTATTGCCGGACAGCAGAGGTTTATATACACAACTGAATACACAGCTTGTTTCAATTTAGCATCATCCAGTTACAGTAATCAGTCATTATCTTAATAATTATACACAGCTTAACTTAATTATCATCATCTTAATGGCTCGTTGGTGTTACCTCCCAACCACTCCTTCTGGCAAAATGCCATGCACCATCCTGACTCGGCTGTGGCTCTCAATATCTCCACCCTTCAGTTTAATTAAACAACAAGTGTGTGGCTTAGGGACCGTGCCTGTTTTAGGTTGTCCAATATACCTACGGTCCTTACCCGTCATTGGATGGTCAGACCTCAAATCATCAGCCTCCTGTCTTAGGTTGGTACCATTGCAATTGGATGTTACCCGTCATTGATTACCAGCCCAGCATTTTTAGCCATACTTGTGGATAACGACCGTCACAAGCAGAAGGGAGGAGGATACAAAATGCCACGACACCAAGCCAATTGATACCCCAGCACTACCACAATTCGCTGCACCAACAGATAGTTCACAATGCATACAAGTGATACATAGTCCAGGCAAGTTGTGCAAGCAGTTCAAAGCAGAGGAATCCACTAATATGTCCATTTCCTCCCAAAGTAAATCGACTCCTTGATTGAGCATCACTTGTTGAGTTACATTATTCATTGATGCATCAGTTTATACAGTTTGTTGTGATAGCTATCGCAGAAGCTGTAGTTTGGTTTTATCTTTGTCTTCACCGGCACTGGGATGAAGATAGGAATTCTGGCAATGATGGCTAAAAAAAAAAAAATTATGTAACATTCCAGCAGGCACTAAAAAAAGCAATTTTCTAAACAATTTAGTATCCTGAATAGAATTAGATATAATGAAAAGGAAAGGTGAAAGTAAACAAACAGATCTGTTAACCTCCTTTTTTGTTCACATTTTAAAACAATCCTCTACAGCTGTTTACCCAATTTAAATTAAACCATTTAAATCACATGAATAAAAAAATTTGGATCCATTTTTTCATGAGCACTCCTCATATATGAAATATGGACATACGCACATACAGACATACAACACAAAACACAAATGTGCACACATAACACAATTCATACAACACATAACATAATAGTAAAGGCCTTATAGCTTTTCACAGGTGAAATCTCCATTGCAATGTTTAAAAACTCCACAGTCAAAAAATAGAACTGTTCAGAAAAACATTAACCTAGGTCTGTATGAGCTCAAAAAATAAAATAGAACTTCATGATGTGGGAAAGGGCAATAATAAAATAGATATTGAAAAAAGCATCCTGGTTACCACCTGGGTTTGACTCTTCTTTTGATATCCCATTCTTCTTCCTGTAACTTGCATATGGGTCTGAAGGTATTACCACAACCAAGCCCCAAGGTTTTTTACATTTGAAATAGGCCTTAATGTTGTTCATTATTCATTAGCCTCCAGGTGTGGGAGAATCACTGTCGCAGATGTAAGAATAGCCAAGCTGGAGCTCTAGATATCAGCTGTTATGGATTTGAGCCAAGTCATCTTCTTTTTGGTCTGTAGAAATCACTTTAGTTAGTCTCTCTGGAATCCAAATTGGCTGCTGTTCTCCCTGTGGAAACACACAAACAGAGCCCCGACTCCAGACAATCACTGGGTCAGGACCTTTCCATTGTCCTGTTAGAATATCCTTCCAAAATACCTTGGGCTTATGTACATTTTTTGGACACATGTGCCTTTCCGCAGCACTAAGCCCAGATTAATCCGAATTTAAAAAGTTTAGAGTAAAAAGAGTTATTTTAAGTTTATCTTTGGGGGATATATACCCCTTCCCAATTCCCTCTTTTTGCTTTAATAAGTACATTTTAATAGTTTGATGAGCTCTTTCAACTTTGCCTTGTCCCTGTGGATTGTATGGGATTCCTGTTATATGAGTAATGCCAAATGATGAGCAAAATTGCTTAAAAGAGGTAGAAGTATAGCCAAGGCCATTATCTGTTTTTAACTGTTTTGGAACGCCCACAGTGGCAAAATTTTGTAAACAATGAGCTATAATATCTTTAGTTTTTTTCTCCAGCATGAAGGGAGCCCATCAAATATCCGGAAGAAGTATCAACTGTAACATGCAAATATTTTAATTTTCCAAATTCTGACAAGTGTGTGACGTCCATCTGCTAAATATGGTTAGGTATCAGTCCTCTAGGATTGACTCCAAGATTAACTTGTGGTAAAAAGGTCACACAATTTTGACATTGTTTTATTATTTGTCTAGCTTGTTCCTTAGTCATTTTAAAATGCTTTTGTAAAGTATTTGCATTGACATGGAAGGATTTATGAAAATTTGTAGCTTCTTCTACCGTAGAAAAAAATATGTATGTCATGTATAGTTTTATCTGCTAAATCATTGCCCAAACTAAGGGCTCCAGGCAATCCTGTATGTGCCCTGATATGTCCTATAAAGAATGGATCTTTTCTGTCCCAGATTAGACTTTGTATAGTGGAAAACAAAGAGAAAACAGTAGAGGAAGGGGAAATCCTACCAGCATCTTCAAGGGATACTATAACATTCACTATATACTGACTATCAGAAAATAAATTAAATACAGAATCTTTAAACATCACAAAAGCTTGTAATACTGCTTTAAGCTCTACCTTTTGAGCTGATTGTTTGGGTACTAAAAATGTAAAAGTTTGATCAGGTGTAACTACTGCTGCTGTACCATTATTTGACCCATCAGTGAATATATTTGGAGCATTCATGATAGGTATTTTTCTTGTCATTTTTGGAAAAACTACATGATGCAAAGACCAAAACGACAATAAAGGATTAGATGGTAAGTGGTTATCAAATGAAACATTAGATTTGCACATGATTATTGCCCAAGTATTTAACTCATAAGCTAACTCAACAATTTGATCCATAGTAAATGGAGTAATAATTTTATTGGGAGAAATTCCAAACACTCCCTTTGCTGCTTTTATTCCTTTGAGTATTAATTGTCCTACAGCCTCAGGATACCTAGTAAGAATAGTATTAGGAGAATAAGATGAATGTATCCATAATAATGGACCTTCTTGCCAAAATACTCCTGTAGGAATATTTTTGTTGGTAGTACAATAAATAATAAAGGCAAACTTATATCAATTCTATCCAAATGCATATTTTCCATATATGTTTCAATGATTTTTAATGTCTTTCTTGCTTCAGGTGTTAACAGTCGGGGTGAATTTGGATCTGATGGACCTTTTAGGATATCAAATAAAGGTCCCAACTCTCCTGTTGGTAGGCCTAGATAAGGCCTTATCCAATTTATGTCTCCTAATAACTTTTGAAAGTCGTTAAGTGATTTGAGTTGATCTACTCGTATTTGAATTTTTGGTGGATGGACCATGGTTGAGGATAATAGAACTCCTAAATAATTAATTGGAAGATTTATTGGTACTTTATCTATTGCTATCTCTAGATTATAATTTTTTAATAAGTTTGTAAGTGTGGCATAACATTCTAGCAATGTGTTTTTAGCTTTGTGTGCTAATAATACATCGTCCATATAGTGAAATATTTGTATTTCAGGATTTTGATTTCTAAGTGGCTGGATTACTTTGTTAACATAAATTTGACTCATGGTTGGGCTGTTAGCCATCCCTTGAAGGAGTACTTTCCATTCATATCTCTGATCAGGACCTTTATGATTTGTTGAGAGCCACAGCCGAAGGGGCCCCAGCAAACTTCCAGCTGCCAGCAAACTTCCAGCTGCTGGCTGATGATTGGCTCACAGCGGCCCCAGCAACATCTAGCTGATTGGCTCCTCTGCGGTGATGCTCATTGGGCTGTTTCCCTGCCCTTTCAGACCACGGAGCTGCTCATTGGGGTACTTTTTTGGCTCTGCCCACGCGACCCAGCCAATCGGCCTCAAGAGCAGGAGGATGGGGGGAGGTGGAGAGGCTTGTGGTTGAGGGAGAGGCTTGTGGGAAGCCGGTGGTGGCAGTTGGGGCTCTCAGGGTTTTTCCTGAGGAGCTGTTTTGTTTGGCGTGTGTGGTTCTAAAAATAAAGTTAGTTTCTTTTGACAAGTGGCTCCTGATTGTGCCCAGCCAGACTGCGGCATTTGGTGGCCCGTACGGGGAGCGACTGAGGGTAAGTGATAAGGTAAACTGCTCGCCCCTGAGGGCAGGGAGAGAGGATGGGTAGCCATTTTAAGATTCCTCTTTTGTTTTGCTTCACTTTTGTTTTAAGTTGACTGTCCCTGGAGATGAGTGAGACGGAAGAAAAACCGTTCACATCTGAGGAAAAACTATTTGCATCTGAGGAACAGATAGGGAGAAAGGCTATAATGATTTTTTGTTGTTCCATTTTTATTTCATTCTATCTCGGTTTTGTTTGGTGTTATCTTGTTGGGTTGTATTATAGTAGAAATATGGGATCAGAAATTAGTAAAAAACAAACCGAAAGAGTGTTAAGTAAATTGTTAGAGGAAGGAGGCATCCCAGTAAAATCAAGAGCAGTCAGGGCATACGTTGATACAATACAAAAATGTAGCCTATGGCTTTTTAAGGAGGAGTTGTTAAATATATCACAATGGAACCATCATGGTGAAGATTTAAAAAGAATAGAAAAGAAAAGCCCAGGGACTCTGCCAGTTGGCACATTGCCATTGTGGACGTTCGTATCTTGTTTGCTTAGTCCAAAGCCTTCAGTTCAGACAATGGTAGAGGAAGGAGAAGACATATTGATTCAAGTAAAAGAGAAGGTCTCTCAAGTTAGTCAGACAGAGGAAAAGATTCAAGTAAAAGAGAAGGTCTCTCGAGCTAGTCAGACAGAGGAAAAAATTCAAGTAAAAGAGAAGGTCTCTCGAACTAGTCAGACAGAGAAAGAAAGTGTAAAACAGAAAAAGCCATCAGGGGCAAAGTTACAACAGGAGACTGCTACTAACACCTTTCTATCACCAGAGGGTGTAAGTGTCCAACCAACAGCACCACCTCTACAGGAGACTGCTACTAACACCTTTCTATCACCAGAGGACGTAAGTGTCCAACTAACAATGCCGCCTCCATATGCTGGGAGGCCCCCAACCCCCGCAGTTGATAGTTGGGATCCTGAGACAAGATCTCAAATATTAACATGCCCTGTATTTAAGGCAGGAGGGCAGCGAGTTTACCATGCTTTAAATTTCAAAACAGTGAAGCAGCTAAAAGAGGCTGTAACAACCTATGGTCCTCAAGCACCCTTCACTGTAAGCATGGTCGAATCCATTAACAACTTGAACATGATGCCAGCAGATTGGGCTAATATTGTAAAGCTGTGCTAAATGGAGGATAATACCTGTTATGGAAGATTGCCAATGAGGAATTTTGCAAGGAGATGGCTAGGCGAAATGCAGCAGCTGGTTATCCTCAGAGAAATCTAGATATGTTGTTAGGAAAGGGACCTTATGAGGATCAGCAGCAACAAATTGCATATGATCCTGGTGTATACGCACAAATTGCTGTAGATGCAATTAAGGCATGGAAGACTTTACAAGGACATGGAGGTTTATAAGGTCAATTATCTAAGGTAATACAAGGAGCTAATGAACCTTATGCTGAATTTGTAGATAGGCTTATTCAAACAGCTACCAGAGTTTTTGGGAATACAGAACAAGCAATGCCATTACTAAAACACCTGGCTTATGAGCAAGCGAATCGTTGGTGCAGAGATATCATTAGACCATGGAAACATGAAGATTTAAACACATATGTTAAATTATGTAGAGACATTAATGAACAAGAGCAAGTCGTGGCAGCTGCAGTAAAACAGGCTTTAGATGCCAGAGACATTAATGAACAAGGGCAAATTGTGGCAGCTGCAGTAAAACAGGCTTTAGATGCCAGGCCAAGAACATGGTACAATTGTGAACAAACAGGACATTTTAAAAGGAATTGCCCCATAGGTGGAGGGTTTCACAAAACTAGGTATCAAAGGAGTAGAATACCAGGTATTTGCCCACGATGCCGTAGAGGGAGACATTGGGCTAATGAATGCCATTCTCAAACCACCATAGAGGGAACTCCATTATCAAAAAACAAACAAGGACCAGGTGTTTATCCACAATATCGTGGAGAAAGGCATCAGGCTCCGTTGCCAAAAAATGGACAGGGGGGCCCAATGCTCTGGGGCCCAAAACCACAAATATACAGAGCACTGGAGGAACCCAGCAACCCCATCAGGGTAGTGCCCAGGACACATTGTCCATCAGATCCCTCTTCAGACAAACCAGAGGGAGCGCAGGGTTGGACATCTGCGCCTCTGCCAGATCAGTACTAACTCCAGAGATGGGAGTTCAAATCATTCCCACAGGGGTAAAAGGACCTCTTCCCAAAGGAACAGTAGGCTTATTATTGGGACGCAGCTCTTCTACTCTAAAAGGACTTATGATAAGTCCTGGGGTAATTGATCCCGATTATGAAGGTGAAATAAAAATTATAGCCAGTTCTCCAAAGGGTATATCAGTAATTTCACGAGGAGATAGAATAGCACAGTTACTAATAATACCCAGCCTACATGATAAATTTTCCAGTCATACTGTAGAAAGAGGTTCCAAGGGATTAGGCTCCACAGGTGTAGATTGGGCTATGCTTTCTTTAAATTTAGATTCTCGCCCCATGCTAAAACTAAATATTCAAGGACATGAATTTAATGGCCTACTGGATACAGGTGCAGACCTTAGCATCATCTCTCGTCAAGAATGGCCAAAACATTGGCCATTACAACAAGCCACTCAAACGCTTCGAGGCCTAGGAGTGGTGACTAATCCCCATAGAAGTGCAATGGTATTAGATTGGAAGGATCCTGAAGGATGTGAAGGAACTATACAGCCATATGTATTGGATCATCTTCCCGTAAATTTATGGGAACGAGATGTCCTAGATCAATTAGGTTTGACATTAACAAATAACATCAACCAAAATGCACCCACTATTATGACTAGACAAGGTTTTAGAAAACGAAAAAGATTAGAAAAACAAGAACAAGGTATAGCAGCACCAATACAAATAGATCAAGGAACAGACAGACATGGGTTGGATTTTCAGAAAGGGCCACTGATACAATAAAAATTACTTGGAAATCAGAAAGACCAGTATGGGTTCCTCAGTGGCCCCTGACTAAAGAAAAGATACAAGCAGCCCATGATCTGGTCAAACAACAATTAGCGGAAGGACATATACAACCTTCTGTATCTCCCCATAATACTCCCATTTTTGTCATCAAAAAGAAATCTGGTAAATGGAGATTATTGCAAGATTTAAGAGCCATTAATAATGAGATAGTTATTATGGGACCTGCTCAATCAGGGATTCCTCAATTATCTGCTTTGCCAAAAACCTGGTATGTTTTAGCTATAGATATTAAAGATTTTTTTTTCAACCAATTCATCCTGAGGATAGTCCACGTTTTGCATTTACTATCCCTGCACTGAATCATGAAGGTCCTGATCAGAGATATGAATGGAAAGTACTCCCTCAAGGGATGGCTAACAGCCCAACTATGAGTCAAATCTATGTTAACAAAGCAATCCAGCCACTTAGAAATCAAAATCCTGAACTACAAATATTTCACTATATGGATGATGTATTATTAGCACACAAAGCTAAAAACACATTGCTAGAATGTTATGCCACACTTACAAACTTATTAAAAAATTATAATCTAGAGATAGCAATAGATAAAGTACAATTAAATTTTCCAATTAATTATTTAGGAGTTCTATTATCCTCAACCATGGTCTGTCCACCAAAAATTCAAATACAAGTAGATCAACTCAAATCACTTAACGACTTTCAAAAGTTATTAGGAGACATAAATTGGATAAGGCCTTATCTAGGCATACCAACAGGAGAGTTGGGACCTTTATTTGATATCCTAAAAGGTCCATCAGATCCAAATTCACCCTGCAAGTTAACTCCTAAAGCAAGAAAGGCATTAAAAATCATTGAAACATATATGGAAAATATGCATTTGGATAGAATTGATATAAGTTTGCCTTTATTATTTATTGTACTACCAACAAAAAATATTCCTACAGGAGTATTTTGGCAAGAAGGTCCATTATTATGGATACATTCATCTTATTCTCCTAACACTATTCTTACTAGGTATCCTGAGGCTGTAGGACAATTAATACTCAAAGGAATAAAAGCAGCAAAGGGAGTGTTTGGAATTTCTCCCAATAAAATTATTACTCCATATATTATGAATCAAATTGATGAGTTAGCTAATGAGTTAAATACTTGGGCAATAATCATGTGCAAATCTAATGTTTCATTTGATAACCACTTACCATCTAATCCTTTATTGTCTTTTTGGCCATTGCATCCTGTAATTTTTCCCAAAATGACAAGAAAAATACCTATCATGAATGCTCCAAATATATTCACTGATAGATCAAATAATGGTACAGCAGCAATAGTTACACCTGATCAAACTTTTACATTTTTAGTATCCAAACAATCAGCTCAAAAGGTAGAGCTTAAAGCAGTATTACAAGCTTTTGTGATGTTTAAAGATTCTGTATTTAATTTATTTTCTGATAGTCAGTATATAGTTAATGCTATAGTATCCCTTGAAGATGCTGGTAGGATTTCCCCTTCCTCTACTGTTTTCTCTTTGCTTTCCACTATACAAAGTCTAATCTGGGACAGAAAAGATCCATTCTTTATAGGACATATCAGGGCACATACAGGATTGCCTGGAGCCCTTAGTTTGGGCAACGATTTAGCAGATAAAACTACACATGACATACATATTTTCTCTACACTAGAAGAAGCTATAAATTTTCATAAAAAGTTCCATGTCAATGCTAATATTTTACAAAAGCATTTTAAAATAACTAAGGAACAAGCTAGACAAATAATAAAACAATGTCAAAATTGTGTGACCTTTTTACCACAAGTTAATCTTGGAGTCAATCCTAGAGGATTGATACCTAACCATATTTGGCAGATGGACGTCACGCACTTGTCAGAATTTGGAAAATTAAAATATTTTCATGTTACAGTTGATACTTCTTCTGGATTTTTGATGGGCTCCCTTCATGCCGGAGAAAAAACTAAAGATGTTATAGCTCATTGCTTACAAAATTTTGCCACTGTGGGCGTTCCAAAACAGTTAAAAACAGATAATGCCCCTGGTTATCCTTCTACCTCTTTTAAACAATTTTGCTCATCATTTGGCATTACTCATATAACAGGAATCCCATACAATCCACAGGGACAAGGCATAGTTGAAAGAGCTCATCAAACTATTAAAATGTACTTATTAAAGCAAAAAGACGGAATTGGGAAGGGGTATATATTCTCCAAAGATAAACTTAAAATAACCCTTTTTACTCTAAACTTTTAAAATTTGGATTCATCAGGACTTAGTGCTGCGGAAAGGCATATGTGTCCAAAAAATGTGCATAAGCCCAAGGTACTTTGGAAGGATATTCTAACAGGACAATGGAAAGGTCCTGACCCAGTAATTGTCTGGAGTCGGGGGTCTGTTTGTGTGTTTCCACAGGGAGAACAGCAGCCGATTTGGATTCCAGAGAGATTAACTAAAGCGATTTCTACAGACCAAAAAAAGATGATTTGACTCAAGTCCATAACAGCTGATATCCAAAACTCCAGTTTGGCTATCCTTACATCTGCGATAGAACCAAGATGCTTTTTTCAATATCTATTTTATTATTGCCCTTTCCCACATTCTATTTTGTTTTTTGAGCTCATACTGGCCTAGGTTAATGTTTTGCTGATCAGTTCCATTTTTGTTTTTTGACTTTTGCTCATAACTTTATTTTTTATTTTTTTTTAATTTTTTATTGTTGGTTGTTCAAAACATTACAAATTTCTTGATATGTCATATTTCACACTTCGATTCAAGTGGGTTAGTTCCATTTTTTGACTATGAGTTTTTAAACATTGCAATGGAGATTTCACCTGTAAAAAGTTATAAGGCCTTTACTATTAGGTTATGTGTTGTATGTATTATATTATGTGTGCACACTTGTGTTTTGTGTTATATGTTTGAATGTACATATGTCCATATATCATATATGATGAGCGCTCATGAAAAAATGGATCCAAATATATATTTTTTTTTATTCACGTGATTTAAATGGTTTAATTTAAATTGGGTAAACAACTGTTGAGGATTGTTTTAATGTGTAAACAAAAAAGAAGGTTAACAGATCTGTTTGTTTACTTTCACCTTTCCTTTTCATTATATTTAATAATTCTCTTAAAGACAATGTAAATTATTAAGAAAATTGTTTTCTTTTAGTGCCTTCTGGAATGTTACATAATTTTTTCTTTAGCCATTATTGCCAGAATTCCTATCTTCATCCCAGTGCCGGTGAAGACAATGTAAATTATTAAGAAAATTGTTTTCTTTTAGTGCCTTCTGGAATGTTACATAATTTTTTCTTTAGCCATTATTGCCAGAATTCCTATCTTCATCCCAGTGCTGGTGAAGACAAAGATAAAACCAATCTACAGCTTCTGCAATAGCCACCACTGAACTGCTTGCAGAACTTGCCTGGACACATTGTAAACTCACCTGTATGCATTGTGAACTATCTGTTGGTGCAGCGACTTGTGGTAGTGTTGGGGTATTTTTGCTGATGATGTCATCAGTGGTACAATTTTTCCAAAAGGAGCCATCAATTGGCTTGGTGTATCTTCCTCCCTTCTGCTTGTCATGATCATTCAGCTAAAATTTGGGGGCCAATATAGGTGAGGCAAAGAACCTCACCCCCCCCCCCCCGCTGGTACAAAGACCTCTCCACAGGTGTGGCTGTATACTGGACTGGTAGTCAGTGACAGGTAAGTTCCAATTGCAATGGTACCAACCTAACAGGTAAGAACCATATGTACTATTGGACAACCTAAGGCAGGCACGGTCCCTAAGCCACATGCTTGTTGTTTAAACAGAGAGGGGGAGATGTTGAGAGCCACAGCCGAAGGGGCCCCAGCAAACTTCCAGCTGCCAGCAAACTTCCAGCTGCTGGCTGATGATTGGCTCACAGCGGCCCCAGCAACATCTAGCTGATTGGCTCCTCTGCGGTGATGCTCATTGGGCTGTTTCCCTGCCCTTTCAGACCACGGAGTTGCTCATTGGGGGACTTTTTTGGCTCTGCCCACACGACCCAGCCAATCGGCCTCAAGAGCAGGAGGATGGGGGAGGTGGAGAGGCTTATGGTTAACGGAGAGGCTTGTGGGAAGCCGGTGGTGGCAGTTGGGGCTCTGAGGGTTTTTCCTGAGAGGCTGTTTTGTTTGGCATGTGTGGTTCTAAAAATAAAGTTAGTTTCTTTTGACAAGTGGCTCCTGATTGTGACCAGCCAGACTGCGGCAATGATTCAACACAGGGACAGTAAATGCAAAACGTGGACTATCCTCAGGATGAATTGGAAATGAAAAAAAAAAAACAATCTTTAATATCTATAACTAAAACATACCAGGTTTTTGGCAAAGCAGACAATTGAAGAATCCCTGATTGAGCAGGTCCCATAATAACCATCTCGTTATTAATAGTTCTTAAATCTTGCAATAATCTCCATTTACCAGATTTCTTTTTGATGACAAAAATGGGAGTATTATGGGGAGATATAGAAGGTTGTATATGTTCTTCTGCTAATTGTTGTTTGACCAGGTCATGGGCTGCTTGTATCTTTTCTTTAGTCAGGGGCCACTGAGGAACCCATACTGGCCTTTCTGATTTCCAAGTAATTTTTATTGTATCAGTGACCCCTCCTGAAAACCCAATCCATGTCTATCTATTTCTTGATCTATTTGTATTGGTGCCACTATACTTTATCCTTTTTCTCCTAATCCTTTTCCTTTCCTAAAACCTTATCTAGCCATAATAGTGGGTGCATTTGAATTGATGTTATTTGTTAATGTTAGTCCTAATTGATCTAGGACATCTCATCCCCATAAATTTTTAGGAAGGTGATCCAATACATATGGCTGTATAGTTCCTTCACATCCTTCAGGATCCTTCCAATCTAATACCAGCACACTTCTATGGGGATTAGTTGCCACTCCTAGGCCTTGAAGCATTTGAGTGGCTTGTTGTTTTGGCCATTCTTGACGAGAGATGATGCTAAGGTCTGCACCTGTATCCATTAGCCCATTAAATTCATGTCCTTGAATATTTAGTTTTAGCATGGGGCGAGAATCTAAATTTAAAGACAGCATAGCCCAATCTACGCCTATGGAGCCTAATCCCTTGGAACCTCTTTCTATAGTACTACTGGAAAATTTATCATGCAGGCTGGGTATTATTAATAACTGTGCTATTCTATCTCCTGGTGAAATACTGATATACCCTTTGGAGAACTGGCTATAATTTTTATTTCACCTTCATAATCGGGATCAATTACCCCAGGACTTATCATAAGTCCTTTTAGTGTAGAAGAACTGCATCCTAATAATAAGCCTACTGTTCCTTAGGGAAGAGGTCCTTTTACCCCTGTGGGAATGATTTGAACTCCCATCTCTGGAGTTAGTACTGCTCCACCCCTCTGGCGGGGGTGCAGATGTCCAATCCTGCACTTCCTCTGGTTTGTCTAATGAGGGATCTAATGGATAATGTGTCCTGGGCACTACCCTGATGGTGTTGCTGGGTTCCTTCAGTGCTCCGTATATTTGTGGTTGTGGGTCCCGGAGCATTGGGCCCCCCTGTCCATTTTTTGGCAATGGAGCCCAATGTTTTTCTCCATGATATCATGGGTAAACACCTGGTCCTTGTCCATTTTTTGATAACAGAGTACCCTCTAGAGTAGTCTGAGAACGGCATTCATTAGCCCAATGTCTTCCTCTATGGCATCGTGGGCAATTACCCGGTATTCTACCCCTTTGATCATATCCAGTTTTGTTAAACCCTCCTCCTATGGAGCAACTCCTTCTAAAATGTCCTGTTTGTCCACAATTGTAGCATGTTTTTGGCCTGGCACCTAAAGCCTGTTTTACTGCAGCTGCCAAGACGTGCCCTTGTTCATTAATGTCTCTACATAATTTAATCTATGTGTTTAAATCTCCATGTTTCCATGGTCTAATGGCCTCCCTGCACCATCTATTTGCTTGCTCGTAGACTAGTTGTTTTATTAATGGCATCACTTGTTCTACATCCCCAAAGATTCTGGTAGCTGTTTGTATAAGCCTATCTACAAATTCAGCGTAAAGTTCATTAGCTCCCTGTATTACCTTAGATAATTGACCTTGTAAATCTCCATGCCCCTGTAAAGTTTTCCATGCCCTAACCACAGTTGAAATGATTGTGAGTATATGGGCAGGATCATATCTAATTTGTTGCTGTTGACCCTCCTAAGGTCCCTCTCCTAACAACATATCTAGATTTCTCTGAGGATAACCGGCTGCTGCATTTCGCCTAGCCGTCTCCGTGCAAAATTCCTGATTGGCAACCTTCCATAACAGATATTGTCCTCCATTTAGCATAGCTTTACACATACTAGTCCAATCTGCTGGCATCATGTCCAAGTTGGTAATGGATTCGACCATGCTTACAGTGAAGGGTGCTTGAGGACCATAAGTTGTTACAGCTCTTTCAGCTGCTTCGCTGTTTTGAAATCTAAAGCATGGTGAATTTGCTGCCCTCCTGCCTCCTCCCTTCCTCCTCTAAACTTTTTTCCCTTGTCTGACTAACTCGAGAGACTTCCTCTTTTACTTGATATAGGATGTCTTCTCCTAGACTAAGCAAACAAGATTGTACCAACGTCCACAATGGTAATGTGCCAACTGGCAGAGTCCCTGGGCTTTCCTTTTCTATTCTTTTTAAACCTTCACCATGTTGGTTCCATTGTGATATATTTAACAACCCCTCTTTAATGAACCATGGGCTATACCTTTGTATCATCTTAACGTATGCCCTAACTGTTCTTGATTTTACTGAGATGCCTCCTTCCTCTAGCAATTCACTTAACACCCTTTTGATTTGGTTTTTACTAATTTTAAAATCCATATTTCTGCTATAAAGATAATGCAACCCCACAAGATAACACAAAACAAAACCGAAACAAAACGGAACAAAAATTCGTTGTATCAGTTTTTCTATTTTCTTGACATGTGTATCCGTGGTCTATCTCTATCTCTTCCTCAGGGCTGAACAACTTTTCTAGCATCCTATTTATTTCTAGGGGCAGGCAACTTGAAACAGAAATTTAACAAATCAAAACAAGAACATATTGTTTTTTGAAATGGTCACCCATTCTCTCGCCCTGCCCTCAGAGGCGAGCAGTTTCACTTACCCCCAAGCTTCAGGTGTTCCCCGTATGGGCCACCAAATGCTACAGTCTGGCTGGGCACAAATAACCGGGAGGTCACGAGCCACTTGTAGTTCAAACAGGAACTCCTTTATTGCCAGAACCCAACTGGAACTCCACTGGAACTCAACGGGAACTCCGCGAGAACCAAAAGTAGCGGGCACCCGAGGTAGCAGGAGCCACCTATTGCCAGACAGCAGAGGTTTATATACACAACTGAATACACAGCTTGTTTTAATTTAGCATCATCCAGTTACAGCAATCAGTCATTATCTTAATAATTATACACAGATTAACTTAATTATCATCATCTTAATGGCTTGCTGGCATTACTTCTCAACCACTCCTTCTGGCAAAATGCCAGGCGCCATTCTGACTTGGTTGTGGCTCTCAACACGGGATCTTGGCGTCTGCTGGGTTTTAGAGGTCTGCGTCTATGGGAAAGGAGATCAGGCTCTGCTTCCTCAAGCTGTTCAGTAGCAGGGAGCAGACAGAGTGCAATGCAGTGGGGCAGGACGGCAGGCTGCCAAGAGACCTCCGCCATCTACAACCTGCCCTCAGGATGGGGAGGCCAGTGGAGACGAAGCCATTATCACAATCTCACCTGTACCCAGGAGCCCCAGGGCCCTGGCTGGGTCAGACCTCAGAACCAGCTACCTGGAATAGCGTTCCTGGCTCCAAGTCAGGCACTTGGAGCAAAGTTCTTGAGATCGTCCTCATTGGAAATACACATTCCTTTGAGGCCTCGGTTTCTGTAAAGCTCACTCTCTTCTCTCTGGGGTATGATCTGCTCTGTCAGTGAACAAGCAGCATGTCGTGGGTCACCGCTGGAATCAGGGCTTCAGAGATAGGACTCCGCTGCCTCTTCTGGCCTGTCTGGGCCTGCTTCACACAGAGCACACCTGGGGGTAGAGACGCAGCCTGCTGGGAACTAAGTGACTGGCAGGCGCTCAGGAGGCCCAGAGGATGCTGGGAACCCAGGAGACCCATGCCCTGGAACATCTGTGCAATGCAGCTTAGGAAGACAGGACGGGCCATCCACTGCCCCGCAGAGCACAGAAAGGCCAGGCCCAAGGGCCGGCTAACTTCAAGGGGTCAGGAGGCCACTCAGCAGAGGAGCCAGCATGGCTCGTGGCAGTGATGCCACTCAGAGGCCAGGTGACAGCTGCTGTGGCCATTCTAATTCCACTGAGGCACCGGCACTGACAGGCTGAGAAGCGACGGTCCTCCACAGCCTGAGCCTCTCCTCACGGAAAACAACAACTTAAGAAAACTCCATCCACGGTTCTCTAAATTCCTAGATGAAACGCTTAGACCCACAGGGAGGCGAAGAGGCGGCTAGGAGTTCAGCAGGGGCTCGAGACACGGGAAGGAAGACGTTACGAGCCAGTCGGGCTCCCAGGAGCGTCCACGTGGCTGCCGCAGCCCGGCTGGCTGGGCAAAATAGCCGGGGGGGTGGGTGGGTGGGTGAGTGACGAGCAACTTGTGAAGACTGATGCAGTGGGAGCCATTTAAGAGCCTGCGAGACCGTGCCTCCGGGTTTGGGCTCTCGGCAGTGGCGTCCCGCTCCCCGGGAGGGGGAGAGCCGGCTGCCGCCGCCACCGCCGGCTGGAAAGTCTGTACCACAACCGGCTTGCGTACACAGCAGCCACTGCGCCAAGCCGCTTCACGAATCCTCTGGTTACGAAAAGTATTCAGTAATAGCCTTTTGCTGCAACTTTTTCCTGATAATCCTTCCTCCTCTGAACTTTGTTCTTCTTTCTGACTAGAGTTCCTGGGCTTCTATCAACGTATGCCCTAACTGCTCTTGGTTCCACTGGGGTGCCTCTTTCCCTTATCAATTTACTTCTCACCCCTTCCATATTTTTGTCACAAAGACAATACAATACAGCAAGACAAAACAAGACACAAACATACTGCATCAATCCTCTCCATTTTCTTGAAATGCCATATTTCCTCTCGCCCTATCTAGGGATGAGCAGATTTGCTCCCGTCCTATCTATTCTACGGATGGGCAGCTTTTCCTTGTCACTTACCCCCGAGTGTCCTGGGGCTCCCTGTACGGGCCACCATCTGCCGCAGTCTGGCTGCAGCAAACTAACCAGGGGGTGACGAGCAACTTGTGAAGATTGATACAGCCGGAGTGGGAGCCGTTTATTGTAGGACAAGAGGGGTATATCTACATAACTAATTACACACAGCTTATCTTAATTAACATAAACTAGATACAGCAGTCAACCAATAAGGAATCATCATCTTAATGATTACACACAGCTTAACTTAATTGACATAATCTAGACCCAGCAGTCAGTCATTAAGGAATCTATCATCTTAATGGCTCGCTGGCATTACTTCTCAAACCACTCCTCTTGGCAAAGTGCCAGGTGCCATCTTGACTTGTTTACGGACCCTAACACATGGCAATCAGCCTCTGGTGACCACTGGACACACGGTGGTGTTCAGGGTCTCTCCAGTGACCTCCCAGCACTGGGGTGGTGTCCAGGCAGGCCCAAGCCCACAGGAAGTGCTCACTCACAGAGCCATCCCAGTGGTGGACAACAGGAAGGCTGCCTGGGTGGTAAGACTGCAGGGCACATTTTAGGCTGTTATGGGGATGGGGTCTTCTCTGGCTAAGATGCTGGACCTGGGGCACTTTGAGCAAGGAGTTGAACTACCTGGTTTAACTTTGCTGAAGGTCCTTGGTGCCTTGTGAGAACAGATGAAGGGGGAGTCGGCCAGTCTCCTGGTGACCATGATGGTCTGGCCAGGAGAGGTGGTCAGGTGTAACAGCGCGGCAAGGGACAGGTCGGTCATGAAGCGCAACCAAGACTGGCAGACCAGTTTGTCCAGGCACGTGAAAGGAAGCGGAGGGCGAGGTGACTGGGTGCTGCAGGAAGAGCACAGGTCCCAAGCTCCCACGTTAGGAACTCGGGCTGCTGAGGAGGAGCCCGCAGGAAGGGTCCTCCTGCTCTGAGGCTTAAGTATGCACTTGATCAGTGCTGAGCACCTCAAGTGTTCACGTCCATCTCAGACTTCTTCCCAGACATTCGAGGCCCCATGCTTAGCTGGCTACTGCCCATCTCCCGGGGGATTCTGCAGACCTCTCAGAATCAGTTGTCCACACCTGAGCACTTGACACTCCCTGAGCACCCAGTCCTCTCAGATCTCCCAGAGCTCAGAGGAGGGCATGGCACTCTCCCTCCCACGGGCACCCCGTACCCACAGCACACCCTCTGGTTCTGTGCCCAGTTGGACCCTGCCTCGCCACCCACATGACTTCCCCAAGGACAAGCCCAGGGAACCTGCAAGGCCCTCCAGTGGCCTCTCTGCCTCTGACCTTGCCCCGCAGGGTCCACCCTCCACTGAGCGGCCAGCGTGGCTTCTTGAGACAGTCACACCTTCCTTTCTCTGGACAGACCCTTTGACAGCTTCCTCTCGGGGGCAGAGGACATCCAGAGCCCTGGTGACAGCTGAGGCCTCCTCTCCTCTGCCAGCCTCCTGCCTCCCTTGCTCTGCCCCTGCTGGCTCCCTGCTCCCACACACCCGGGTCGCTCCCCTGCAGAACCTCGGCCCTGCTGTCTGCCTGGGTGTTCTCGGGTCAACGTGCTCCAGACTTGCTGCACAGATGCCCCTCGTCACAGAGTCCTCCCTGGCCTTCCGGTGCTCCTCGCAGTCCCTCCGCCACAGCCGCCCGTCTTCTCTGCTTCATCACCTCTCGGGATCCATCACTGGGTAAATGCAGCAGTGATTCCTTGGATGTCGTGTCCAGATGCTCTCCACGGGGATGAAGACACAGCGCTTGCTCCTTGGTGCATGAACCACACCTTGTGCCTGATGGCTGCCCAGTGAGCACTTGTTGGGAGAACAAGGGGAGAGTCCCCTGCATATGGTTTTCTGCACCTGAGGAAGAATGGCCACCCCAGGGAGGGGAACCTGCAGCTGGTGCGGAGGTGTGTCTACCTGAGATATGGGGGGCTGTGTGCATAGCCTGTGCAGCACCTCAGCTCTTGGAGGGTCGAGACAGAACGAGGGCCTGAAGTCCTCCTGTCCCACCGCCGCTCAAAATGGAACCCAGTGATGGGTGTGGAGGATGGTGGTGGAGGAGGGGCCCAAGTCTGAGAACAGTGCTCCAGGAGAGGGGCCATGTGGCCTCCGGTCTCCGTGGGCTGCAGTCCTCGAGTGGCGGCCACGTGGCCTAGGTGTTTAGCCTCTTCATCTCTCTTTAGCACAAGCTGAAGGAGCCAAGATCAGGCTTGGCTGAGGGGTGCTGGAATCTGCGTCTCCCCAGACTCTCCACATGTCAAGCCCTAGCACCAAGACCCACCTTTTGTGTTCTGCACCAACTGGCTTAAGTGCCCAAGGGAAGGACAAGGGACCCATGTGCTCACCTCACAGGAAGCCTCGGGAAGGGTACCTGCAGGCCTCCCTGGGGACGAGGGGTGGGGACAAAGGAGAATGGGGTAACACACTCCAGCTGGGGCTCAGCCTCTGCTGGACCCTGTGCAGTGGGAGCAGAGACCTGGTGGTGCCAGCAGCTTTCCAACAGAACTGAGGTGCTCTGAGCACCCACCGCGGCCGTGTCCCAAGCTGCAGGGTCTGCACACGCTGCTTGACACTCAGGCCAGCCGTCCAGTCTTCCCTCCTCTGAACCTTTAATAACTAGGCCACCAGCAAGCTAGCACCTGAAAGTGAGTTTAAAAAATGAAGCAAGACAATTTTAAGTCCATTTGGGAAAGTAAAATAAACAAAAACAATATATCATATCCTGTATAACTTTAAAAAACCTTTACAAATATCTGTTTTAATTTTGGAAACCAAAATTAACAAAATGATTGTTGATGCTGTTTCTTTAGAACTGCGAACACCACCATGGGAAAGGGGGCCTCCTTCAAGTGTTTTTACTCCTTATTAAACCACCTAGTTCACGGTCCTGAGGCTCCAGCTAAACCTGTCCACGCTGCAGGGATGGTAAGAGGAAGAGGAAGAGTACACTGCCAAAGGGACTAAGTGCAAGGCACTGCTGCCCACGTTACGTGGGAATCCTCGTGACTTGTGGTGGGTCCTGAAAACTCCATCTTACAGATGCGGATTTCAAGGGCCAAGCAGCTTGAGTAATGGAGGCCACCTAAGTGCTGGATCCAGGAGCACCAGGCAATCAAACATCTCCAGAGGGAAGCGAATTCACAGGCTTGGCCAAAAGAGTTTTTACGGACTCCTAATAAACAATTTCACCTTAAATGGCTGCCTAGAAGCGATCGCAATAGGTCACTCTAATCCTGCCCTCTGCACCTGCACTCTAATCCTGCCCTCTGCACCTGCACTCTAAGCCTGCCCTCTGCACCTGCACTCTGACCCTACCATCTGCACCTGCACTCTAAGCCTGCCCTCTGCAGCTGCACTCTAATCCTGCTCTCTGCACCTGCACTCTAAGCCTACCCACTGCACCTGCACTCTAACCCTGCCCTCTGCACCTGCACTCTAACCCTACCATCTGCACCTCCACTCTAAGCCTGCCCTCTGCACCTGCACTCTAACCCTACCCACTGCGCCTGCACTCTAATCCTGACTTCTACACCTGCACTCTAATCCTGCCCTCTGCAACCTGCACTCTAATCCTGCCCTCTCCAGCCTGCACTCTAAGCCTGCCCTCTGCAGCCTGCACTCGAAGCCTGCCCTCTGCAGCCTGCACTCTAATCCTGCCCTCTGCACCTGCACTCTAATCCTGCCCTCTGCACCTGCACTCTAATCCTGCCCTCTGCAGCCTGCACTCTAATCCTGCCCTCTGTACCTCCACTCTAATCCTGCCCTCTGTAGCTTGCACTCTAATCCTGCCCTCTGCACCTCCACTCTAATCCTGCCCTCTGCAGCCTGCACTCTAATCCTGCCCTCTGTACCTCCACTCTAATCCTGCCCTCTGTAGCTTGCACTCTAATCCTGCCCTCTGCACCTCCACTCTAATCCTGCCCTCTGCACCTGCACTCTAATCCTGCCCTCTGCAGCTTGCACTCTAATCCTGCCCTCTCCAGCCTGCACTCTAATCCTGCCCTCTGCACCTGCACTCTAATCCTGCCCTCTGCAGCCTGCACTCTAAGCCTGCCCTCTGCAGCCTGCACTCTAATCCTGCCCCCTGCACCTGCACTCTAATCCTGCCCTCTGAACCTGCACTCTAATCCTGCCCTCTGCACCTGCACTCTAATCCTGCCCTCTGTACCTGCACTCTAATCCTGCCCTCTGTACCTGCACTCTAATCCTGCCCTCTGTAGCTTGCACTCTAATCCTGCCCTCTGCAGCTTGCACTCTAATCCTGCCCTCTCCAGCCTGCACTCTAATCCTGCCCTCTGCACCTGCACTCTAATCCTGCCCTCTCCAGCCTGCACTCTAAGCCTGCCCTCTGCACCTGCACTCTAAGCCTGCCCTCTCCAGCCTGCACTCTAATCCTGCCCTCTGCAGCCTGCACTCTAAGCCTGCCCTCTGCAGCCTGCACTCTAATCCTGCCCTCTGCAGCTTGCACTCTAATCCTGCCCTCTCCAGCCTGCACTCTAATCCTGCCCTCTGCACCTCCACTCTAATCCTGCCCTCTCCAGCCTGCACTCTAATCCTGCCCTCTGCACCTGCACTCTAATCCTGCCCTCTGCACCTGCACTCTAATCCTGCCCTCTGTACCTGCACTCTAATCCTGCCCTCTGTACCTGCACTCTAATCCTGCCCTCTGTAGCTTGCACTCTAATCCTGCCCTCTGCAGCTTGCACTCTAATCCTGCCCTCTCCAGCCTGCACTCTAATCCTGCCCTCTGCACCTGCACTCTAATCCTGCCCTCTCCAGCCTGCACTCTAAGCCTGCCCTCTGCACCTGCACTCTAAGCCTGCCCTCTCCAGCCTGCACTCTAATCCTGCCCTCTGCAGCCTGCACTCTAATCCTGCCCTCTGCACCTGCACTCTAAGCCTGCCCTCTGCACCTGCACTCTAATCCTGCCCTCTGCACCTGCACTCTAATCCTGCCCTCTCCAGCCTGCACTCTAAGCCTGCCCTCTGCACCTGCACTCTAATCCTGCCCTCTGTAGCTTGCACTCTAATCCTGCCCTCTGCACCTCCACTCTAATCCTGCCCTCTGCAGCCTGCACTCTAATCCTGCCCTCTGTACCTGCACTCTAATCATGCCCTCTGTAGCTTGCACTCTAATCCTGCCCTCTGCAGCTTGCACTCTAATCCTGCCCTCTGCAGCTTGCACTCTAATCCTGCCCTCTGCACCTGCACTCTAATCCTGCCCTCTGCAGCCTGCACTCTAAGCCTGCCCTCTGCAGCCTGCACTCTAAGCCTGCCCTCTGCATCCTACATCCAACCCAAGGACACACTCTGAGGCCTGCGGCCAGCCTAAGAACACACAGCCTATTCCAGCCTCACTCCCCTGCCTGACCTCATCCCTGTTCATTCACCTCACTGCCACATCTCCCATGTGTCTATGGTGTCTAGAAGAGGACCCAAAGCCACCCAACCTTCTATGTACTGCACGACCTACCCCAGCCCTGCCATCGTACACTGGCCCCTGAGCACAACCTCATGCCTGACACAAGTCTAGGGACTGGAGAAGCCAAGACACAGGGACTCCCTATCTTACCAGGAAAAAGACATTACATGGGTGCACAGAAAGGTGGAGGGATGATGGACAAGCAGACTCCGGTCAACATACTTGGAGAGACTGGGGTGTTCACCCAATGGCCACCATCTTCCTTCTCAGAGTCAGAGCACAGCCCGACTCAGCCTCTTGAGCCACCTGTGCCTGCACGACTGCCTTTGCCCATCAGGATACAGACGACCTTGCCCAGCATCAAGATGTGCGCTGGGGAGACAGGCGCTTTCCTGCTGCCTGAGCTCTGAGCAGGCTGAGGAGCAGTGGCAGACAACGAGGCTCTGGGGCCCACACTTCTGGAAGGTAGAGCAGAGGTTAGCAGGTGACCCCGGTTTCCTCACCTCCAGCCCAGCCTTACCAGGAGAGAAGGGCTCCGTCTTCTCTTAAGTTTCTGTCTGGGATTTTCAGTCACTCCTCTTGACTAACAAAACAACCGAAAGGGCCGTGAAGCAGAGAAGGTGGAAGGACTCCATGTGGCACTGTGTTCAGGAGACTGTGGAGGGTTTGTGACGGCCTCGCCTTTGAGCAGTGTCCCTGGCCTGAGGAGCGAGGCAAGTTCCCAGAGCAGGGAAACCGTTAACGGAAGTCCAGAAGGGAGCATGCTCTGTGCCAGAGCCAGGGGCTGATGTGGCCCACCTTCCAGCCCCATGTCCTCCGTCTGCGGAAGCCCTGGACCTGAGGTCCACGGTGCAGCACCTGATCTCTGAGGCTCGGCTCCTGCTCAGCCACGTGTCCCTAACAATGCCCCCCCCGTACCCTCAGGAGTGAAGCCGTCTGTGGACTGAGCGTCCACGTTCACTCTTGACTCAGGGCCAGCTCTGTGGGTGCCCACAGGTCTCCAGAGATGTCCCTGTCCATAGTGTTCATTTTGGTTATGAGTGACCCACCACTCTGTTCTAATTCACGGGTACGTCTCTTGCCACCTCGACTGAGGTACAGTGTAAGGACCACACTGTAGAAAGTCTTTCAAGTCCCCTTTGGCTGCGGTCTCTTCCAACAGAAGGTGAGGGATAGGGGCTCTGCGGGTCCGTGGATGCACCCTCCTTCACATCTCACAAGCTGGAACAATGGAGAGAAGCTAATGTTCCCCTGTTCCTTTCTTCTGCCAGGAAGATATGAGTAGCTGAAGTATTTGGTGCTATATATAGTCCATGAGGTCAGTGGGATGCCAGTCTCCTCAGAGAGGCTCAGTCCCGCTCGAGTCAGAGCTGGGGACCATGCCGTCCCAGGTTCAAGGATAAAACCCATCAGGCCCAAGCGCCATCTCCGCCATCTTCTCCATCTCCAGGTCTCCTCCAGGATCGCCCTTGCTCCCAGGCCCCGTCCAGCGTCCAGCAGCAAGGTGAGTACGTCGCTCCCCGAGGGCTGCCGGTCGCTGTCCAGGAGGCTCAGGGCAGGGTGCAGCAGCGCACTCTGGCTGAGGGGCAGCTGTGCGGGCCAGTGGTCAGGCGCTGACCGGGGGCCTCTTTGTTCTGGTGCCCCCCTCTCTCTCCCTTGTCTGGGATGGACGGACCAGACGTGGGTACACTCGAAGGCCAAGGAGACAATGGTGGGTTAAAAATAACCCTGGACGGGCAGCTCTCCTCCCTCACTGCTGGGGGACATTGTGTGAGTGCACAGGAAGGACTGGCCCGACACTCCTGTCACCAGATGTCACCCGACAGGGATGCACAGCCAGGCCCTCCAGCAGAGAGCAGCAGTGCTAGAATGGGGCAGCTCTCTGGGAGGGCGGCTGCCTCAGTGACGCCCCACTCTGCCTACAGGGACCTGCTCCATGCTGTCACACAGTGCCCTGGTGAAGCAGAGGAGGCAGCAGGCGTCCGCCATCATGAGGGAAGTCCACGGAAACGGTACCGATGCGCGTCCGCGGCACTAGCAGCTCACACTAACTCTGATGTGCCGGCGTCCTGGGGCTCCTGAGCCCCGGGCTGCGGCCTGTGGCTGCCAGGCCGTGCAGTCCCCCCTTGGGCGGAGAGCTATTTTCAGATGAGCAACTGCAGGGGGCTGAGGCGAGCAGCAGCTGAGGCCCGTCGTGCTCGCTGGCTGCGGCCTGGCCCTTCTCTCCTGCTTGGACGGGCCTTGCACCAGCTGGTCTCCAGGCACATCCAGCCGCACGCCCCGTCCTCCTTCTGCCCCCTTTCCCCAAGAGCTGCGGCTCACTGAGAATTCCTGTCTGTGCGCTCAAAGCCAGCCTCCACGTCATACTGACTCACTAACATCCTGTGTGCGAGACCCACGATTGCTTGTAGTTTCTGAGGAAGACAGAAAAAGTCCCTGTAGTCCCCAAACGCTGACTGGGGACACTTTTTCCATAGTTAGACGGGAGGCATTCCCAGTGGGTTCCACCTCGTCTGGGTAAAGCTCTGCGAGTGCCTCTGGCTTTGCATTTTGATGGCTGGGAGGGGAATTCCATTCTGCCCATGAGCAGAGCCAGCACCAGTCCCAGGCTCAGCAGAGGACCCAGATCTGCAAGGGCCGAGGCGAGCCACCCTGACACGCTGTGGCACTTGGCCTGCCAGCCGTCCCGCCAGTGGCACGGGACGCAGCCCTTCACCACAGCCAGCCGAGGCCTGGGGCTGAGGCGCAGGGGCACTGGTGACCGTGAGCGGCGTCCTCCTTGGCACCTGCCATGACCTGGGACTCTCAGGTGGCCCTCCTCCTCGCCGTGTCCTCCCTGAGTCTTAAGGATGACCACTGTTAGGATCCCAAGGTGGCACTAGTGCCCTGGGCCAGGCTGTGTGGCTGTGTGGCATGACCCCCAGCAAGCGTCCTCCTGCACCCATACGGCCTGGTGACAGCTGAGGTCCTGCGGTCTAGTTGGTTTTCTGTTTTCTGTGATGTAAAACCGCCATCACTGTCCTGGACTGAAGTTTGTTCTCGTGTTTTACTGTGATGTTGAGTTAGAGTAGAATAAAAGGAGAATAATTCTGAACAAGCTACCAGAACCGAATCGGTACTAATACAAAATTCCAAAATCCAGGCTTCTTTAAATTGTATCTTTGTGCTTCCTGCTTCAGGTTGTTTATTTGAAATTGTTCATACAGTTTTCCTGGTCAATAAGGCAGAACTCAGACCATGGCTTGAGTCTGAGACAAATTGCTCACCTTGAAACTGGACTGTGGATAACTTGTTTCATTATTGCCTGGAAGTCCTGCCTAAATCAGCCCCTCGGCTGCGCTCTCATTCCAAACCTGGGTTCTCCTGCCGGCTCAGACTCAGGCCTTTCTACTTCTTTACAATGTAACTATTGTTCCCGGGAAATGTAAAGGGGAAACACTCTCATTCCCTAGAGGGCAGAACCCTCAAACCACTGCTCTGCCAAGGGGACCCTGGCCACCCACCGTCTGGTGACCCTCCCGTTGCGGGTGAGCGCCAGTCCCAAGCGCTCAGATGGTGTGGGGTGACCAGGGCTGTCGCCTGAGGAAACCCTCCCACCCCCTTTCCTCCACGGCTCGGGGCTCTCGTGGGACGTCACAGCGGCCTGCCTCTGGAGGTGGCAGTGCTCTCCCTCTGAGGATGGAGCATCCTGGGGACTACGCCCTGAAGCCTCCAGAGACACGGAGGCAGCCCTCTGCGTGATCTCAGATACAGTGTGCAACCGTTTTCATCTTGATTATGAAACAAAATGAGCCCAGTGGGCGGGACCACCCTCCGTGAAAATGCAAGGAGCAGGGTGTCTCCAGACCCCTTCCTCCTCCCCGGTGAGGCAGGATGTCGTCTTGCATTATCGTCACACGCCAGAGACACTCGGCCCCAGGAGGAGGACGAGCAGGAGCCAGGGCCAGCAAAGCCAGGGCCCTCTAGACACTAGATGGGAACCCCACCAGGGCCTCGCGGGGAGAGGCCAGAGCCGTGAGGGAGGAACAGCCTCAGGGCGCTGCCCAGGCCAGTGCAAGTGCCAGGGTGCAGGATGGCTGCTAAAAGGTAGACGGCTCCCCTGCCACCACGACTGCACCAAGTCCAGCACGATCCCCTCTGAGCTGGGGTCAGATTGTGTCCATGGAGCAAATATGCCACACGCCCACAACAAGGGCTCTCAGGTGGCCCCTCCTCCTCATCGTGTCCTTGCTGTGTCGAAGGATGGCCACCGTCAGGATCCCCAAGATGGCACTCGTGCCCGGGCCAGGCTGTGTGGCAGTGTTGAATGACAGATCCACAGAAGCCCCTGCACTTTTGCAAAGGGTTCTCAGCCGCAGCTGCTGGCATCTAGCAGGTGCTACTGCAAGAGACAGGAACACAAGAGGCATCTAGCCATTCTGCACAGGGTCAGTGGGGGATGCTGTCACCCATCCTGTCACCCGGAGTCCACGCCTAATTCCCAGGACCAGCCAAGGTCCTCCCCTCATTTCAAACCTCAACACTGAAAGCAGAGGGGAAGATACAGGACAGGAAGCCTGGCCTGACAAGAACGGACGGCACAGTGGGCAGAGGCAGGACAGACGGACGTGGCAGCAGTGGGTGACCGTGGATGGGAAGGAGTCAACCTACAGGCCCCGGGGTGAGGCTGCAGAGGCTGCCTGAGTGCAGCCCGGGCTGCCTGACAGCTCAGCGGGCTTCAGAGACAGGAGGGCAGAGCCGGGCCTGCAGGCGCCCCGCAGGGTCCCCGCCGGCCCTGTGGGCGTTTTCCTCCTCACTGGCCCAGCTTCCCCGGGCAGACAGACAAGAACTGGGCAGATTATTTTGGTAATTTCAGGAAGAGAGTTTGCTTTGTGGTCTGAAAACAGGAAGCCTGTTCTAAATGCAGCGCTGCTGTGGACATGGAACCCGGGCTGGGTTCCCACCAGCCTCCCACTCCTCAGGGGGAAGGCGGCCAGGAGAGCTCCCCTGAGCTCCGTCCTCCCAGATTCCGACTCCTGAGTGGCTTGGCAGTCAGGCCTCAGCCACCCTCTCCACCAGTGCAAGGAGACCGCAGTGTTGACCCAAGTCCCAGGGCCCTTTGGAAAATGGAGTCCAGGCTCAGACTTCTGAGGAAAGACTCCCCAGCAGCCTTTCTCTGCACGAGTGTCTTGGGAGAGTGAATCACACCTTCAACCTTCAAGCAAGGACACCAGGACAGCCTCACCTACCTGGGGTCAAAGGTGAAATGCTGGAGGGACAGAAGAGGAGTCCGTGCACAGTTTCGGGAGTCTTCCTCTGTGGGGTTTACCTTTCCACATCAGCCTTCGCATAAAACCAAGAGAAGCCAGAGCCGGCAGCACACCTGGGTATCTGAGCCTGGCCAACAGTCACACCTGGTGGACTCAGGCTTCCTGAGCATCGGACCTGACAGGGCACCCAGGACACTGGTCCCAGAGGACCGGCCCAATCCTGCTTTACCACAAAGCCCAAACTGCGAGCCTCGACCCAGCTGTTCTCTCCGGTCTTTCTCGGGCCTGATATAGTTCTGATATAGTTCTCTCTGGTTCCATTCGGATTCTGTCACAGTAGCTGATGGTTCTGTCTGTGTAATTCCACACATGGGTTACTCATTTCTTAAACGCTTAGGGGTTTATGCAGCACTAGTGTTTTCATTAATGGCAAATTTCCAAAGATTTTGTAAAATAGTCTGAAAAGTCAAATTAAGACAAAGATACATGAAATAGGAAAATAAAAAATCCAGGTGGGTTCTTAAATCTTTTTATCTAGAAAAAAATTGTCAGTAAATTTTATCAATTAGAATCTTATCAGGCATTATTCTGAATCGTAGTCTAGACTGTGATTTTAATGTTATATATATTATATACTACGTTGTATTACGCACGATATACCTTTTCTTTCTTTCCTCTTCCTCCTTCCATCCTTCCTGCCTTCTTTCTTTCTTGTACCAGGGATTGAACTCAGGAGCATTAACCACTGAGCCACATTCCCAGTCCTTTTTATATTTTTATTTTGGTACAGAGTCTCACTAAGTTGCTTAGGTCCTTGTAAAGTTGCTGAGGCTGGCTTTGAACTTGTGATCCTCCTGCCTCAGCCTCCTGAGTTGCTGCGATTACTAGTGTGGCCACTGCGCCCAGCTGTGTAATATATCTGTCTGTCTTCCTGTGGACAGATGAAAGTGTCCTACACAAGCACAGGCCGGATCTCTGTGCCTCCGTCAACACGCCCACAACACAGCCGCCTGCCAGGGCTCACCTCTTCTTTCCCATGTCAGGACTGCTGAAGCCAGGCATCCATGGGGGGCTGTTTGAAAGGTCTTTTGTCCTCCAGATAACTGCAGGCGGACGTCAGTGTAAAGTGCAGATTGGATCCACTGACCGGCCTCAGTGCTGACCACTGTGGCTGACATCAGTAGTGAAGCATGCTTGACCATATTATTCTCAACAGATGACCTCATGCCACAAACACAACCTGAAAGGCACGAGGGCAGCATGAGTAGCTGGGGTTGGAGCTGTAACTTACCAAGCAAAGATGAACACGCCTTCAGACCCCACACAGGGTGTCCATTTATGGGCAGAGGAGGGCAGAACGTGGGATCTCTGTGCTCAGGGACAGCATGCCATACAGGAAGACTCAGAAATGAGTGAGAGGCATAGATCTTCACCCACAGTGGCCCTCGCCCCTGGGAGGGTGGGGCAGTGAGTGACAGGAGGGACAGGCCTGGATCCCAGCACACAGTGGCCCTCGCCCCTGGGAGGGTGGGGCAGTGAGTGACAGGAGGGACAGACCTGGATCCCAGCACACAGTGGCCCTCGCCCCTGGGAGGGTGGGGCAGTGAGTGACAGGAGGGACAGACCTGGATCCCAGCACACAGTGGCCCTCGCCCCTGGGAGGGTGGGGCAATGAGTGACAGGAGGGACAGACCTGGATCCCAGCACACAGTGGCCCTCGCCCCTGGAAGGTGGAGGAGTGACAGGAGGGACAGGCCTGGATCCCAGCACACAGTGGCCCTGTCCCCTGGAAGGTGGAGGAGTGAGTGACAGGAGGGACAGACCTGGATCCCAGCACACAGTGGCCCTGTCCCCTGGAAGGTGAAGGTGGAGGAGTGACAGGAGGGACAGACCTGGATCCCAGCACACAGTGACCCTGTCCCCTGGAAGGTGGAGGAGTGACAGGAGGAACAGACCTGGATCCCAGCACACAGTGGCCCTGTCCCCTGGAAGGTGGAGGAGTGAGTGACAGGAGGGACAGACCTGGATCCCCAGCACACAGTGGCCCTGTCCCCTGAAGGTGAAGGTGGAGGAGTGACAGGAGGGACAGACCTGGATCCCCAGCACACAGTGGCCCTGTCCCCTGGAAGGTGGAGGAGTAAGTGACAGGAGGGACAGACCTGGATCCCCAGCACACAGTGGCCCTGTCCCCTGGAAGGTGAAGGTGGAGGAGTGACAGGAGGGACAGGCCTGGATCCCCAGCACACAGTGGCCCTGTCCCCTGGAAGGTGGAGGAGTAAGTGACAGGAGGGACAGACCTGGATCCCCAGCACACAGTGGCCCTGTCCCCTGAAGGTGAAGGTGGAGGAGTGACAGGAGGGACAGGCCTGGATCCCAGCACACAGTGGCCCTGTCCCCTGAAGGTGAAGGTGGAGGAGTGACAGGAGGGACAGACCTGGATCCCCAGCACACAGTGGCCCTGTCCCCTGGAAGGTGGAGGAGTAAGTGACAGGAGGGACAGACCTGGATCCCCAGCACACAGTGGCCCTGTCCCCTGGAAGGTGAAGGTGGAGGAGTGACAGGAGGGACAGGCCTGGATCCCCAGCACACAGTGGCCCTGTCCCCTGGAAGGTGAAGGTGGAGGAGTGAGTGACAGGAGGGACAGGCCTGGATCCCAGCACACAGTGGCCCTCGCCCCTGGGAGGGTGGGGCAATGAGTGACAGGAGGGACAGACCTGGATCCCAGCACACAGTGGCCCTCGCCCCTGGAAGGTGGAGGAGTGACAGGAGGGACAGGCCTGGATCCCAGCACACAGTGGCCCTGTCCCCTGGAAGGTGGAGGAGTGAGTGACAGGAGGGACAGACCTGGATCCCAGCACACAGTGGCCCTGTCCCCTGGAAGGTGAAGGTGGAGGAGTGACAGGAGGGACAGACCTGGATCCCAGCACACAGTGGCCCTGTCCCCTGGAAGGTGAAGGTGGAGGAGTGACAGGAGGAACAGACCTGGATCCCAGCACACAGTGGCCCTGTCCCCTGGAAGGTGGAGGAGTGAGTGACAGGAGGGACAGGCCTGGATCCCAGCACACAGTGGCCCTGTCCCCTGAAGGTGAAGGTGGAGGAGTGACAGGAGGGACAGACCTGGATCCCCAGCACACAGTGGCCCTGTCCCCTGGAAGGTGGAGGAGTAAGTGACAGGAGGGACAGACCTGGATCCCCAGCACACAGTGGCCCTGTCCCCTGGAAGGTGAAGGTGGAGGAGTGACAGGAGGGACAGGCCTGGATCCCAGCACACAGTGGCCCTGTCCCCTGGAAGGTGAAGGTGGAGGAGTGAGTGACAGGAGGGACAGGCCTGGATCCCAGCACACAGTGGCCCTGTCCCCTGAAGGTGAAGGTGGAGGAGTGACAGGAGGGACAGACCTGGATCCCAGCACACAGTGGCCCTCGCCCCTGGAAGGTGGAGGAGTGAGTGACAGGAGGGACAGACCTGGATCCCAGCACACAGTGGCCCTGTCCCCTGAAGGTGAAGGTGGAGGAGTGACAGGAGGGACAGACCTGGATCCCAGCACACAGTGGCCCTGTCCCCTGAAGGTGAAGGTGGAGGAGTGACAGGAGGGACAGACCTGGATCCCAGCACACAGTGGCCCTGTCCCCTGGAAGGTGGAGGAGTGAGTGACAGGAGGGACAGACCTGGATCCCAGCACACAGTGGCCCTGTCCCCTGAAGGTGAAGGTGGAGGAGTGACAGGAGGGACAGACCTGGATCCCAGCACACAGTGGCCCTGTCCCCTGGAAGGTGGAGGAGTGACAGGAGGGACAGGCCTGGATCCCCAGCACACAGTGGCCCTGTCCCCTGAAGGTGAAGGTGGAGGAGTGACAGGAGGGACAGGCCTGGATCCCAGCACACAGTGGCCCTGTCCCCTGAAGGTGAAGGTGGAGGAGTGACAGGAGGGACAGGCCTGGATCCCCAGCACACAGTGACCCTGTCCCCTGGAAGGTGGAGGAGTGAGTGACAGGAGGGACAGGCCTGGATCCCAGCACACAGTGGCCCTGTCCCCTGAAGGTGAAGGTGGAGGAGTGACAGGAGGGACAGGCCTGGATCCCCAGCACACAGTGGCCCTGTCCCCTGAAGGTGAAGGTGGAGGAGTGACAGGAGGGACAGGCCTGGATCCCAGCACACAGTGGCCCTGTCCCCTGAAGGTGAAGGTGGAGGAGTGACAGGAGGGACAGGCCTGGATCCCCAGCACACAGTGGCCCTGTCCCCTGGAAGGTGGAGGAGTGAGTGACAGGAGGGACAGACCTGGATCCCAGCACACAGTGGCCCTGTCCCCTGAAGGTGAAGGTGGAGGAGTGACAGGAGGGACAGGCCTGGATCCCCAGCACACAGTGGCCCTCCCACAGTTGGAGAGTCACATGTGTGACCGAGGGCTGCAGCCCCAGACCTTCCTGGCACTGTGCCTTTGACTTTGGAGGAGTGAGTGAGAGGTCCTCCTTCCCAGCCCACGGTGGTCCTAGATATCCATCCGGCGGCCGTTCCAGATCCAGGAAGGGAAAGAGGACAACCTCGGCAGGTTGATTGTGTTGCTTGCCTTTCACTGTGTTGACTCAGCACATACCCAGCATTCATGCTGTGTCCAACTCTGTGCTGCCAATATTTAACAGCTGAGTGTCTGGTAGAAAATACCTTGATGTGTGCAGTTGTGCAGATTCTGTGGTGTGAATACTCCTCGTGTCTAACTCAAGCTGCCATCAAAGACGCAGCACATGCAGATGTGGGTTCAGGGGACACTGGCTCACTCTAGTATCCCCTGCTGCACAACAGCAGAGCAAACACCTGCTTCCCCAGGCAGATGCAATAGACGTAAGTCATCCCACGAGCTTCCCTCTTGGAAAAAGTGGCAGAAGAATCCTGAGATGATACTGTTTATTACTGCTTGTTCTTTATTTTTAATATTTATTTTTTAGTTGAAGTTTCAGTACCTTTATTTTTTAAATTTATTTTTATATGGTGCTGAGGATTGAACCCAGGGCCTTGCACATGCTAGGCAAGCACTCTACTGTTGAGCCACAAGCCCCCTACTGCTTGTTCTTGATGGAATTTGTTTAATTGTTATGCTCACATAATTTAATTTTAATACCGCTGTGTGCACGGTGAGTGACACTGGCTCACAGATCCCTCGACCGTCGTCCGTGGACGCCTGCGAACCAGCACTGGTTCCACATGTTCCTGTGTGCATCTTCCAGTGCTTCTGACCCAAGACGTGCAAACGCCTGCCAGACCTGGTGGACGCTGGAGCAGGAGGCAGAAGGGTCAAGGAGGGGGTGGCCTGATTAATAAGAAGAGTGGGCAGTCAGTCCTTAGCGTGACTCCTCCTCCTCCTTTCTGCCTGCTTCTCCTCTCCGGTGCAGAGATTGTCACAGACACGGGCCTTGACAGCGGCTCCTTTCTCCAGGTGCCCTCCCTGGAGGCCGTAGGCTCCCTGTGGCTCCCGTGGTACCTTTCCTCCCACGGTAGCATGAGTGACATCGGCACACTGCCAGAGAGGAGTGACTTTCCTATGGACTCAAAGGTGCAGGCCGTGGGGGTAAATGCGATCTCAAATTCCTCTTCTGTCTGCTCCTCTTCCCCTTTGAGGACCCCCCTCCCTGGCTTCTGGGTCTCACCCTTGCTGGGACTCTAGCCTCAATCTGCATTTTAGACCTCAGTCAGTGAGAGGAGCCAGGCAGAAACTGGGCCTGCTGAGCGCAGCACAAGACCAGAGCGAGTCCCCTGGTGGCACGGGGGAGGTTCCCAGGAGTTCCACAGGCCCTGGGGTGGGCTTGGTGCAGAGCCTGGCCCCACGTTCTACCAGGACTCGCCAGTGGTGCCTGCACAGTCTGATCCCCTCGGCAGGCAGAGCAGCCCTGGCACATCTGCCAGCAAAGCACCCTGCTGGCTCCTGTCCTCCCAGGTCGCGTCCCCGCCTCCATCCACAGTGGCCCGGATTCTGTCGTCGACCTCCAGGGCCAGGTGGTGGTGATCACCTAGGTCACAAGGTCCTCTTAGAAGCACTGGTGGTGTGACCACGACAGGGCTGTTGGAAGAGGGAATTGATAGACACACCTCTGGCTTCTGTCTCGTGGCCCTCGAGTCAAACTTATTCCACCAGCAACATCCGGAACCACTCTCCTGCACGCTGTCCTTCACGTTGCTCCAACTGGCAGCAGCAGGGGATGGAGCCAGCGGAAGTAGGGCCTGCTCTGGCCTCTTGTTGAGGTCGGAGGCCCGGTGTGAGGAGGCAGGCCTGCCCGGGAGGACCGACTCAACCTCTGTGTCCCTGGCGGCTGCTTCTTGGAGTGTTGGCTAGTTTCTGAGAATATCCTGTTGGGAAGGTTTCTCAGGAAAATCTTAATTTTGTTTAAAAGCATGATTATTTTTTAAAATATTTTTTTTAGCTATAGATGGACACAATACCTTCATTTTATTTATTTATTTTTAATGTGGTTCTGAGGATCAAACCCAGTGCCTTACATGTGCCAGGCAAGCGCTCTGCCACTGAGCCACAGCTCCAGCCCCCAAAGCATTATTTGTAATAGGTAATCCCACGACAGAGTGCGTAGTTCTAGAAAAGGCTGGATTGGCAAAGCCTGGACTTTGATTTTCCATATTAGTGTCCTGTTCTTTCTCTGCTAACTGGGTCCTTTTCAGACGCACTTGGAGACAGATTCCCCTTTCTCTTGGTTTTACAACAAACTAATTCAGGAATACCATCTCTTTCCTTTTTTATCATATTTTAAATCTAAAGGACACTTGCTATTTTGACTCTAGAACTAAATATTGAAATGGCCCATTTCTGTATTGCTGCCCAGTTTTTCAGGGGTTTGCAGACACGGAGCAGCTCCCCGCGCTCTGCTGCACACGCAGAGACTTCAGGGTGAGTGTGTGCTCCCTGTGGAGCTCAACGCTGGCCACACCCCAGGAAGGGGTGATGCCCTGGCTCTCCCGCTTGGCCCTGCTCCTCTTCTGCAGGCTCTTCCTGCCCTCCCTGGGGATGCAAGGGCACTGCCCTTTCTTCTGTTTTCACTGTGAGAGGGGCTGGTTGCACAGGGTCGGGTGGGAGCTGGGGCTCCCTGCTTGGGCCGACTCCAGCTCAGGTCTCCTCGTTACGTCCGGGCGGATGGAGGGTGGGCTCTCACAGTCTGCACACATCACAGGGAGGCAGAGTGTGGTACTGGCCATGAGGACTGTCCCAGCGTCAGCTCAGCCTCCTGATTTCAGAACAAAACTCTGGCTCTCCTTGTGGACATGCTGGCCCTGGAGGGTGAGGTCAGGGTCTCCTGGTGCGTTACTGAGAGAGGCCTTTGTTACAGTGTCCCGTTGCCTTGCTAAGTCCTCTTCCTCCTTGCCGCAGTCCGGCTGCAGCAGAATAACCGGGGGGTGACGAGCAACTTGCGTAGATTGATACAGCAGGAGTGGGAGCCGTTTACTGCAGGACAGGAGCGGTATATACACATTCCACACAGCTTATCTAATTAGCATAAACTAGATACAGCAGTCAACCAATCAGGAATCTCCACACTCAATGGCTCGCTGGCCTTACTTCACAAACCACTCCCTCTGCAAAATGCCAGGCGCCATCCTGACTTGTTTACAGACTCTAACACCTCCTAGCCCTGGGCTGGTGCGAAGGCTCTCTGACCTCAGCTGCAGGGCCCAGGTGGTTGGGGCTAGAAAAACACAGAGAATCCACCCCTGCCCCTCCCGGTCCCGCCCGGGACAGCTGCCTCCCCTCCGTGCTTCATGGTGTGTAGTGCTTTATCTGCAACATCTCAGCTGTCAGTAGGCCTTCCAGACGGGCTGGGAAAGGCATCTCCACCTTCCCAGAAGTAGAAGTCCTAATATTATTATGACTCTCGTAACTGGTGGAGCGCTCCTCAATGTGGTCTCAAAATATAAAGTAGCTTTTTCAAAGCAAAATGGGGCATATCTAATAAATAAGTCTGTTGTCTCACCCTAAGCACTACCGAAGACCTCAGAATCAAGGTCTATGTGTCTCACCATCTGACGACGTTGCTTCAACAAAATAATTTTTCTTCCTGTGCCTTAAATAGCAGCCTGCAATCGGCTGTGCCAAACTGTGCTCCTGACTCAAGAAGCAGGTGGAAGAGTTCAATGTCTTTGGATGTAGGAAAAGCTTATTAGAGCTGGGACTGACACTCGTTTACTAAGGACACAGCACTACACCCTAGAGATACTGAGGACACAGCACTGAAACCTAGAGAGCGCTCAGACCATAGAGGGATTCTGTGTCATGGGAACGTGCAAGGCAGGGACAACTGCAGAGGAGACTCCAGGGGAGGAGCTCCCAGAGGTGACCGGGAGCTGCTCTGGGAGCCCCCAGTGGGCTTGGCACGGCTCGAGCTGGCACAAAAACACAGGGGGGCGGGGAGAAAAACGGCCTGTTAGGACAGCTGTGAAGGGCACTGTCAGAGCACCCCATATGACAAGGCCACACTGTGCCTGCAGCAAGGACACGCGCTCTGCTCCACCCGCTCTGCTGGCCAGCCCCACACCAGGGCTTGCAGGAAGCCTCCCGTTCCCTTCTCATATCAAGCCTTTGAGAACTCATCATCACTATCACTAGCCACACTTCAGAGGTGAGAAAGTTAGTGACGCACCCGGACTCGTGCAGGTAGTCAGGAGCCGGGCAGGGTTTCCCCAGGGCTGCCATTGCAGAGCCGCACCTCGGTCCCGGGCAGCAGCAGGCGTGGCTCTAGAGCCCAGAGCAGGGACACTCCCTGCAGGTTTTCATGCATGTGCACCTTGTGTTGCAGATGCAGGCAGCATGGACCTGGGCAAGAAGGTCAGCGTCCCCAGAGACATCATGGTGGAGGAGTTATCCCACCTCGGCAATCGCGGCGCCAGGCTGTTTAAGATGCGTCAGAGAAGGTCTGACAAGTACACGTTTGAGAACTTCCAGTACGAAACTAAAGTACAAAGAAACGTAGGTATAACTGACGCTGCTGTCTAAACCAGTGGGCCACGTGTGCCTGCCTCACTAGACTCCCAAACAGGTTGCTCCACATACTTTCTTCCAGTTGAATCTGTGAGACGTTGTTTTTTGTGGTAATGAATACCTTAGGTGGAGAAACAAAAGAAGCATTATATGTGGTGTGAGCAAGCTTGGGTTCAATAGGGACATTGTGACCTGCAGACTTGGCACCAGGAGCTCGTTTCTTTCGGCAAAGCAAGGGTGAGGGAGTGGGGAGAAGCAGGGCTAAAAGTTTCCAGGGTCTTATCGCCACCAGTTGAATGTTTGGGATGCAAACACATTCCAAGCACACAGTGATCCCCAAAGCGAGGACAAGCACAGTCTGGCTAAATGCCCTACCCCTGCCCCCAAGACTCTGGGAGCCACTGACCCAGGGCTACTCTCAGCACTTGTCCACATCCTGTAGGGAAGCTTGGTGCCAGTCAGTGACAAAACCACAGCCAACACAACTCTAGACAAAGGTTTGCCCAGCTGAAAGCTGATAACAAATTAACTAATGCAGCCCTGCCTTACCTATTGTGGCGACACTATCGTCCCCGACACGCCATTAGAGCAATTGCTGAGGAAGGAACTCTCAACTACCAGGCACAAAGAGTCAGAGAAACCGTGGGAGGGACAGTGGGGACCACAACAAAGGTGCTCCCTGGCTAGGTCTCCTGGAGCTGGGGGTCTGCAGTCTACCTGCTGGCTTACCTGGATACCACCTGTGCTAGGTCTCCTCCTGGAGCTGGGGGTCTGCAGTCTACCTGCTGGCTTACCTGGCTACCACCCATGTTAGCTCTCCTCCTAGATTTGGGGGCCTGCTGTCTACCTGCAGGCTTACCTGAATACCACCTGTGCTAAGTCACCTGGAGACGGAAGGGCTGCAGTCTACCTGAAGACTTAACCTGGACACTTCCTGTGGTAGTCTCCTTCCAGAGTTGGGAAGGTCTGCTGTCCACCTGCAGATTTATGAATGCTCCCACCTGCCTCTCCAGCAGGTTGTGGATGGATGGCCACTTGTTTTGAGCAGACTGATCTACTAGGTTCTTTTACCAGAATTACTAAAACAAATATAGAATGCAGTATCTATACCCATAAACCACATCTCATTAATTCCTCAAGTTTCTCTTCACTTTGCTATGTTCTTAAAACATTTTAAATTAAAAATTTAATTTACCCAGGGGTGAGGGACCAGGGACCCAGGGGTGAGCTCAGTGGTAGAGCATGAATGAGACCTGCGTTCAATCCCCAGCACCGCACAGAAACACACGATGGTAACGAGATGTTTTTCACATTAATGAGCACTCTTCAGCAAGCTTGGATTCAACCCAACTTGGTTGTGAGTTCCAGTGGACTTCAAGCCATGCCCAACTGCAGCATACCAGTTGCGAAGGACCACTTGATGGGCTGACAGAGCCACGTGACGCCACGTCCACTGGGACAATGCGCAGTGTCCTCCCGTCAGAAAGTGCCTGTGCTCACACTGTGAGTGCTGAAGAGGGACCCCCATTCCACCTTAGAGCCCGGTTAGGAATCGCCTGCGTTCATGAGGAGACTTGGTGGAATAATAAGGTGCCTTAGGAACACCTTGAAAAATGGCCTGGACATTAGGCATCTGGAGAAGGAACAACGCCAGTCTGCTTAACTTCCTCCTGATCTCCACGGACGGTGTGCTGACCACAGGTCTGGAGGAAGGGGCCACGAGACAGGAAAGTTCCCTCTGGGCCCATGTACTCTGGTCACCAGCATCTGCATTGGCTCCAGGGGCAGTGTTCTGGACACCCAAAATCCGGACACGCTGTGAGAAATCATCGCTCCTCCTAGAAAACTGGGCACTGTTGGATACAACGGCCCCAAAGAGGCTGAAATAAGCAACCAAATGCTGGTAAATAACTCCGCAGTAGGCAGCCCAGAGTCCCTTTGCACTGAATTGAGGAACCCACTTAGAATCTGATGAGAGGGACTCTCTCTAGGAATGATGAGAGTGTCATTTGGGAAGCTCTGAAGCCTGAAGGCCAGCTCCCAGGGCTCAGCCTTGCCTGGAGCAGGCGGCCCTCCTGCCTCTGCCACCGGCCTGTGATCTGCAGTTAATTTGCAGTTTCTTTGCCTTTCTGGATTTGTTTCCTCATCTGTAAAATGAGGAAACCGCTCCCTAAGATGCCTTCTGACAGGAACAATGCGCGGCCTCTGATCTTGCGTGAGACCTGTGGGTACCCTAAACAGACACCAGCCACAGACACCAGCCACTTCCCAGGGTGAGTGCTCCTCAGGTGCAGTGGCGACTGGGGGCACCCTCAAAAATGCCACGGGTGTGCTGACAGCTGTGTTCCTCCAGATCAAGCCCCACTTATCCATTTACACTGGGGCCAACATCTACAGAGCCCCTGCTACGTTCTAGGTACTATGTGGGGAGTTCAAGCACAGATAGATAGCTGGGCACAGTGGCCCAAACCTGGGATCCCTGCGGCTCAGGAGGCTGAGGCAGGAGGATTACAAGTTCAAGGAAAGTCTCAGCAACTTAGCAAGGACCTATGCAACTTAGCAAGACCCTGTATCAAAATAAAAATATACAAAGGTTTGAGGGTGTGGCTCAGTGGTAAAGTACCCTGGGGTTCAATCCCCCTTACAAAAGTAATGATACTAATTAATTAATTAAACAAAGTAAACACAGCTTCCATCTAGTAAGGAAGAAACCAAATACCACTGACAGAAAGTAACTGTGAGCTTGCGATCGGTCCTTGAACCATCTTTGTATGTCACACATGTCAGTCTAATGTATCAACCACTTTCTGGAACACACTTTATGCTTCCCTTGAGCTATAGTATTGTCAAAATCATGATCTAATTATCACCCCTGTGACCCTATTTTAGTCTGACGTTTAGGACCTCACACTGTTGAAAATCCAAATCAAATCCTTCACAATCAATTCTATTTATTCAAACAGCAAATATTATTTTAAAAACAAAAGGCATGAATTCAGCTTTGAGCTTATGCTCCTACTGAGGGCCACTGGCAAATTCAAACCACATTTACTTTCTGGGATACAAATAATAAATACAGGAAATGTGTGTTTGTGAAAAGAAGTGGAGAAACACCGCAGGCTGCCTGAGCCCGTTTTGAACGGCCTTACTTCTTGGACTAAGGCACGGGAAGAACACGAGGAAAACAGCACCAGGCCACGAGACAGAGGGTGAGTCAGATGAAGACCTTCCCTCTGTTTCCGACATCTCCAGATCTCCAGGACTCTTGAGAAATGCCGGCACACCATGAAAAGTCATTTTGAAATGAGACCCTACTACATAAACTGGGATTCTGAATATATATTTATTTTATTCAAAAAATGACTTCTATGTATTTGGCACAAAGTACAGAACACACCCAAAAGAATCCCACTTTTTCCCAATGATATTTTAACAGACACCATGTCACATTTTAAGTCACATGCTTATGCTGGATGTGGTAACACGTGCCTGTAATCCCAGGACTCAGGAAGCTGAGGCAGGAGGGTTGCAAGTTCAAGGCTAACCTCAGCAACTTAGCAAGGTCCTGTGTCAAAATGAAAAATAAAAAGGGCTGGGGTGTGGCTCTGTGGTGAAGCATCCCTGGATTCAATACCCAGTGCCAAAAATAAACCTTACAAGTTTGTGACCTATAAGATGCACTTTCAGCTTTAAATTGTCCACGGTCAGCTTACCTAAGACATAGAGAGATGCATTTTCCTGTGTCCAGCTCTTGTGCAGGGAACCACAGATGACCTGGGATGCTGTAGTGTGAGGCCGGGGCTAGCTGAGGCGGTCCCTCCTGACCGTAGAGGCTCTCCCTTGGGTGTAGCAGTGGCAGTGGGGTCCAGGCATCTCCTGATAACAGGGACTGATGGGGAGAGGTGAGTGACTTCCTGTCCACTGTCAGTCCCCGGGGAGGGGAGAAGGTTAGACCTGTACCCTAGGAGATCACTGGTGGTCAGAGAAGGCGCTCACCTCTCCACTGTGCATTGGAGTGTCCCGTATTCACCTCAGCTGTGCTTTTATTTAAAAGTTGGCCTGAACTTTCCACTTTAATGGGTATTATAGATTCAGAAGTTAAAAAAAAAAAAAAAAAACTAGTCAATTAAGCTGAACACTCAGGATCTAAACTCAAACTGCAAAGCGTTGTGTGTATGTGTGTATGTGACAGAGCTTTGCCTTTAGCAATTGATTATCAAAAGTCGTGTTTAAGCGAAACTTTATCATAGAGCAAAGGAAAAATAATGACTGGGCTCTGTTAGATTCAAACCAGACTATGGACCAGTTGGGGACCCAACGTGACACAGGTGACACAGATGCGGGAACAAAACGCTGTGCTGAGCTGGTGTGGAGTGGCCTGGGGCTGAGGATGGTCAGACGGAAGGCAGAGGCTTGGAGACAGCCTCCGGCGGAACTCGGGGCGTGGGATGACTGAGAAGAGATGGGAGGAAGCAGCTGGGAAGGAGGGGCGTCTGCAGGCAGGGAGCAGACCCAGGAGGGTGCTGCAGACCGCCAGGGAAGGGTGGGACCTGGGACTGGCCACTCTGCCTTTCACTGGTCGCCAGCAGGGAGCAGCCTGTAGGAAGGACTCAGGCCGCGCTCGGAAGCACCTCGCCCAGGCCCCCTGAGGGAGCGCTCCTGGGACTCAGACAGGAGGCAGGTGACCCCAGAAGAGCCTGAGTGGCAGGGACATGTAGGTGACCCCAGAGGAAGAGTGTGAAACGCGGCATGTGGCCAAGACCTAAGTGGGAAGGAGGCCCTGTGTTTAAATAGCCCCCAGGGACACGTGGGGCACGATTTGCTCATTACATTTCCAGCAAACACTCCACGCGCGGCCCTGAACAGCGCAAGCGAATGGGTGAACCCTGTTCCCAGGGGACAAGGAGTGATGAGCGAAACACACCAAGACCTACACGGTGGAGTGCGGGAGGACAGACCTGGGAGGCTGCAGGGACAGAGTGACCGACCCTGGGGATGCACAGAGGGGGTGCACGGAGCCACGGGGAATGCTTCCAGGTGACCCGCACCTGGGAGTTCTCAGCAGGAGGACTGGTGGACGCTCCAGAACCGATGGCGATGAGACCCGATGGGCAGGTCTGAGTGCCAGGCCAGCTTGGCTCTCTTCAGTGCCCGTGTGATGATTGGTGGAGTGAGGCGGGGTGCAAGTGGGTGTGCAGGGCTGAAGCGCTGAAGACGCTCACAGGATTGATGTTTTGCTGTGTACGTCAGCCTCAGGCAGAGACAGCTAGGTCCTACCTCCTGGAACTGAACTCCTCTTGCTCAATAGTGCTCTTCTTGGAAGTGTATGGTTCTAGAACAGGCAAGTAGTGAGTTGGAGGATCCGTGTGACACCAAGGTGACCGTTCACGACCGTCGCATTGTATACCGACACTGCTCCAAGCCAGAGCTAAGCAGCTCGCAAGAGGACGGAGCAGAACCTTTGGTGTTTTCCTTTGTTTGTTGGTGCGTGACAGTTGCATGTGGTGGTGGGATGCGTGGTGACATGTTGGGATGTGCACAACACTAACAAGGGGGCACTCTATGGATTATCTGTTGATTACCATTATTGATGGGAAACCAGGCCTTCCGGACCCCGTGGAGGTGAACCTGTACGCAGGCGGCTGGAGCACGCAGGCCAGGACGCCTTTCCTTCCTTCCCCATTGATCAGGCCAGGAGCCGAGTTTATGGCCTTTGTGGTATTTGAATTTTAGGACAAAACAGACTTTTATCACTAAATTTCTGTAAGGGTAAATAAGTATGAAAATGTAAAGACATATTTGTCACAAAATCTGATAAACTTAGAAATGAAGAGGCACTAGTAAATGTTTTCCACACATTTCACAGACAACAAAGGTCAGGGTCAGTCTCTGCCATGCTCTTCACTACATCTTTCTTTCTGGATTTGCTCTTAGGCACCTCTTTTCAAAATACATGCTTTTCAGACATAATCAAGAAAATACTTTGTTGAAAGGGTAAGTCCCAGCTGTACTTCTGAGTACATAATCTATTAGAGTTTCTGCTTTTCTCTTTTTAAATGCAAAGTTTTAAGGTAGTATATCATTGCCATAGAAGAAGTACAAATTGTAATACCAAAATAATTCATTTAAAACCTGAGACAACCATCTCTTTTAGGTGTTTTATTTTCTAAAAGTTTTCCCTCTGTAAATTCATGCATTTATAGTGTGACTGTTCCTTCTGTTGGTGGGGGGAGGACTTGGTATGTGCAACTACTATTCAAATTTCATATTAAAATTTAAATTTTTACATAGTAAAGAATCCAAAGCCCAGCTACAAAATACAAGGGTAATATAAGAGACCCTAAGCCCAGTCTTTGGCCAGAGAGCTCCACATCATTCAACTAGTGCCCATCAGGAATCACGGCCACTGGCCTCACAGGAAGGCTCCACCTGAACTTGAGTGATGGACGTGAAGCCCCAGGGGCAGACCTGGCGCACAGCAGGGCTCGTTACAGGCAGGTCTGTGTCGGGCACAGGAGATGCTCAGGAGCAGTGGCCTGTGCTAAGCTCCGCCGTGCCAGGGAGGGCGACCCGCATCTGAGCGTTCTCAACAGACTCTTCTTTCATCCACGCAGCACAGCCTCGCTATGCAGAACGGGAAGCTGGATGGGAGCATCCTGGAAGGGGGCTCCCAGCAGGCCCCCCTGACGCCTCCCAACACCCCGGATCCGCGGAGCCCTCCCAACCCAGAGAGCCTCGCTCCAGGTAACTGACCTCAGGGCCAGAACGTGGAACTGCTTGCCTGAGGTCAGACCCAGGCCTTGGGAGCCTTCATTAAATGAATCAGCTGTTCTCATTAGACACCTGCTTGTGGGTGAGTTAGCATCAATGTGCACACTCGGACCTAAAGGGGTGGTGCGAAACGTCTAGTGGCCTCGTGCAGCCCCCCAAGGGCTCTTCTGTGTCCCTCCCCTTGAAAGAGGCAAACCCTATTCTTTTAGTAATATGATTTAGAATCACCACTAGACACCGCGTAGGAGACCTTCCAGAAAAATTGAATACTGCCTATTTAGAGAGTAACTCCCAATATTTCCTCAAGAGTAATGAACAAAATGGATTCTTAAAATTTTAGATAATTTTATTTTGAAGTTAGCAATGCCTGTCATTTCTCACCAAATAAACAGTAGACTTAGCAAAAGCGGTTATAGAATTTTTCTCAAAGGGCACCAATAGAGTAGTATTTTTGCAAATGCATAAGTGAACCAACTGTAAGACATTAAATCTTATCCAAATGCACATGGAACCTCAGCCTGCTGGGCTGGGGGCCTGCCTGTGGCATTCTTGGGAACGCAGTGAGGACTTCAGGCCAGCCAGGCACAGGGCCAGGGCCGGGTTCCTGACCAGCACCCTGACCAGCCTCAGCAGCCACTTTTCTCCCAACATTGCAGCAGAAGAGCTTTGGCCTGCTGCTTTCCAGTGTTTGGAGTGTGTTTTTTTTTTTTTTTTTTTTTTCTCCCTTGTTTATTTGTTTGTTTGTTGAATGGGAAAGGGAGCAGACGGGATGGGGGAGGGGACAGTTCATCTGCCCTCACCTGGGGCTCTTGGCACTTAGGACGTTGATTATAAGGTCATCATTATATACCATGCATCGCAGAGTGGATAGAGTTGGGCCCCGCCCCCAAGGGCCACTGCAGCAGACCTTGGGGACAGGGGCACATCCATAATGCATGCAGTCTGCACCAAGGTCCCCACCGTGTGTGTGTCCCACTACCATCAGGAACGGGTTACATGTACACGTGGACACACACCAAGGACAGGAATTGAAAGTGCAAGTTCCTGTACCTACTTAAAGCTAAGTATCCACTTATTAACCTCTAGAAAACGTCTGTGAAAACAGAGCAGGGAGAGGGCACGTTCAGAGGGGCTGGGGAGTTGGTTATGAAGCAGGAGGACGAGAGGCTGACTTGTTGGCTGGTGAGTTGAAATCGCAACTTCAGGAAGCAAACTATAGCTTAATCCAACTCAGAAAAGTAGTTTTTATTGGTTGACCAACTATGCATCCAAAAGCCAGTGTTTCTCAATCAACAGAGTACTATAATGTCACGATACTGTAGAGCTAAAATGTCTTTATTTGAAATCAATTATATTAGAAATGTGCTTAAAAAACAAATAAGAAACATTTCATATACACACATATATATGTATATATACGCATATGTGCATAAATATACACACATACATAAATGTTTATATACACTATATACATGCACACACATATGTAGTATTGCTGAATTGTAACATTACTGAGAGGTTAGACATATGCACATTTCCTATAAATAATTTAGCATGCCAAAAATGAAAAAGTTATTAATTGTTCCTATTTAAAAAACCCTGGAAAATCCTGAATGTTCAAAAATGGGAAAATATTACATGAATTGTGGTCCCTTAATTCAGTAGATCATTAGGAAGCCCTCACAATGAATATGAGCCTGAGGTAGACATCTTCAGAAGCGTCTGCACACAGTTGGAGGAAAATGAAACTCAAGGTGACTGTACACTAGGGTCACAGTCACAGGATGGCTGTGTTAACAGGGACAAAGTGTGCAGAAGTACAGCACGGGTTGGGCGGGGTCTGCGAGGAAGGCCCAGGCCTCATAAACCTAACGCTGCACCTCAAGGCCCCCCCTCAGGTGACCCAGGAAGGGAGGACACAGCACTGAGGTGGGGGCCAGTGAAGGCAGGGAGGGAGACGGCTTCCCTGGGAAACAGGGGTGGCCACAGAGGAGAGGTGGCCTCAGCCAGACCCCAGAGAGGAGCGTGCACATGACAAGAATTAGGCAGGACCTTCCAGGGGGGCACAACTGACCCAAGGGATGGCAGAGGGCTGCAGCGCAGGGGCGTGCAAGGAGGTGGGCAGGCAGGAAGCGGGGAGGCTCAGACCTGGGGTTCTGAGGGCACCCAGGCAGCTGGGTGAGGTGGCCTGCAGAGAGAGGACCAAGAGTGGAGCAGCCGTGTGAAGGTTGTCCCAAGAGCCCTGGCAAGAAACAGAGGGCCTGAGCTGGGCAGCAGGACAGGAAGTGGACAGGAGAGGGAAAGGCACTCACTGTCCTGTCCACAGACTACGGCATAAGATCTGGTGGGTGTTTGCTGGACACGCGTGGGCTGTACCTGAGACCTCCTGAAGCCAGGGGGCTGGGGGACGGAGCCAGTCACCGGCATGGCATTTACTTATTTACTGCGGTGCTGGGATGGAACCCGGGCCTCCTGTGTGCCCAGCAAGTACCCTGCCCCGGGCTGTACCTGCACCCCACCTACATTTTAAACAGTGCCCAGGTGATTCATAAGTGCAAATCATTTGAGGGCCACTGTTTTTGTGCAGTGGGTAGTGATCTGCCGAGGATGAGGATGTTCAGGGTGACACTGTAGTGGCGTCTGCGGGCAGTACTCACATTTTCTCGGATGACGGATCTAGAAATGGCTGCCTGGGGTCCAGACCCATGGTCAGGTCGGGGCACCATGAAACATTCATTTGGAGAAACAGAGCAGCTTGGAGATCAAAAGCAAAGCTGGGATCGTCCATCTGAGGGTCAATAAAGGCCATGAGTGTAGATGGATTCCTTCAGACAGCGTGGATAGTCTGAGGAGGAGCTCTGGGAGCCACCGAGCCCGGGGGGGAGGGTGGGGGGGCTGGAGCCTTCCCGAGTGGCCCCTCACAGGTGATGACTAGGGCGGTTCCTCCAAGGAAAGGTGAGCAGAGGAGGCTGCTGTCTCAGAGCCAGGGAACATGGAGACAAGCAAGACACCTCAGGGCTCGGGAGGAGCCTCGGGAAGCCCGCAGCAGAGCCACCAACTGGGGAGGCAGGACCTGAGGGCAGGGCTGGGTGGGGCAGGTGCAGACCCAAGCGGCCGGCTGAGCCCAGGAGGCAGGTGGCCTCACAGTGGCCTTGGTGGCTCTGAAATGGTACTTGCAGAACACTTGTAGCTTTGGGGGAGGCACGAGTGAGGGTGGTGAAGGCCAGTCACAGAACAGGGGGTGAGACCCTGGAGAACCAAGGTAGAGCAGGGACGGGCGCCCAGGGTGAGGAGAGGGGCCCACCTTCCTGCAGCTTCTGCACTGCCCAGGTGGCGAGACAGGTCACCTCCAGGGTCCACTGGGGGAGGAGGGACTCTGTCCTCACTGCACTTCCCTAGACCCCATTTTTAGATATTGGTAGGGTCTAAGGTCCACTGCAAGTTGATGGAAGGGGCACAGCTCCAACAGCCTGAAGGAGCATCCGACGTCTAGCGCATCAGACTGCTGCTCTCCGAGGCACCACGAGAGGACAACCTCCTCCCGACTTCACCCGGGCATGAGAAGTCGCAGGGGAGGCCCAGCAGGGGCTGAGCCCTGGGCACCAGCTCCTTGTGCTTGCTCTCCCCAGGCTATTCTGGACCACTGAAGGAGATCCCTCCTGAGAGGTTCAACACCACGGCCGTGCCCAAGTACTACCAGTCTCCCTGGGAGCAGGCCATTGGCAGCGATCCTGAGCTACTGGAGGCACTACACCCCAAATTCTTCCAGCCCGAGGGCAAGGCCCAGCTGCAGGACTACAGGAGCTTTAACAGGTGAGCCTAGGCCCAGCACAGTGGGCACACCAGACACCAAGACCTCGCCATCACACCACCCATGTCTCTGGGGAAAAGGGCCTTTGTGTTAAGAAGAGAATCTATGGAGAAATATTGGGTGTCTTCTAAGGTTAGTAAGAAAATGAAAGAAATGATTCTGGAATTTGCCTTGTTAGAAATCAAGATCACCACTCACACTTTAAAAATGTTATTTTATTAACAGATTGGTGGTAGTTTACGTGTGGCTTCAAATGACAATGCTGTTTGAATTTTCAGAAATAACTCGTGGGGTTGGGAGAGCTCCCACGTAACTGCAGGCTCCAATTGATTTTCTTGCAGGCTTTAGGCCAGATGAAAGGTCACCCATAAACCTAACGGCCCAGGATTGCAGCACACGCACAAACCAAAACCAGTGCTGCGGGGACACGTCCCTTCTGTAGGAGCGGTGTGCATAGTGGCGACCGTTTTCCGTGGTTCTTTCCTCGTAATTCCCATGAGATGGTGGATATTTGAATTGTTACAATCCAGTCTTTGGTCACATGACATTCACCTTAGAGTAAGCTACCTCTGACACTCCAACTCACCCCACAAGAAAAGCCAGAATGTAAGCTGCACCCACGGCACGCTCACGAGGTGCTAGGAGCTCCAGGCTGTGCACTGCTCACCATCTAGCAAAGCAGACCACCTCTGCAGTAAAGGCTTGCTGGGAGGGAGAATACGCCACAGGTAGGACTTACTTTCCAGCCGCAGGAGAACGTCATAAAACAACTAGAAATGTTGTGCAAAAGTTTTTAAATGATTGAAAGGCTACCAGGGAAGAGGGTCTGGAATACCGAGCTCCTGGAGGACAGGAAGTGCAGACGGGAACCCCAGGCCCTGGAGAACTGCTGGGTAACATCCTGGAGGACAGGAAGTGCAGACATGATCCCAGCCCTGGAGGACAGTGGGTATCTTGGAGGACAGGAAGTGCAGATGTGAACCCCAGGCCCTGGAGGACTGTGGGTAACATCCTGGAGGACAGGAAATGCAGACGTGAACCCCAGGCCCTGGAGGACTGCTGGGTAACATCCTAGAGGACAGGAAGTACAGATGTGAACCCCAGGCCCTGGAGAACTGTGGGTAACATCCTGGAGGACAGGAAGTACAGACGTGAACCCCAGGCCCTGGAGGACTGCTGGGTAACATCCTGGAGGACAGGAAGTGAGACATGAACCCAGGCCCTGGAGGACTGCTGGGTAACATCCTGGAGGACAGGAAGTACAGATGTGAACCCCAGGCCCTGGAGGACTGCTGGGTAACATCCTAGAGGACAGGAAGTGAGACATGAACCCAGGCCCTGGAGGACTGTGGGTAACATCCTGGAGGACAGGAAGTACAGATGTGAACCCCAGGCCCTGGAGGACTGCTGGGTAACATCCTAGAGGACAGGAAGTGAGACATGAACCCAGGCCCTGGAGGACTGTGGGTAACATCCTGGAGGACAGGAAGTACAGATGTGAACCCCAGGCCCTGGAGGACTGCTGGGTAACATCCTAGAGGACAGGAAGTGAGACATGAACCCAGGCCCTGGAGGACTGTGGGTAACATCCTGGAGGACAGGAAGTACAGATGTGAACCCCAGGCCCTGGAGGACTGCTGGGTAACATCCTAGAGGACAGGAAGTGAGACATGAACCCAGGCCCTGGAGGACTGTGGGTAACATCCTGGAGGACAGGAAGTACAGATGTGAACCCCAGGCCCTGGAGGATATTCCTGCTGGGTAATATCCTGGGTACCAACAGAGCACACCTTCCACGTCATCCTTCTGGGGCTGCAGGAGGGGAGCCAGGACATTGGCGCGTCCTTCTGGAAGCCCTGCAGGTCCCTCACCCTGGAGGGGAGGCCCCAGAGCCAGGACTGAGGCTGCCCTGCACACCCCCAGGCTGGCCCTGGTCCTCCTCTAGATCCAGGGCCCTCACAGCAGGAAGCAGGATGGAACACAGACTCAAGTCCTCTCCTCTCTACTGGCTTTTCCTTCGTCTTCTTTACTGTGGCAAAACACACTCTCATCTTACCTTCTTAACCCTTCCTAAGTGCACAGTCGGCAGTACTGACCACGTTCAGCCTGGCTTGCTGCCAGGACCACCACATCTCCAGGTGCTCCCTCCCCCAAAACCTGAATCCACACCATGAATGACAGCTCCCCCCACCCCTGGTCCTGTAGCCGCATCCTGCTTTCTGACTGTGATTTTCACATGCTCAGTCCTTTCTTTGTGAGGAATCACAGAGTTGGTCCTTTGGGAATGACTTGTTTCATTCCAATTTTAGAAATATCATATAAGTCTATGTTACCATGAAGCTCAAAACACTGACCACGGCCAGGAGTGGAGGGGTTGTGATCGAGCAGGGACACCTCAGGCTGTGGAAGCTGCGCATGTGTGCACAACTTCCAGGCTGTTCATTTCACACATGCCGAGTGTGTTTACGAGGCCTCCGCACTTGTTGGACAGAATGATAGAGATGCTTTAAAACTCAGTGCCTGGATTGAATAGCGGACTAGCCGCGGCTAAGGGCTGCACTGGTACCATGATACAGGGAAATGTTCTGAACATAGAACAGGATTCAAAAGGCAGCTAGGCAGCAGCAGACACACAGAGCAGTAACAACGCAGATGGTGTGTGTGACTGCGACTCCAGAAGGAGAGGGAGAATTAGCAGACAAGAAGTTTCCAAAGTTGACAAAAAGCTTCTAGCCTTAGGTTCAAGAGGTAGTGTATATAAGAAGTAGCACACATCAAGAGGTACCGCACACCAAAAGGTACAGAAAACCAGTGGTACCACTCACCAAGAGGTACTGCACACCAAGAGGTGCCACACACCAAGAGGTATATCACACCAAGAGGTGCCACACACCAAGAGGTATATCACACCAAGAGGTGCCACACACCAAGAGGTACAGCACAAGTGGTGCCGCACACCAGGAAGAGCTCCACCTCAGGAAGTGCTGTACTTCAAGAGTTCTTACGTACCAAGAACTATTGTTTTAGTCAGCTTTGCATTGCTACAACCAAAAGACCTGAGCACAACTTGAAGAAGGAGAAGTGTATTGGGCTCATGGTTTCAGAGGCTGAGTCCACAGCTTGCCACTCCACAGCTCTGGGCCTAAGGAGAAGCAGAGCATCGTGGTGGAAGGGCACAGAGGAAGAAAGCACATGGCCACCGGGAAGGACATGGCCACCAGGAAGCAGAGCTCCACTCACCTGGGACAAAGTATAGCCCCAGAGGCACATTCCCTAGTGGCCCACTTCTCCCCACCACACCATGCCGGCCTGCTCTGCCTCCCAGTCGGTCCACTGAGTAGGTTTCAGCTCTCATGTAAACTATCATTTCACCTCTGAAAGTTTTGCATTGTCTCACAGATGAGCTTTTGGGGGACTCCTCATATCTAAACCTTAATATTCTGATCCTGGCTTCAAAAGCTTATCTCTCTCTCATAATGCAAAATACATCGAGTCCAGGTTCAAGAGTCCCCACCATCCTGACAGTTCCAGCATCGCCTAAAAGTCCAAGTCTACAATCTCAGCAGAGACTCATGGCAAACTCTTAGCTAGGAAAGTGAATATCGAAAGCCAGTTATGTACATCTGATATGTAGCGACAGAGTAAACACTTGTGTTCCACGACAAAGGAGAGGGCATAGAAAGGAGGGATGGGGACAAAGCAAGACCAAAATCCACTGGGCAAACAAGTCCTGTGGCTCCATGTCCCGGGGCATTGTGACGTCCTGCCCTGTGGCTTTGCTGGTCACAGCCTCTTGGTTGTCCGTGCTCAGTTCCTGCAGCTTTCCTTGGCAGACATCCCACATTACTGGCATTTCTTAATCTTGGGGTCTCCACTGCGGCTTTGGCTTCCTTCTCAATCTTCACTATTTGCCCTCTTAGGGCTTCCCACAGGGACTCCAAGCCTGCCATACTTTTCCTGGCCTCCCTGGCCTTTCAAATCTTGGGGGAAGACTCCATGACCCCCTGACTCCAGCTTCTTGCATTCCTACAGAACCAGCACCTCATGCTGGCTGCCATCTCAAGCAGTAGCCAAGCCTCTGGGGCCATGGCTGCAGCAGAGCCTCTAAGTGCCTGGTGGCTGAGCACAGTGAACAACTTCCCGCCCCCTGCGCAAGCAGGTGTCCCACTGTTCTCTTCCTGAGGGATTTTCACTTTCACACCTGAGTAGATGCCCACTCCTGAGATGCCTCAAGTCATCTTTCTGACTGTCTTTGGGTGAAGTGTTCAGTGTTTTTTTTGCATGACTATAATATCTGTCTTTAATGGCTACAATTTCCTTAGTCCCAGTTTTACACTTCTCCAGCCAAACTGCATTTTTCAAATCCCTCTGCTTGGTTTTCTGTTCCTGATGTCACAGGAAATTTGTTGAAATATTCATGCAACTGGCTCAACACTCTGCTGTTGGACTTTCCTCCACCAGATTCGTTAGTAGATCACCTTGACATTCAGCCTCACAGAAATTCTCAGGGTATGGCAGATGTCGACAACTTCTCGGCCAGAACATGACACAAACGCCCTCTAGTTTCCACAGAGTCCTCCTCCTGCTCTGGAACCTCACGGTCCCAGACTCACCCTCAACATCCTGGTCTGCTGAGCTCCACCAGCATCGCCCATTAAGCCCCGCCCACAACATTCCAGAGCGTTTCCAGCTTGGATCTCTAACCTTCTTCTCAGAATTCTTGTCCCTGAGAACTAGCTCCAAAGGCTTCTGAACCATGCTGTCAGGTCAGTCACAGCAATGACCCCACTTCTTGGTACTGATTTTGGTGTCAACTTTGTCCCTGTGTCCTAAAGACCTGACAAGAACAGCACAAGAGGAGGAAAAGTTTATTTTGGCTCAGAGTGTCCGAGGTTTGGTCCATCGTTGGCCAAAGCCATGGCTCTGGGCCCGAGGTGAGGCGGAGCGTCGTGGTGGAAGGGCTTGGAGGAGGAAAGCAGCGGAGGTCACGGCCACCATGTAGCGGACAAGGAGCCCGGCTCACCACAGGTACATCTCCAGTGACCTGCCTCTTCCAGAGACACCCTGTCTGCCTTAATCACCACCCATTTAATTCATATCCGTGCATTAATCACCAATTAGGTGATAGCTTTCATGATCTAATCTTTTCACCTCCAAAATTCTTGAATTGTCTCACACATGAGATTTTGGAAGATACCTCATATCCACATCAGAACAGTATTCCACACAGGAAGTACTGCATCCCCACAGGTACGGCATCCCAAGAGGCACTGCATCCCAAGAGGCACTATACAGCAGGAAGTACCACCTACCAGGAAATAAACATGCCAAGAAGTAAAGACGCCAGGAAGTCCTGCACACCAGGAAGTGCTTCATACCAAAGGTACTACCCACCGAGAACTATTCACACCCAGAAGCCCTACAAAAGGTACACACACCAGGAAGTACCACGTACCAGGAAGTACTACATACCAGAAAGTGCTACACCCCAAGAAGGGCTGCACCTCAAGAAGGGCAAACCCAGGCCAATAGGGGCTCCCAGAGTCAGGGAACAAATGACCCACTGACTCCCAATGCACAGGAAAAAACAGGATGGCTGCCTTCCGCCCAGAAGAGAGAGGAGAGCACTGCACAGTCACCAAAGAGCCGCAGCTGGTAATTCACACCCAGTGGAAATGACCTCCAGGGGCAAAAGTCTGAACCAAGCAAACACACACATGTCTCAAAAAGTTGTGTTTGCTGTCCCTCCTAGACCGCTGGGCAAGAGGAGCACCAACAGGAGGAATGGGAAAATGAAACTGCCCTGTGGCAAGGGACCCGAGCACATCCACAGGAAATCCAAAGAGTCACTGGCAGATCATGGCAGCTGGTGAGGGCATTCAGCAGAGCCCAGGCGTCAGCTGTCACAGGCCAGCCATGGGCCATCGGACAGCCGGCAGTGCTCCCTGACCGTCTCCAGTGACTTCTGCTTTCTTTACACCTCTGGCCTTCAGTACTGCTTTATTTCAGAAAGAAAAATAGCCCCAGAAGACATCTGAGCCTTTGTGCACTCGCTGTGCCCCAAGCACCCTGACAGTCCAGGGCTCAGCCTAGTCACCCAAGGTCAGAACGCTCCCCAGGTGCCCAGGGGGCTGACCCTATCCTCGGGCAACAGCGCTCATCTAACCACTCAAGACCATGGGAGAATCACCCGGGCCAAGACTTAGTTTCTGACGTGATGTTGCACATATGGTCAAGGTAACATGGCATAAGCATCTTCTCTTCTGATCTTTAGATAATTCAACATGTTAGTACTTTAAGATTTTATTCCGCTGCATTTTTTCATTTTTATAAAAAACAAAGAGGATCAACAGATAGAAAGAGAGAGGGAGAGTGATGGTGGGAGAGAGGGAGGGAGAGAAACATGCCATTTCCAGATAGTCCCCGGGGAGAGTGAGAGGGCACGGCTGGCAGCCCCAGTCACACACAAGGCAGCGAGGGTGGCTGCATGCAACCTGGCTTCCAAGTGCAACGAGGGGTGAGCGTTGAACTCAACCTTGTGCTCCGGGGCTCCCTTAAAGGACATTCAAGTTTTATTCTAAGTCAAACCCATGTAACATGAGAAAAGGTGAACTGGGAGCAAGGGGCTTCCCCACTTTGTGTACGGCCAGAATGTGGCCCTCCACCTCTGATGATCTCCATGTTCTCCTCTACAGCATAAATCCTACAATCACGGATTAAGAAAACTTTAAATAAAGTATAGCTTTAGCCACTTTGTAGAAGAGTTTATTTTAGATTTTATGCAACCATTTGCCTTACAAAATAATTAGTGATTATGGAGGTTTTGTATGTGAGCACAATTCATTTTTGCAAGTGGAGTCCCATCAGTCCAAGGAAACAAGGAAGCGTCTGTTGGCTGTGGATCTGAAGTCGACTGGCTTGTTCCCTGCCACCTGATGACCCAGAGCCAGTCCGTCAGGCAAGCCTGCGTTGGAAGAGTTAATGTTCAGGGAATTACAGGGCTGGCCCATCATCTTTCAGGAGAACATTTCAGATCTTTCCATGGAAAATTTTGCTTCATTAACTTGGCCTGAAACTTAAAATTATTTTCACAGATCTTAAAAATCTCACAATGAGTCTCTCTGTGGAAGGCTGAGCATCTCTGCTAGTGGACTTTCTTTAACGTGTGTGTGGAGGGCAGTGAAATTCAAACAGGACATGGCCTCAGTGGTGCAAAAGAAAAGAGAAAGCCCGCTGTGTAAACAGCAGCGTTGCCGGTCTGGCAGGAGGTGCCGATGGGACATGGGAGCACTGTCATTTACAGGAAAGCAAGTCACCCCCAAGCCTGCAGGAAAAACAGAAAGGAGCTGTTAGGAAGGAAGGGTCATGGGTTGGGTGCACAGGAACTTTCCTCCTCTAATGCAGATCAGGGGCAATCAGTGAAATCTATCTGGCATCAATGAGCACATGATCTGTTGCGGGGGGCCAGCACCCCACCAGGGTAGATTCCTGCTCAGGAGGTGTGAGCCGCCTAAGAAACAGAAAGTTGAAATGGTGAAAAATAGAGACAAAGCTAGAAATTAGACAAGAGGAGCGCTTGACACATCCTCCAGTCCTCAAGGAGCTGGAGCGGAACAACGAAGGTGGCTCTGGTCTGTACTGGAGGACATCCAAGGCAGGGACGAGGTTTCGGTGGGCGGGGCCTTGCGGTCACAGGTTGATTGGCATCTTGGCCCGCCACACCCATCTCCCAGAGACTGTGTGGCTGTGTGGCTCCAGGGGGCCACCTGGTCTCTGGTGCAGTGCTGCACTCAGACAGAGCTGGGTAGGAAGCACATGTAGTGGGCGGTCTCAACCCAGCAGGGTGCTGCCGGGAGTTCCCAATGCCAGACATTCCTGCTGAATGGCTTCCGTGTCATTTTTAGTGACATGTCACCTCAGGCCATGGAATCAGCTTGAATCTGGAGGTGCTGGCTGCAGCCTCCTGTGCTGGGGGCCGGGAGGGGCTGCACCGCAGGGGCACTGCTGGGCCCGGCTTGCAGTTCTTCATGATCCTGAACAAGCAGAGCCAGCTCTCGTTCTGCTACGGTCCCTGATGGTCCCTAACACTTCGTAGCTGGTCCTGACCCAGGCTTCAAGTCAGTCGCCTTTCCTCACTGACAGAGCAGGCTGCGGCTGCTCCAGGGGGACCATCACCCACCTGCCTCTGTTCTCCTGGCCACCAAGAGCCCTCAGCAACAGCTAGAACGGGGTCTCAGAGCCCACCCCAGACGACGCACCCCAGCAGGAGCCCAGGGTGAGCCAAAAGCTCGAGAAGCCGTTAGCAGGCCTCTGGCACGTGGTATCCGCTGGGCAAACATTTGCTCTCATTGCTTCCTCCAAAGCCGATTATCAAAGCACCTCAAGGCCAGTCTGGTTCCTCAGGGTGCTTTCCAAGTCCGTCTCCCTCGTTTCCAGAATAATGAGACGCTGCTGAAATAGAGCCGCAGCCGGGGGTGGCAGACCAGCCGGTGACGTCGCTGGGAAGCCATAGGACAGGCATCCTGACAGGTGCACAGACACACAGCACTGCTCTTCAGCCGGGAGAGAGATGCCAGCGGACCAGGGTGTGTGGACGGAGGTTCCCTGCTAGCCGCACAGTTGCCATTATCACTGTCACCTCGACATCAGGACTCCCTCTGCCACCGCGATCCCTTGCTGCCCTGTACCGTTTCCTTCACTGATGCCCCATTCCGCTCACCCCTGCTTCTCCATTTCTGTGGTCCAACAGCCCCTCTGAGCCCCCTCCTCCTCCTGCCCAGTTCTACCATCCCTGGGCAGCCCTGACCTGGCTTCTCTCCAACCCCGCTGGGCTGCTGAGGCCCCATGCTGTCTGGGACCATGGCTGTGTCCCCACGGGCTAAGCGTGGCTGCGGGAAGGCGTGGCTCTGCCAACTGTCTCTCCCTGAATCGAGGAGCGCAGGCCCGGGCACTGCCCGCCAGGCCGGAACACTCTCTCGCCTCCAACCTGCCCGTCTCCCGAAACAGAGTCCACACCTTCTCCCCTCAGGAGAGAAGCCCTGGGCACGTGGATGATCCCGGGTCAGCCTTTTCTCTCTTCTTTTGGGGTTCAACCAGGTCAACCCTACCGGGGACCACATCCCCACCCATTTTTATTTCTATTTTTTGAGACAGGACCTCGCCAAATGGCAGGGCTGGCCTTGAACTTGCCACCCTCCTGCCTCGGCCTCCCTAGGCATAGCCCTTTCTCCTCAGCACGCAGCCAGCACTGCGCCCCTCTGGTTCAGGATTTCATGTGTTGAAGAAGGTTGTGGCCAGCCTGTTTGGTCCCTCTTAGGCCTCGCCCGTCCCTCACCCCTGCCCACCTCGTTCCATTTAGAGAGACGAAAGTTCTGACAGGGAGTGGGCGAGGGTCTCTCTGCTGCGTTCTCACCACTTTCCCAGCCTTTGATGACGTTGGCTCTGTAAGCTCTCCCTCCAGCCCAGGAAGGACGACTTCCATTGTGTCTGGCTCACAGCTGTGGCCCTGATGGTGCCCAGCAGCTGGGGCAGCCTCCATCTGACGCCGTGACCCTGTTCTAAGTCCGTGTGCTTCCTGTGCACCCTGGAGAGTTCCCTGATGCCTACTCACATTCTGGGAGAGTGGACGTTCACGGTCCCCATCTGGTTTCCTGAGGTGTTCAAAGGTGCTATCTGGTGGCAGGAGCATGTGAACTAACTAGAAAGGCCACAGGGAGTCCCGAGAACGTGGAAGCCGGCGCCCAGGATCACAGGGCCCATTGTGATTGTCCGCCCAGCTCCATCACCGCGAGGCACCCTGCCATGTTTGAGTTTCTTTCTTGTCTCAGGCTGCCCTTGGTTACCACCCAAGACTCCGACTTTTGATTCCACTGAGCACTTAGAACCGTGCCTCTTGCTGAATGAATAAATTAGCACCACCCACTAGAAATGTGTGGGAAGGAAGCGGGACGCTACCGAGAGAGCATGGGAGAATGTGGAGGTTTCTGAGATGAAGACAGAAAGATGCAAAAGCCATGCTCCTTGTCCTCAAAGAATTTGTAATTCACAGGTGTCCCAAACAAACATGTACTTGAAAAAAGAAGCTGTAGGAAGTTGGGGGACCATCTAGGTTACAGAATTGGGATAAGGGAGGGTGGCTCCAAGGGACCCCAGGTGTAGACCAGCAGAAGAAGGCAGGAGGAGGGACCTTAAACAGGGGACATTGCCAGCAACGGCACCAGCAAGGACCATTCCTACGGGCTCAGGCAGAGGCCTGGGCTCCTGTACTTCACAACTCAGCACGTAGCCAGCTCCATCTAAAGACCTGGTCCTTCCGGGAAAGCTGGCCTGGCAGGCCAAGCCTGGAGACTGTGCACTGAGCGTGCAGGACCATCCTGACACAACCTTGAGAATGTGAACTGCTCCCTATTAACTTTGAATATTAATTGTTACTTGTTTTTCTCTCCATTTCCCACAGAGTGGCCACCCCATTTGGAGGATTTGAGAAGGCATCAAAAATGGTGAAATTCAAAGTTCCAGATTTTGAGCTACTGCTGCTGACAGATCCTAGGTTCATGGCTTTTGCCAACCCCCTTTCTGGCCGACGGTCCTTCAACAGGACTCCGAAGGGATGGGTGTCTGAGAATATTCCCATAGTGGTAGCTGCTGAGTCTGCAGAGGACACCACGGTGCCAGAGTCGGAGGACCTGTGAGCAGGCGGCGGGTGCCACAGGACCTCCGCGGCAGAGTGGCTGTCCCTGCACTCCTCTCTGTCAAGCCACCCGCAGGTGTCCCTGGCAGAGAGCCATCCCGGCCGGCGGCCTTCCTGTGTGGTGCTGCATTTCAGTCTCAGATGCAGTGAATGATTAAAATGGCTATGAAACCCTTAACTCGCCGTATTCATTCATGACTCATGTTCACCCGGGTCGAACCACCCAGCCTTCTCTGAGAGAAGGCTCAGAGGCAGAGGAACTTTCCAGAGCTTCGTCTGCCTCATTTGATGAGTTAGTGCGAACCCAGTCTTCCAAGCAGAATGGAGAGGCAGACCCCGCCAGGGCGCTGGGGGGGGGGGGGACAAGGAAGGAGCTCCTCTCACTGCTGGTGTAGGGGCCGTGGGCTCTTTCTGGTGGCCAGTCTGGCAGGGTCTGGATGAAGTCTTTCATGTCCTCCTTGGACTTCTGACTCTGTGTTCTGCAGCTTGCCTCGAGTCACCAGGTCACTCTGCCGGAAGAGGCTGTCCAGAGTTCACTGGTCATTAAGTTCACGTAGCACTTCCTCCCAAGTCTGGGAGCCAGCGGCTGCAGGGACCTCCTCCCCTCCCTTCCAGTGGCCATGCTGAGCTCAGAATCCAGGTTCCACAGGTCCAGTGTGTTGGTTGGTCGACTTTCCACAGGTGTCGTTAGACGAGGGTTACAAATGACGTGCTACTAATCTACCCACAAGTCAGCAACGTGTGCATGGGAGAGAGGGCAGCCTGAATTCCACCCGGCCCTGGGGTCTGGGAGCTCAGGGGTGCAACACCAGGGAAAGACATGGTGAGCAAGCAGGGTCCGAACCCAAAGCAGTGACCCTCCGCCATGGGGCCTGATGCGGCCCAAAAGGGCAGGTCTGGGGGGCACAGGGACCTGCGCTTCAGGGTAGCCCAACCTTATCCATTGGGGGGCTTGTGATGGCGCTCCGCAAATGAGCATCTCTGTCCCTGGAGAGCTTCCTGCAGGCGGGGAGAGGAGGGGAGGGAAGGGGAGGGGAGAGGTGGGAGAGGAGGTGAGAGGAGGGAAGAGGTAGGGAGAGGAGGGGAGAGGAGGGGAGGGAAGGGGAGAGAAGGGGAGAGGAGGGGAGAGAAGGGGAGAGGAGGGGAGGGAAGGGGAGAGGAGGGGAGGGAAGGGGAGAGAAGGGGAGAGGAGGGAGAGAGGAGGAGAGAGGAGGGGAGAGGAGGGGAGAGGAGGGGAGAGGAGGGGAGAGGTGGGAGAGGAGGGGAGAGGTGTAGAGAGGAGTGGGGAGGAGGGGAGAGGACAGACAGGAGGGGAGAGACAGGAAGAGGCAAGGAAGAGGAGGGGAGAGGAGGAGAGAAGTGGGGAGAGGAGGGGAGAGGAGGGGAGGGAAGGGGAGAGAAGGGGAGGGAAGGGGAGAGAAGGGGAGAGGAGGGAAGAGGAGGGGAGAGGTGGGAGAGGAGGGGAGAGGTGTAGAGAGGAGTGGGGAGGAGGGGAGAGGACAGACAGGAGGGGAGAGACAGGAAGAGGCAAGGAAGAGGAGGGGAGAGGAGGAGAGAAGTGGGGAGAGGAGGAGAGAGGAGGGGAGAGGAGGGGAGAGGAGGGGAGGGAAGGGGAGAGAAGGGGAGGGAAGGGGAGAGGAGGGAAGAGGAGGGGAGAGGTGGGAGAGGAGGGGAGAGGTGTAGAGAGGAGTGGGGAGGAGGGGAGAGGAGGGGAGGGAAGGGGAGAGGAGGGGAGGGAAGGGGAGAGAAGGGGAGGGAAGGGGAGAGAAGGGGAGGGAAGGGGAGAGAAGGGGAGGGAAGGGGAGAGAAGGGGAGGGAAGGGGAGAGGAGGGAAGAGGAGGGGAGAGGTGGGAGAGGAGGGGAGAGGTGTAGAGAGGAGTGGGGAGGAGGGGAGAGGAGGGGAGAGGAGGGGAGGGAAGGGGAGAGGAGGGGAGGGAAGGGGAGAGAAGGGGAGGGAAGGGGAGAGAAGGGGAGGGAAGGGGAGAGGAGGGAAGAGGAGGGGAGAGGTGGGAGAGGAGGGGAGAGGTGTAGAGAGGAGTGGGGAGGAGGGGAGAGGAGGGGAGAGGAGGGGAGGGAAGGGGAGAGGAGGGGAGGGAAGGGGAGAGAAGGGGAGGGAAGGGGAGAGAAGGGGAGGGAAGGGGAGAGGAGGGAAGAGGAGGGGAGAGGTGGGAGAGGAGGGGAGAGGTGTAGAGAGGAGTGGGGAGGAGGGGAGAGGAGGGGAGAGGAGGGGAGGGAAGGGGAGAGGAGGGGAGAGACAGGAAGAGGCAAGGAAGAGGAGGGGAGAGGAGGAGAGAAGTGGGGAGAGGAGGGGAGAGGAGGGGAGAGGAGGGGAGAGGAGGGGAGAGGAGGGAAGAGGTAGGGAGAGGAGGGGAGAGGAGGGGAGGGAAGGGGAGAGGAGGGGAGGGAAGGGGAGAGGAGGAGAGAGGAGGGGAGAGGAGGGAGAGGAGGGGAGAGGCAGGAGAGCACTGTAGGGCAGAGGTGTCCTGCGTGCAGCGTGGGAGGACGTAACTCTCATCCTCTGGACTGAGAGTGGACCAACCTTTAAAGATGGCTACAAAAAGCATGTCCTTAGAAAGCAAGCAAGTGTTGTGTTAGTACCTGGCCTCACTGCAGAGAAGTTGAATAATTTAAAACATCTTAGGATGCATTTAAAAATATTTCTTGATTTATACATAAGTTTTGGGTTTTTTTTAAATAACAACATTGGCATCTGTGATAAACTTATATGTCTCTATTGTGTCATATTTTGCTTATTTTATTCTTAAAAATTTTAGTCTTACTTATTGTGTCTTCGTGTGTGTGTGGTACTAGGATTGAACCCAGAGCTCACCCACCTAGGCAAGTGCCCTAACATTGAGCCACACCTCCAGCCCCTTTTATTCTTTGAGGGAGGGCCTCCCTAAGTTCCTGGCCTTGAATTTGAGCTCCTCCTGCCTCTGACTCCTCTAAGGCCCTTGCTTAGCATCTGGATGGCCACCTTAAGTGACAGCCGCCATTTTAAGGACAAAGTTCCGCTTTCCCACCCAAGGGCGTTCGTTACTTACCTCTCCCTGATACCAACTCAACCCTAACCACCCGCCTTAGGCCCTGATTCCTGAGCCTGCCCCATAAAAGTCCCAGAACTCAAGCCTGTTTTGCCTCTCTCCGCTTTAGAGAGATGGCCTTTATTGCCAGCTCTCTGCCTGGTCTCTGTCTCACTTCTCGCTCCCCGTCTCTGGCTCCTGGCTCTCCCTTCACTCACCGCCGCTGGATCTTCCCGTGAGCCACTGTGCCCAGCTGTTATGCGTCCGACGAAGCAGTTCAGTTCCTTATTGGCATCTTGATGGGTGATGTCAGCGTGTCGTCCCACGTCTTCCCCAGTAAACTGCGGGCACTGCCTTCTCTGCCCTCCTGGAAGGCAGCCGCAGGACATGTCAGCTGCAGGGAAAGCCCGGGGCATCGTCAAGGGCTGTCGAGGAGGCTCTGCGGGCTTGTTAAAGGACGGTGGAGAGGGAGACAGAGGCTCACTCTTGCGCTTCTCCCGCTTCTCCCGGCTGACACCTGCGGAGGTGCCAACACCGATGGATTCAGAGGGGGCGTGGAGGGCTTCTCCATTGGCCTGAAACCAGCTGAATCTCTCAGTCAGAGGAACTTGGAACAGCGGGAGCACGGTGATACCTCTGTCTGCCTGCATTTACTGACATGGGACGTGGAGAGGGGACCAAGGCACGACAGTGCGTGCCCGCACAGCTCTGCCCAGGAGGACTCCGTGCACGCCTTACATGCCAGCTCCTTGGCCATCCAGACTGTCCCCTGAGGAGGTGCTACACACAGGCTCAGCTTCAGCCTCGGGAGGAAGACCCAGCCTCGGGGAACAGCCTCCTGGAGCGAGGCTTGTTCACAGGGAAGGAATTCGGAGCATCTGGCTCCAAAGCACAGGCTCTGAGAACCCGCAGTGCCAACTCCTCTTCCTGGAAAACCCTCGGACTCTGACCATCCGTGACCTGTACACAGATCATTGCATCTGTCACATGTAGACAAGTGATTTTATTTTATTTAGAAACATAGTTTTAAAAATCTCTAATTTGGGCAAATGTAGCTACAAACCGAGAGACCTTGGCACCCCCAGCCCAGGCACCCGTCGGGGTGCAGGAAGTGAAGTCAGAGGACAGCAGCTGCCCACCCCACGGCCTCCTGCTTCCCGGCGTGGGAAACGGAAGGAAAGAAGGGACAGAGGGGGGAAGCCAGGGCAGTGATAGCCAGAGGCCGAAAGGGGCCACCAGCGTGGGACACATGGGAACAGCCCTCAGGCGAAGAAGGACACTCTGTCTCCACCTGGCATTCGGCACGTGTCCCTCAGGAGGGTTCAGCTCCTCTTTCCTGAAGCCAAGGTCCTCCACACCTTGGCAGGACTGAGGAGCTGGGCAAGGGCCTTCAGGTGGACTCCAGAGCAGGGCCAGTAACCAGGCGCCAGCAGAAGACCACCCTGGCCCCAGCCTCTGCCTCCTGAGACCACTCTCCAAGTTCCTTCTTCCCACCTCCATCAACATCTGAAAGGTCAACCAGTTCCTGGTTATCTCAAAATCAAGCCACACGTAGACAATCCTACTAGTCCAGATCACCACTGGTGGCACCCATTTACAAGTTTGCGTTTCTTAAGTGGACACATTTATAAGTGTTTCGGAAGTGTGGAGTGGAGGCAGCCAGTCACTCATGCAAACTCTAAAACGCAGGAAAATGTCCAGTCCTGAGTTTGAACTTTTCAACCAGGGTACAGCTGTACCAGCAGACTTATTAATTCTGGGATTCCCTCACTGCTGCTTATGCAAGATAAAACTTGCGTGACATCACTGCAAATTTTGGACACAACTACGCTCCATTAGGCCTAGGAAAGTGTGGCTTTGAATACTCCTTTTCTCCATGAAAAACATATTTGCCCTCTTGGAGCTCCACCCCGCCCTGTGGAGGAAGGGCAGCTCACTCTATCAGGGATGGAAGGAGGCCAGGCCTGTGCCCCAACCAGCAGGGAATTCATGCCAAAGCACTATGCAAATATTTAAAAGAATCATTTTAAAAAGTATAATGCTTTATAAAGCTTAATTTTATAGAAATAAAAAAGAAAGCAGGTAAAATTGTGTGAGCCTTTCAACAACTTAAAATGAAATGTTATTAGACTGTTAAATATGTATTCCTATTTGGATTCCTTTAATAGAGGAGTTAGATTCTGACCTAGGATATAAACTTCCCCCGGCTTCTCAACACAGTGTGATCCTCCCTGGAAGATTCGGTAAATATGACAAAGAGAGAAAGGCAAGAAAGTAATTTCTCAGAGTTTGAAATCTGGATCCAAATAAAAATGTGCTTATTGTTCTGTGTTGTGTAGTGTTTTGAAACCCACTTCAACAGCGTCTCAGGCAATAGAGACGTTTCAGGAAACAGGACAAAAAAGTCAGGGAGGAAAAACCAATTCAGTGTTGTTCCCTAAACTGCTGACTGGAGATTTAGCCAGACACTGCTGGCTCACAGCAGAGCCCAGGGAGAGGGCCGGGTCCTAAGGAGGCCAGGGGAAGCAGGCCGGAGCAAGCACAGTCAGCGCAGGCCAGGCGGGCTCCAGGGTCGAGCCCCGCCTTCTGGCCTCCGCAGGCAGCCTCCGCCTGGAGGGCACACACAGGATGCTCCCCTCAGTCTCTGCCCTCGGTCACCAGCAGAACACACGGGCCCTGTGACAGAGCAATTCTGCAGAGGTATAGAGAGAGCGGGGAGCCAGCTGACCTCCAGGGAGGGTGTGGCAGTCAGACGGGGCCTCAGGAAGACCCAGTCCAGAAGCAGGGCACTCCTGTGTCCTCTGTGCCTGCCATTTGCCAAGAAAACAGATATTTGTTAAATAAAAGTATCTGAATTAGTGGATAACTAGTGATAAAAGAGAGAGAAAGGAAAGCCAAATGTGAACATTGGCCACATTTCCTTAAGAAATACTCTCCTACTTCTAATGCACAGAAAGAGGGGTAAGCATGTTGTCAACTAGTTACAGCAAGTTCCTCCTCAACCGCATCAAACACATCAGAAGCGTTAAGGTGTTAAAACCGTGGTGCTACACCAGAGCAGTACACGTTCCACTTCGGCATCACAGGGAATGCCACGTCCAAGATGCATATGTGTGTGCCTGTGTGGTCACGGCTGATGCCACAGTCATGAAAACGTGCGAGACCACGCTGTTTGTGCAATTCCACACCCTGCTGCCTACATAAATCCACTCTTGCTAGGATACAGATATGGTAGGGGATAAAGAGTCAGTTCTACTTGGCCGAGTGCAACCCACCAATGCTGTGTTAATAGCGCTGCAAAACACTCTCTGGTTTAAACAAACAATCATTTGCTTAGAACCAAAGAAGTTGAGAATTATGAGTTATCGTAAGACATTCTAGATCAATCTTGTCTCCAGAATGCACATGAAATTGGAGAAGGCTAGAAGCCAGCCACCTCTAATTCCAGGCCTGACGGCGCAGACAGCCGGCTCCTGCTCAGGCGTGCCCCACCGTCCCACTCTGCTTCAGCCTTGTGTGGAGCACACTCAGCCGATGACCCACACCTCCCCTGCCGGCGAGCCGCCAGCGATTTCATCTCTACGTGCGTGGACAGAGATGTGGCTTTGCATGATGGGTATGTGGCGTTCACTCACCACAGAGAAGGAGAACTGTGGATAGGACAACACAGGCAAGATGAGGAGCCACGGGCCAAGTCCTGTGGGCAATGCTAGGACGCCTACGCGACCACGTCCACAGGTTCAGATACTGTCGGGGTGTGTCCGCAAGAGTCTGGTCCTCAGTGTGGCGCCAGCTTTGCAAGGGGGGCAGGTGGAGGCAAGGGGCCAGGGCGCCTCCTCACACAGGGGTCATTGTGGTTCCGGGTTCCAGTTAGCTCCCGAGGATTGAGGAGTGGCCCTGCAACAAGGTGAGCTGGCCCCGAGTCTCTCTGGCTTCCTGTCTAGCCAGGTGATTCTTCTTCCCGCCCCACCATGTCACCTCACTGTGACACCACTGTGATGCCGCCAGTCACAAGGCCTTCACCAGAGGCTGAACAGACGAGGCTGCCTGATTATACTGTTAGCACCAAAGCCAGGAGCTAAATAGACCTCTTTTCCCATAAATCACCCAGCCTGAGGTATTTTGTTATAGAAATAGAAAATGAACTAGTACATAAACCACACCTGATCTATTTTTTCCTGTCTGGATGGAAGTAAATTTCCATTCTGTATGAAAGAGAAAAGTACACATTGCTCCTTCCAGGGAGACCTCTTGCTCCCTGTGTTTCAGACTACAGTTGTGTTTTGTTTAGGGGGCTAGAAAACAATTTGCTTAGCTATGATTAGCCGCTTTTTAAATGAAATACAATAAAATATCAGAAAATGTGAGTCACAGGGAGAGCATTTCATGAAGTCTTTGAACTCAGTTTTACACATGTTCACGTGCAGCAGGCGGTGGTATCAAGCACCCTCCTCCATGAGGGCTTCATTCAGGACGTTCAAACGTCCTACTGTCTGTCTGGTGCCAGTGGCTGAGATCTAAATGTCAGCACTGTTTTCAGCCACTGGCACGGCTTCTTCCTATCACAGTAAAACTATTCTAATTTGATAAAGAGAGTCATTCAGAATTAAAAGAATCTGACCCCAGCACCACACACACACACACACACACACACACACGCACGCACACACCCACACACACATGCACACACACCCACACACACAGAATTTGAAACATTGACAGAACAAAACTTGTAGAAAGCAATTGAATCAGAAAACTTTTATCTCAGAATGCACAAGAAGACTTTAATGCACACACCAGGGATATTACTTGCCCAAAGTCAGTTGTTGTTTTCCTGTGGGGCTAGTCTCAGAGATAAGAGGATGAAAGATTCGGGAACCCAAGGAGTTAAAAATTAGAAGTGAATTCAACAGGTCACTAAAGTTCTTCCTGCCAGATGTCAGTACTTGTTTGAAACGTTCCCATCACTGAATACTTTCCAGCCACATTTCTACATCACTAAACGTGAAGTCGTCCTTCACCCTTTTCCTTTCGACTGGGAAGTGAACTTCAACAAGGAAGCTCAACGTGGAAGCCCCATGTCCAGAGAATGGGCTCCAGGGCAGCTTCGGGGTTGGACTGTCAGCCAGTGGCGCTGAGCACGAGGCACTGTGTGGCTCCTCCAGGGCACCTCTCCTGGTCCAGGGTGGGGCAGGGGCACTCCGCTACCCAGTGACTCCCATTTACTTCTCATGTTGAGGCAGGGTCTTGCTAACTTGCCCAGGCTGGCCTCAAACTTCAATCCTCCTGCCTCAGCCTCCCCGAGGGGTCACAGGTGTGGCCCCTGCAGCTGGCCCACTATCGCACTTCTGACTTTCACAACCAAGTCTGTCTGAGATGTAGTGTGTGTGCACGTGTGCTACATGCGTGTACACGTCATAAAAGCTCCGACTTGCCAAGAGGTGTGAAACTGAGCTTGGTAAATCTCGATCACCTTATGTCCTTCATAACGTCAGAGTACCACAGATACCACAGCTCACAACAACGAGATCCCGTGGGCCATGCACCCTTGCCTGTCCTCCGACTAGCACGTGGGTGCCACTGAGTCTGTCACCGTCTCTGGATACAGGAGGACGGGGACTGCGCTTTGGCAGAGTCCCTCGTGAAGCTTCCTGACCCCCCAGGGGAGAGTTTCCTTGAGGCACGTCCAGGTGCTCAGGAGTCAATTCCACCTGGTTTTACCAGTGTCCACCGCCAGCCTGGAGACCCTGCTTCCTGAGCGCAAGTTTTCTCATCTGTACATCAAGGGAGGGAGGGAGGGAGAGAGAGAGAGAGAATTTTTTAATATTTATTTTCCAGTTTTCGGCGAACACAACATCTTTGTTTGTCTGTGGTGCTGAGGATGGAACCCAGGCCGCACGCATGCCAGGCGAGCGCGCTACCGCTTGAGCCCCATCCCCAGCCCCAGCAGCAAGGGATCTTAACAAGTAGGTCTCTGAGGCCCTTTCCAGTTCTGGAGTTATAAAGCTCGTTGGTAGAAGATTCCAGACAAGTGATCCTCCCACCCGACGTCCTGGAGCACGGCGTGATGGTGAAGGCCTGCCTGTCTCCGGCCTTGGCTCCAGGGGCTGCTGGGACAGCCAGGGCCTCTTGGCTCTGCCCAGAGAGCATGCTGAGGGGACATGTCTGTTCCCCAAGGGCCCCGTGTGCCCACAGCTCTGGAGGGTTCACGAGGTCGGGCTGCTGAGGAAGTGGAACAGTCTGCGTGCAGCACTTAGCTCCTGACCCCGACCAGGGCCAAGCAGCTCCTGCAGAAGGACACTGCCCCTCAGAGCGTGCAGTGTAGAACCTGCAGTGCAGCCCACCCCTCGGGGACTGAGAGAGGGGGAGGGTCACTCAGCGGCCCCAAGAGAGAGGAGAGCCCCAGACTCCTTCTGTCTATCGACCCCCGCCCTGGCCATTTCTTTCATTCTTTCTCTCAGAAAACATTGTCAGGAAAAATCTAAAAACCATGCAAATAGATGCCCACAGTGGCTGCTGAGTGCCCAGTCCTGTCAAAGCCATCCAGCTGGGGTCCACTGGGACACCCTGCTACCCAGAGGGGAGGAGGGGGTGGAGGAGCTGAGGGCTGTGCTCCCCACACCAGCAGTGAGCAGCCCTGGAGGAGGCCGAGCCAGGTCTGCGCATGCTCCGAGCTGTGCTTTCCAGGTAGTCCTGTCAGCGGCAGCCCTGGAGCCAACACAGGAGCGCAGCTTCCCCACACGTCCCTCCCTGGGAGCTCAAGTCCCTGAAGGCACCACCCACCCTAGCTCTTTAAGTAGGAGCAGTGCGGTGGGAGCATGGGGCACAGGGCCCGCCCGCCCAGGACACTGCGTGAGGCAGAGGGAATCAATGAGGGAATGAAGTGGCCGGGCACCATGGCCACCGTGGGATCCTGTGGTCTCAGGAGCTGGGGCAGGAGGATCACAGGTACCAGGCCAGCCTGAGCATCTTAGAGGCCTGTCTCAAAGAATAAAGGGTTGTGGCTCAGTGGCAGAGTGCTTGCCTGGCAGGTGCGAGGCCCTGGGTTCATCCTCAGCACCACATAAGACTAAATAAATAAAATAAATGCATTCTGTCCACCTAACACTACAAAAAAATTTAAAAAAAAAAAGAATAAAGAGGGCTAGGGATGGGCTGGGCTTGTGGCTCAGTGGTAGAGCGCTTGCCTGGCAGGTGCGAGGCCCTGGGTTCATCCTCAGAATTATAGAGAATAAAATCCATGAACAACTAAAAAATAGTGCTGAGGATGTGCTTCAGTGGTAGAGAACCCCAGGGTTCAATCCTGGAACCAATTTAAAAAAAAAAAAGAATGAAGAAGGTTGAAGATGGAGTTGCTTGTGCCCTCAGGCACCACGTGGTTGTGTCCAAAACACTAATGGCCTTAAGGTCGAGGAAGCCTGGCTTCTATCAGTTAGAAACTCGGTACTTTGAATATCCACTTGTGTTGGCTAACAAAGCAACAGAGTCAAAAACACTCTGAAGTGACCTTATTTGGACTGTCCCAGTAAGGACGACTGTTGGAACTGTGAAGGAGAACGCCCGCAGACACACTCCAGCTAACTGCAGCGTCTGGCTTTGGTTTCGAGAGCTGGATTTTTTTTCCCCCAAAAGTTGACAGCACAGTGCACCTTGAGCTCAGTCACGCAGAGGTGCGTGGAGGTTGTCCCTGCGCGGGCAGAGCCATGTCCGTGAACACAGGAGAGCCGCCATGAGGGAGCCTGTCTCGGGGCCGCCTGGGGAGGCACGCTGCAGCTGTGACCCTGGCCTGAACCTCCTTTCCACTGGTGGCTTGAGATCAGAGCCAAAACTGAAGCGGAAACAGGGGCTCGTGCATATTTCTGCTGTTTTGTTCTAATTCCTGACACTTAACTCACTTTAATTCCCTGTAATTCTGATTTTTCTTATTTATGCCTAGTCACTATTTTATATGATATGCTGGAATTTAAGAATTTTATATGAATAAATGAACGAATGAGTCTGATATACATTAGGTCTTCAAGGTTTTTGAGAGAACAGATGATTTTTAGCTTCAAAACACAAGATATATGGGGCTGGGGTTGTGGCTCAGCGGTAGAGTGCTCGCCTAGCAGGTGCAAGGCCCTGGGTTCGATCCTCAGCACCACATAAAAAATAAATAAGTAAGTAAAGGTATCGTGTCAACTACCACTAAAAAATATCTTTAAAAAACCTCAAAGTATATTTTCGATGTGAAGTCGTGTCTGGTGGAAAGAGAATAAACGGTTCTGTTGCTGCAAAGATGATGAGAACGTCCTACCAGTCAGGTAGAGAAGTCTTAACGGAAGTCGTGGGCTGTGCCGAGGAGCTTGGGCCTGCCTAGCTGGACGGTCCTCTGGGGACGGAGACTGGAAGCGGGTCCTGGGGCCGATCCTCCAGAGAAGGGGAGTCTGCACCCCACGAGGCCCAGCTCCCTGCACCCCTCAGCAGGTAAGCTGCACACGGCTTCCTGCAGCGCCCTGCCGTCATCTGTGACACAGGACGGATGACCATGACCAGAGCACTTTGCCCCTGCAGCTGCTTCCATCTGGAGCACCACCGAGGGGCATCGTACCTAAGAGCTGCTTCTCATCCCACTTTCATAGACCAGAAAACTAGGACGTTTCAAACTCCGATGACATAAGGGACGGGAAGTGGTCCGAGTCGACCACCAGCAAGCACTGCAGAGGCCACTGGTTCTGCCACAGCTGGCTACCAGCGGCAGAGGCTCGGGACTGGGACTCATGGCCAGTGGGACTCAGTCAAGCTGGAGCTGGTTCAGATGAGTTTGACCGTCGATGTCTAACAAGGTGCCGTGCAGCAGGGCTTCCAGGAGACCAGGCAGCTCCCCACAGAAGGCCAGAAGACCTCAGGACTCCTGTCTCCTTCCCACCCACCTCTGCCTGTTCTTTGAGGCCAGCTGCTCCGCATGGCAACGCACACTGAACAGCAGCTCTGGGCTCACACCCACTGTGCTCACAGTCCAAGAGAAAAGGTGCCTTTTCTAAAGGTTCTGACTTGGAAACCTCTGTGAAGGAGGCCCATGACCAGAAGCAGCTGTGTGCCAGTCCCAGTACCCAGAAGAGGGAGAAATGCCCCCCTGGGGGTCACAGCTGTGGGTAGCAGTGGGGTCTGTCACTACAGCAGGAAAGACAAAATGGTGTATGTCCACAGTAGAGATTTTCTTAGTTGAAAGAACTGAAGCATATGCATGTTCACCAGATACTTCCAAATATATTTGAGAAATAGATTATCTGATGTGCACACGAAAACTACATCATGATTTAATTTTTGAATCCTGTTCTCCTTCCTTTTCTTCCTGCCCAATTTTTCTCACCTCCTGGACAGATCCTGGTCACCACGTACCTCCACCTGTGGTTTCTGCTGTGAGGCGCTAGGGCCAGCATGGAAGGCACGTGGGGCCCAGGGTGCTGCTGGTCACGGCAGCCCTTCAGGGCCTCACCCTGCTCTCTTGGTAACTGGGTATTGTGATTTTACAGAAAAAAATGAAAGAAAGTGTTATCAGCAAGCTTCCTTTCAGAAACCTGTGGTAGATACTGACATGTTGAATAAGGCATCAGTGGGTACATGTGCCACTGGAGTCGATGTCACAGGTGAATGGCACGTCCCACGGCACCACTGTCAGATGGATGATGACCAGGAGTCATCTTCCCAGAGAGAGTGAACAGTGGCCAGGTGGTCACAGGTCATGGCTGCGGCCTGGCAGAGCCCAACGGGGTTCCAGGGCAAGGAGGCTTTCCTGAGAAGCTGACGCGGAGCAGGGGGCTGTCCCAGGACCGCGTGGCTCAGTCTCAGCTTGACGTTTGGGTTGAAAGATCCTTGGCTGAGGAAGGTGCCTTGTCTGCTGTAGGCTGCTTGGCAGCACCCTGACTTCAAGCACAGCAACTTCCCCGTAGGAGAGGAGATGGCCGGCTGAGGGCTACTCAAGGACGCAGGGAGGAGGACACACAGCACTCAGCACGGGGTGCTCAGGAAGGGCAGACCCTCAGGCACTGCTGGCCTGGAAGCAATTCTGGATTTCATTCCTAACTCAGGTTACGTCCTGAGCGGTTTCAGGTGGGAGTGACACGTCCACCCTTGAGACCACTTTGCTGTGAGAGAAGGATTTAAAACCACGAGGATCAGGAGGTTCGGATTGGCACGTCATGGTCATGTCTGAAGTAGATTGAAAGTGCAGGCTTGACAAGAGCAGCCAAGGAGGAGGAGGAGGACGGCCAGAGAGGAGGACATCAGGAAGAGTGAGGTGCCGTGCCCGGGAGGGCAGCTGTGGCCGCGGTGCCCTGGCAGGGGCATCCCAGCATGAAGGCGCCTCGCTTGCCTAAGGTCCCCCTATGCTTCCCGACATCTGCCTCCACAGGAATCACGCCATGATTCCACAAGGCCTCCTCCTCCCCCTTGCCCTGGCCCCTTCACCTCTTCCCCAAGCCTGGCTCTTCCAATCACATCTCTTCCTGGCTGCCTTCAAAGACACCTGCTTCTAATCTGCAAAGCTGGAGCGTCCGCAGAAGTCCTCTACAGCAACTCTGGCCACACAGAACTCTCAGAGTCAAGAGAACTTCCACCTTTCCCCTCTCCCCACACAGACACATGTGTTAAGCCTCTGTGCCAGGCACTGGGCTGTGCCCTAGGACTGCAAGTTAAAACGAGGCTTGGTCAGGAAATACTCGCTGGCCTCCTCACTAATACATCTGGAAGAAAGGACTTTGCCTGGTGTCTAATCCCAAATTGGCCCTTCAGCCACTGCTTCTCCCTGCTGTATATCACTCGGCCCCACCCGGCTCAGTCAGGGCTTGCCACACCTTCCACTGTTGCTTCGCTCCTGAAATCACTGGTTACAGCTCTTCAGAATGGAACACTGTGCACCAGTCATTAGTGGGAGGCTGGGTCTAGCCACAGGGCAACATGCTTCCCAAAGTCTGAATTGTCATCAATCCAGAGTAGCACTAAGAGGCCTGGGGCACATCAGTGCTGGTTCGTGAACTCTGCTGGATGGCAGCTGAGCACACTGGAATGTTCTTGGCACTCCAAGGAGGTGAACTCCCTTTCATACCTCTGCTTGCACGGGGTACAAAGATTGCTCTTTATATATGTGGGTCCACCCAGTCAGGAGTTACTGAATCAACCCCCAGGCATGTCCCTCAAGGACTGACAGTAACTCTGAGAGGTGATACATTTTACGTCTACAATGTGATCTTTCTGGGAGCAACTGTGATCTAGTTAGCAGCACAGTGTCAATGTCCCATCTTTTCATCTGCTTCAGACTTTACCCTCTATATGCCTAAATTGCAGAGAACTGGTAGAAAGTTTGAAACTATATGATGAAAAAAGTGTATAGTCAGGATTTAGACAAATTGTTCATCCAGGAAACCTGAAGGTATGCGTCTGTAATCTCCAATGAGGAAGGCAGGTTGTGAAAGGCTTTATTACCCACAGTTCATATTATTTCTCAAGAGTAGAAGTGGCGATTGCTGTCAGGCACACATAAAAATGATCTAGTACAGTGTGACTATTACAATAGAAGTAAGTCCAAAAGGGGTAAAGGAAGGACAAGTTCTGAAAGGACCCGTGGAGGAGGTAAGCACTCAACCGAGACTCAAGGAACTGAGAGAACCTGCAGGATGGAATGGTTAGTGTGGAGTCCAGGGGGAAGAACGGCAGATGAAGTCGGCAGCCGGGGGCCAGATCATGAAGAGCCCTACCTGTGATGGGTGGTCAGTAAAAGCTCTGGGCAGAGGAGCATCATCATCCTATTTTTTTTATCGCAGAAAAACCATGAGGGGAATGTTGGTTGCAGTGAAGAGGGGCTTAACTGTAGGACACAGTGTGACTATTCCAATAACGCAAGGGATGAGTCAGAGGAATGATAATTGAAAGATGGAAACACTGAGTGGAGATTGGAAAGAGGGGTGGATCTGAGCCACTTGGGGAGATGAGTCAATAACACTTGCTATTAGCATAGAGGGATGAAGATGTAACGGGCACTGGTGGATTTCTGACTTGGGCATCAGGGTGCCATTATTTGAAACAGGGAATGGACTTTGGGCTGAAGATGCTGGACAGGTGTCATCAGCAAGAAGTCATGGTGAAAATGCCCAGGGCCCTCTGGGACACCAAATAAAGATACTGTTGCCTAGAGGGGTGTGGCCTGAAATGGACAGGGGAGTCCTGCTTGCACAGGACAAGAGCAGAGGAGGTCCTAGAGGGAGAAGAGTGCCCAAGCAGACCTAAGGGGCAGTATTAAGCAGCTTCAGCATGTAGTACTGGGGCTAAGGTCACGTGGAAATGGACACCACAAGCAGGGGCTATGGAGCAGGAAGGGAAGCATTAGGGAAGCAGAGAACGCAGGCTTCCAAACGCCGGGGAAGTCCCTCTACAGCTGTCACAGCTCCAGGACAGGGCAAGTCACCTTAGGCGGCTGGAAGGACAGCAGAGCAGGTCCTCCCCCCAGGGCTGTAACAGCTCCCGGACATGGTAGGTGCTCCCACAGTAGTCTCCTTCGGAGTCCAGCTCAGGGAGGGCCGCCGCCTCTTCAGTTGCCTCATCCAACCGCACCAAGTCCCGACACCAGGAACCGGGCGTGGGCGTGCCAGGGCGAGGGGCGGAGCGACGAGGTAGGCGTGGGGAGCTTGGAGGCGGGGCGACGCGGCCGCTGCAGACGTCCGGGACAGGGCGTGGGCGGGGCGACGTGGGTGGGCGGGGCGGCGCGGCGATGCGGACGCTGGGAACGTCACGCGGGCGGGGCGGGGCGCCCCTGTGGGCGGGGCGAGCGTGAGGGGCGGGACCCCGGGGTGGGGCGAGCCCGGAGGGCGGGGCCGGCGCTGGGACCTGTGGGCGCAGGTGTCGCTTCGGCGGCAGGCTGTGCTTCAGCGCGTGCGCAGGCGGCGGGCGGCGCGGGGCGGCTCCGGGAGACTCCGGGAACTCCGGGAGGCAGAGCGGCTGGTGCGGTGCGGTGGGCTCCAGCGGCGGCTCTGCGGGACCGGGGCCACGCTCCACCTGCGCCTCACCTCCTGGCGCCCGGCTCGCGGCGCTCACGGTAGGTCTCAGGACGCGCCGGAGAGACCCGGGCCCGCGGGACGCTGGTCTGGCCGGGCCCGGCCCGCAGCCTCGCCCTCCCTCCCTCCCGTCCTCCGCTCCCGGGCCTCCCCGGCCTCCCGCTGGCGGGTCGGGTCCAGCCCTGTCCGGCCGGCAGCCTCGCCCTCCCTCCCCACCGTCCTCCGCTCCCGGGCCTCCCGGGCCTCCCCGGCCTCCCGCTGGCGGGTCGGGTCCAGTCCTGTCCGGCCCGCAGCCTCGCCCTCCCTCCCGACCGTCCTCCGCTCCCGGGCCTCCCGGGCCTCCCCGGCCTCCCGCTGGCGGGACGCGGTCCATCCCTGTCCGGCCCGCAGCCTCGCCCTCCCTCCCCACCGTCCTCCGCTCCCGGGCCTCCCGGCCTCCCGCTGGCGGGTCGGGTCCAGCCCTGTCCGGGCCGCAGCCTCCTCCCGCTGGCGGCCGGCGGCGCTCACCTGCGTGCGGCTCGCACAGGTGCGGCGGCCTCGAGGGCGTCCGGTTCCGCGGCGGCCAGGGCCTCTCCCTGCGCCGTGGGCGAGGTTCCGCGGCTCCCAGGGGAGGGGGTGTCGCTCCCGGGGGATTTCGGGGCCATTCTGCTGCAGTCGGCGTCCTGCGGTTTAGGAAGTTGAGACTGCGGTCTGTCTGGCCGTCCTTTTAAGAAGCCTTGCTGGTTTTCACCGCTTAAAAGGAGTAACCGAGCTGACAGTTCTGATTGAGATGAACTTCTGCTTGAGTAAACTGATGCTTACTTATTCAGCTTTATTTTTTGCCCTTTTCCATTCCACGATGATGGTGTAGGCTGCCCAGAAATTAGAAGAGAAAAATGAGCAACACTTACTCTGCAAGTAACATAGGCTTTATCTGCTGTTGTAAGAACTTCAAGTAGATTCACTGTAGGTAGGACTTACAGTCTGAAAGACAAGATTTTTGTGTAATATTTTAGAAGCTTTTGAAATGAGCTATTTTAAAACAATCTGTGGAGGTTTGTCATTACTGGTCATAAGCTGTGAAGGTGATTTAAAAGTTCATGAGTCACACTAACTGGGAGTTGGGTAGTTCTACAAGTGCAAAAAAGAAGAGACCAGGAACAGGTCTTTCCTTCTCCCTATGTATTTTCTTAAAAAATGGTTTATTTCCCTGAAAGATGCAAAAAATAGTTTTTTAAAAATTCCTCTTTTAATGGTATCACACTTTTCTACCTAGTTTATTCTTTCCCATAAAAGTCATAGTACTCTTAAGATTTCAGCATGTACTGTGACTCAAGATTTTTCACATGGTTTGGTTTCAAATGTTACACTGTATGTGTTCAAGAAATACAGTTTTGGTACCCATAGCTTGGAAGTTTGTTTCAGGAAGACACATTTGCAAAGAACTGTTTAGCTGGGTGCAGTGCTGTACACCTGTAATCCCAGTGGCTTGGTAGGCTGAGGCAGCAGGGTCTCAAGTTCAAAGCCAGTCTCAGCAACTTAGCTACTCGGTGAGATCCTGTCTCTAAAGTTAAAAAAAGAAAAAAGAAAAGGCTAAGAATGGGCTCAGTGGTTAAATGCCCCTGGGTTAAATTCCTGGGTACCAAACAACAACAATAACAACAACAAAAACACTTTTTATCTGTTTTAAGAAGCCAAGATCAGAGTCACTTTCCTGCTGGGACTTCTTGGAACCTTCTGAAATAGGGGAAGCATCCCTTTAACTCAGCTTCCCCCAAATGAATTTTTCTTTAGAGTAGTGGGTTAAGCTATCCTACAGAGATATTTAGCTACTAAAATACCTGCCAGATACTGTGGCTGGACAGCCTTAACTGAAGGTGCTGCTTAATTATAGACTTAGGGAAAGCTGGGCAGCTCCGAGTTGCACCAGGAGCACTCTGCAGCTGGGTTGGTGCTCCTGTTTGTAGCCCTGGTTTCAGGAAGGAAGTTAGATACGATGGACATCATCTTTGAGGAGCAGTATAGATGTTAGTGGTAATACAAATGTAGCATTAATTTACCGTTATTAATTTGGTACTGATAAAGTGATTTTAGAAATGATTTTAGTATATGCACATAATAGGAACAAGAGATGGCTGCAGCTTTTCCACATTTAAAACCTTTAGGGCTACTTAAATGTCCTGACCTTGGCAAGCTGTCACAGGCTCTATTAATAATAGGAATTCTAAGATCCTACATACACGGAATGTGTAGGCAAAAAGTATTTGCACTTTTTACCATTTAATTCAAATCATCTATCAGTTTGCCCATGATTACAACTGTGGTCATTGGTCAGAATCAAATTTTGATATATTTGTTTTTATGTGTGACCTGATGATTTGTCCTTTTTTTTTTTTTTTTTTTTTAAACCCTATGAATCTTACTTTATGCATCTAGAAACATTGTTCAGAGGAGGCCTTCTTGGACCACACAGTGTCTGTGTCAGGAGCAAAGGCTATAAGCTTTGGCCTGAGGTTGAAGAATCTTTGTTCTATATGGAACTTCAGAAAAGTTGCTTCATACTTGTAATTCAGCAGAAAACAAGGCTTTATTGCAACACAAATCACATTTCTCTATCTTTGCTTTAATGAACAAAATAGTTATCTGGGATGTCATAATATGAAAATAATTACGTTAGTTTTCTAATTTATACATTTTGACCTGCAAAGAAAAAAAAAAGGAACTTTTAAGAATATTGTTCTTTTGGAAGTTATTTCTTATCTGCTGTGATTTTCCAGGCTAGCAGTTTATGGAATGAACGTCTAGCAACCCACTGTGGTGTGCTAGGCACAGTGGGAGGCACGAGAAATTCAGGTATTAATAGGACAATGGAATTAGTCCTGAGTAAGAATCCTTCCTTCTCTAAGTCTCATCTCTGGCTGTTCTCAACCTTCCCAATTACATTGAGCTTTTGAAGGTAAAAGGGTCTTTCCTCTTCTACCCCGGCTGTTGTGGGATTCTGCTGCCCCTGTTGCAGAGGGCACGTTACCTCTCCTGCTCGCCTCTGAACTCTGTGTGTCCTTTGTCAGAGATTTATCCCATGTTGCGGCAGAGTGAGGACAGCAAGTACAAGCATCTCAAGATAGGTGGACTGTGGCTCCAGGGGCCAGGGACATGGGGCCGTGGCAAGCAGGGCCAGCACTGTCTTTCTGATGTATTAGCTTCTGACGTTTCAGTCACTGTCCCTTTCTCCTTAGTCCAAGAATCTTGTAAACCTTGATTTGAAATAGTAAACAGAATGAAGTGAAGGTTTCCCAGACTTTCATTTTGTAAGTTAGGGTCTTGCATATGTTAAATTTTCTTAAAGTGAGATAGTTCCGTGAACAAAATTGCTTATATCTACTGAGAACTGCTTACACATTTTAATATCAAGAAATTGACACTTTGTTGAATATAGACTTAAAGCTATAGTTAAGTTTGAGATTTAAGGAAATGGAGAAAGATAGAAAAATGAGACAAAATATAATACAGCTCTCTTTTCAAATCTTTGGGTCTACTGTTAAACTCATTATGCATTGAAGATAGCATTGTTATGATCAGCTCATGTTTGCTGAGTGCCTCCTGTGTTTGGGGTGCTCGTGGTATTTTACACATGGTTTGTGAGGGTCATAGTAACGGTGGGTACTTTCCGCGTGGAATGTGATCCCGGGTGAGGAAGCTGTGGACGTGTAGTGGTGGAGTGGCTGGGCAGGGTGTTGTGTGGCAGGAAGCCGTGTCAGAGGGAGCCTCAGTCGTGGGGTTGTGAGGTCTGTGTGGGACATGGGTCCAGCTTGTCAGCCCACTGGTATTCTTGCCATCCGATTCTGCTGTGACCATGCCTACACTGGCCTCCTGCACTGTCAGCTAGTGCCCACTCCCAGCAGCCTCCCAGGCTTGGGTGGGCAGGTTGCTGGAGCCCCGAGTCCCTCCTGTGGTGTTGCCACGGAGCAGGTGTCTGCACCGCTGCCTCCTCAGTGGAGCCCAAGGCCCAGCTGCTGGGCGACGCTGACTGCCCTGTGCCTGCGCCTGAGTGCCTGCGCATCCTGGCAACACTGACTTTGAGAAGGTCTGTTGGAGATTTCTCCTTACCTCCTGAGCTTCGTTCAGTAACTGTCTGCAAGTACTTAGCCTGTGCCGTGTGTTGTGCTAGGTGCTGGGATTTGCCTTATGTCCTAAGAGGATTGAGCGGAGAGGCAACAAGAAACGAGATCAGCTAGCTACATAGGAAGGTGCCGAGCAGCAAGAAATGTAAAGTGCTGGTGATCGCGAGCATGAGGGGTTGAGCATGGTGACCCCAGTTTTGAATAGGTGGGCTGCATGAGCTTGTAGAAGAGCGAGGCTCAGGGAAGACATAGTCCAGTCAGCGGAGTCGCACTGAGGCTTGGGGCTTGCTCATTGTACTCAGGAGTGACCAGCCTGTGGCTGGAGGGGAGAGTTCCACGTCAGGGAGGTGGGAGAGGCTGGAGGCATAGGTGGCGGGCAGAGGGATAGGGCACCTGCAAGTGAATGTCTGAACCCTGAAATTCACACGTTGATACCTAATCCCCAGGGCAATGCTATTAAGAGGTAGGGTTTGGGGGGTGATTAGGCCCAAAGGTGAAGAAAGCTTCTGAGCAGGATCAGTGTCCTCAGGAGAGGCTGAGGAGCCGCCCATCGCTGCCCACCGTGGTCTTGCACCTCTGCAGCCTGCAGAAAGGAGGGCAGTGGATGATTCTGTTGTTCACAGTAGGCCAGGCTGTGGACTCTTGTCATTGTAGCCGGGATAGGCTCAGTCCAAGGTCTTGGGGGGCTTACTTGTAAGGCTGTTTGGGTTTTAGTTGGAATGTAAGGGTCCTGAGTGCCAGGTTTTGAGCAGAGGAAGGATGTCCTGGTCTAATTTGGAGGCTTTCCTTGGTGGCACCTAGGGTGGACTCAGATCCTAGGTGAGGTGGAAGCTGAGAGGAAGTAGGCATCTCTCCTGGCAGAGCAGACAGGACCTGGTAGACTAGGTGCCCACTGGGACTGCAGGGAGTCAGAATCTGACCTGGGAAGATGGAGTTGCCCCCGTGGGTTGAGAGCCAGGAAGAAGGCACCTGTGAATCAGAGCCCAGTGCTGAGCCTCGTGCAGGCAGAGGAGGGGCTTCCTGCCACAGAGCCTGCTCTGCCAGGGGCTCTGGCATGTCCTCGTGGTGGGCTGCGGGGCTCCTGCTCCTGCACACACACTCCTGCCCCTCTGTTTCCAGCAGAGGTCAGGGAGAGGCAAAAGCAGTGGGAATAAAGGGCAGTTCTTATCCGGCTCACAGAAATAGAGCCCAAAGTGGAAGACATGGGACGGTACCTAAAGTTCTCTTGTTTTGTTGGTGGTGCACAGCACTTTCCTTATTTAACGTTATTTTCTTGCTTTATCAATTCCCTAACATGTTTCTCCACTCCTGAGCTCCTGGAGCAGCCCTGCTTCTGTGTGTCTGACTTACTCCTTCATGCTGTAGCCCCTCAGCTTTGTGAAAACAGAGGCGCCTCGGTGACAGGGGCTGCACAGCACTTGAGCTTGCCTCAACTCTGCCTGCTCCGTCCACCTGCTCTGGTTACCTGAAGTGACACCTGAAGTACTTTACCAGCAGGTGTCGGCATAACAGTGGCAGGACTTTTGTGACAGGTTTGTGAGGACACAGAAAGATACAAACCCACAGGATAAAAGCAGTAATACATTATAGTTTGTCATAATTAAAAACTTTTCATCAAAGAACTCTTGAGAGTCAGGGAGACATAGAGCCTGGGAAATAACAAGCAGGAGATTTGAACCCCCTTCCCCTGGACAGGTGACCTGAGTGGCACACGCGCATGTGTAAATTGCTGGGAACCAAGTCACGGTGTACATGCGTGTTCTGGTTCCTGTGAGTGGTGTTGGAAAGGTGGACAAGGTGGACGGTGCAGCTGCCACTCATGTGCGAAGGTGGGGCTTAGGAGAAGGAGATGCTCAGAAGCTTGGGAAAGCACCTTGGCAGTTTCTGGGAGCGAAGCATGCACGTCACCTGGCAGCCCAGTAGTCCCAGTCCTCGGTGTTGCCCAGGAGAGGGGAGAGCACGGACGAAGGACGGGGCCTGAGTGTGCATGGCTGTGTGCAGGTCTGCAGGTCAAGGGATGGATGTGTTGGTATGCCCACACAGAAGAATGGCGCTGTGAAATAAAGGCACGGAGAGCTGGCGATCTGTCCAGCAAATCCATGAAACAAGTTGTATCCCAGTGCTAGAAATCAAACAAAAGATGTCATCTGTGAGATTCTAGACAGGTTGAAATGGTAGGGACGGAAGGCAGATCGGTGTCTGCTCGGGTTGGCTGTATTAGTTTTCTGTTACTGTGTAACAGTGACCACAGATTTAGTGGCTTAAAGCGATGACATTATTTCACAGTTTTAGCAGGCCAGGCTGCTGATGGGCTCACCTGGGTTCTGGGCTCTGAGCCCCACAAGACTGAGTGTCTGGAGGGCGGCCTCTGAGCTCGGTCAGGGAAAATGCCTCCAGGTCCAGTCGCGTTGCTGGCCTGCAGGTCCCATTGCTCGTGGGCCCCAGGCAAGTCTTTGCTCGCTGTCAGCCAGGATCTGCTCTCTGGTCTAAAGGCTGCTCCATTTCTGTCCTGGGCCTCCAAGGAGCAGTGGGACATCAAGTCCATTTTGTCCATGGAATGTGAGATGTCTGGCTTTCTTTGACATGAGCCAGAGAAAGCTCTCTGCTTCTAAGGACTGTGTGATAAGATCAGGCCCAACTGAATACTCTCTATGCCAGGACCATCTGTGCCATACGGCAGTTTACCAAGGGGTTGGTGTCTCCTCTTAACCACAGGTTCCAGGGAATGGGGTGTAGACCTGGGTGGGGTGTGCACCTGAGCCTGCTGCTTCATACACGAGCATCACCCAGGATTTGGTGTTTCCTCTGAAACACAGGTTCCTTGGTGGAGTGTGCACCTGAGCCTGCTGCTTCATATGAGAGCATCACCTAGGAATTGGTGTCTCATCACAGTGTAGTGGGTGTAGACTGGTGGGGTGTGCACCTGAGCCTGCTGTCTCACGTGAGAGCGTCACCAAGATGTTGGTGTCTCATCACGGTGCAGGGGGGTGTGGACTTGGGTGGGGTATGCACCTGAGCCTGCTTTCTCACATGAGAGCGTCACCAAGGTGTTGGTGTCTCGTCACAGTGTGTTGGGGTATAGACCTGGGTGGGGTGGGCACCTGAGCCTGCTTTCTCACATGGGAGCGTTGGTGTCTCATCACAGTGTAGTGGGGTGTAGATCTGGTGGGGTGTACACCTGAGCCTGCTGTCTCATGTGAGAGTGTCACTAAGGCGTTGGTGTCTCGTCATGGCATAGTAGGCTCTGGACCCGGGTGGGGTGGAGTGCTCTTAGCATGGCCTTTGTGATGGACCAGGGAGATTTTCAGGGGCAGAAGCATTGTATGGCTTGGTGTGGGGGTGATGACATTACTGTGTCAAAGCTCGCTGAACTGTCCGCTAGAGGTGTGATTGTGTGGACTGACTTCTCTCCTATAAAAGCTGGTTAATGTTAAAACCCTAGATATAAAAGTACTGACTGAGAAAACTGACTTCCAAATTGTGTTTATCTTGTTGAGTAGTAAATATACCACCACATAAATAGGGTTGAGAAGAGGGGGCGAGCAGCTAGAGCTCTGGGTGTGAGGCGCTTGGGCCAGCAGAGGGAAGGAGAAGTGGCTGCTGACTGTGCCTCACCTTCTCTGGGTGCGTTCTCTGTCACGTCCTTCTCTCTGCTCTAGGTGCTGTGCTGGAGGTCCTAAAAACAATGATCTGAGCAGCTGTAGCCCCAGGCTGATCAGACCCAGGAGCATTTGAGCACAGCATGGGCTGCAGTGTGTCTGTCCTGCTGTCCTGCTGTCATGTAGAAGAGTGCTGACAAGAGGGCACCGTGCGCCACCCCAGTGTGGCGGGCATCTGCAAGCCTCTGTCCCTCCTGGAGAACCCTGCCTTCCCTCCTTTCCCTGTGGTCTGTTAGGTGTTTACGTGTCCACGACTTGCAGACCCATTGTCTAGCCTTGGACTTTTTGCCACGATGCTCTTGGTTACCTGAGCGTGTACTGGGCCTCTTCCTGCCTATTTCATAGAAATAGGTTCATCCTCTCGTGCCCGGGCCCTCTGAGCTGATATAGCCATCAGGGCAGAACCTGACCCTGTGCTTCCTTCTGTGCCCCATCTACTTCTCCCAGTTACTGCTCCTCCTGCACTCATGCAGGACCACGTTGTCTTTCTTCCATGTTCCTTAACCAGCCTTGAGGTCACCACTTTACGGTGCAGTCACTACTCTCAAATCCATCTATTCACTGACATGGTCTTTGCAAATAACAAGTGCAGTGGTCATTTCTGTGCTTCAAACAAACAAAAATGTACCACCACCCAAGAGGTGAGGGCTGTATGTCTTAAGTGACCTTCAAACCCGCAAGAGGTCCCTGTCTCTCCCTACCTTGTGCTGTGGGGTGCAGGCTGCTGGCTCCTCCTGTGGACCTCCTCACCTTGTGCTGTGGGGTGCAGGCTCCTGGCTCCTCCTGTGGACCTCCTCACCTTGTGCTGTGGGGTGCAGCTCCTGGCTCCTGTGGACCTCCTCACCTTGTGCTGTGGGGTGCAGGCTCCTGGCTCCTGTGGACCTCCTCACCTTGTGCTGTGGGGTGCAGGCTCCTGGCTCCTGTGGACCTCCTCACCTTGTGCTGTGGGGTGCAGGCTCCTGGCTCCTCCTGTGAACCTCCCCACCTTGTGCTGTGGGGTGCAGGTACCTGGCTCCTGTGGACCTCCTCACCTTGTGCTGTGGGGTGCAGGCTCCTGGCTCCTGTGAACCTCCCCACCTTGTGCTGTGGGGTGCAGGCTCCTGGCTCCTGTGGACCTCCCCACCTTGTGCTGTGGGGTGCAGGTACCTGGCTCCTGTGGACCTCCTCACCTTGTGCTGTGGGGTGCAGGCTCCTGGCTCCTCCTGTGAACCTCCCCACCTTGTGCTGTGGGGTGCAGCTCCTGGCTCCTGTGGACCTCCTCACCTTGTACTGTGGGGTGCAGGCTCCTGGCTCCTCCTGTGAACCTCCCCACCTTGTGCTGTGGGGTGCAGGCTCCTGGCTCCTCCTGTGAACCTCCCCACCTTGTGCTGTGGGGTGCAGGCTCCTGGCTCCTGTGAACCTCCCCACCTTGTGCTGTGGGGTGCAGGTACCTGGCTCCTGTGGACCTCCCCACCTTGTGCTGTGGGGTGCAGGTACCTGGCTCCTGTGGACCTCCTCACCTTGTGCTGTGGGGTGCAGGCTCCTGGCTCCTCCTGTGGAGCTCCTCACCTTGTGCTGTGGGGTGCAGGCTCCTGGCTCCTCCTGTGGACCTCCTCACCTTGTGCTGTGGGGTGCAGCTCCTGGCTCCTGTGAACCTCCCCACCTTGTACTGTGGGGTGCAGGCTCCTGGCTCCTCCTGTGGACCTCCCACCTTGTGCTGTGGGGTGCAGCTCCTGGCTCCTCCTGTGGACCTCCTCACCTTGTGCTGTGGGGTGCAGGCTCCTGGCTCCTGTGGACCTCCCACCTTGTGCCTCGCGTGGGGCTTCTTCCTATGTGGGTCTCTTCTTTCTGTGAATCCTACTCTGTTCTCCACGTGTGCATGAACCTGGTAGGTGTTCCCAGGGTGTGGCCCCCTGACTCCCGCTGGGGCCTGTGTCCCCACTCTGGCCCTGTGCTGTAAGGCTGCTGACTCCTCGTGGGCCTGTGTCTTGTTCCCTTTCTGGAGCTCAGCAGCTGCTGGCTCCGTGCTCCTTTGTCTGCGTGGGACAGCTCCTGTATGTTGCTCCTTCTCCTTCTCCTGCCTCTTTTCTTAGACACTGCTCTGTGTGTTTATTAAACGTCTTACAGTCTCCTGTCATGTCTGAGTTTCAAAGATCTTTGAATTATTCTTTTCTATGAGTCCTGTCTTCCTTTTTATTCAGCACTTATGTTGCTGTATGCAGAAGCGTTATGACTCTCCTGACACCACCTGGTTGGCCACCTGTGTCTAGTCTACCTTTTGCCATCCTGCCCGTGGTTCACGTCCGGCCTTCTCCTGCCCTGGGACACGCCTGGGCTCTTCCCGCTTCTGGGCCACGTCCTGGCTCCTCCAGCTCCTTGTCCACGTCCTGGCTCGTCCCTCCTGTGTCTACTTCTGGACTCCTCCGGCCCATGATCCACATCCTGGCTCCTCCCACTCCTAGTCCACGACTGGGCTCCTCCTGCTCCTGGTCCACGACTGGGTTCCTCCTGCTCCTGGTCCACGACTGGGCTCCTCCCGCTCCTGGTCCACATCCTGGCTCCTCCTGCTCCTAGTCCACGACTGGGTTCCTCCTCCTCCTAGTCCACGACTGGGCTCCTCCTGCTCCTGGTCCACGACTGGGTTCCTCCCACTCCTGGTCCACATCCTGGCTCCTCCTGCTCCTAGTCCACATCCTGGCTCCTCCTGCTCCTGGTCCACATCCGGGCTCCTCCTGCTCCTAGTCCACGACTGGGCTCCTCCCACTCCTAGTCCACGACTGGGCTCCTCCTGCTCCTGGTCCACATCCTGGCTCCTCCTGCTCCTGGTCCACATCCTGGCTCCTCCTGCTCCTAGTCCACATCCGGGCTCATGCTGTTCGTGGTCCATGTCTAGGCACATGTTGCCATTAGCTCTTCCTGGAGCCTCAGGGCGGTGGCCCAAGTGATCTCAGAAAAGGAATGCACCTACTATGGCCTTGACAGAAGGCAGTGCCAAGGATGGACTCTAGCTGTGGGTTGTGCAGGTTCTTGATGGTGTTGAGTCCCACAGGCCACTCCAGCAGGGCATCCCAGGGCCCTCTCCCACGGGTGCCCCGCCTCACACCGAGGGTGTCCTGACTCCAGGTTGACAGGGACAAAGCAGTGTTTTGTTTTAATCTGAGATTTTCTGTGGCTGAAAGGTATATTTGGAGCAGTTTCATTTTCTGGGTGGAGCTGTGGATATAGTGGGTCTCTGCCTGCTCTCTGGGCTGCTGTGTTTCCTGGAGGTGAGCCCCGTCTGCAGCTCTCTGGGCTGGTCACCCTGTGGGTGCTGTCACTGCAGCGCCTCATCTCATTCTTTTCTCTTTTTGGCGGGGGGAAGGATTTTGCCCTTGATTGTTTGCTTTTTGGGGTTTTTTTGGTAGTTTTTGCCTCCAGCTGATTTATTTTCAGTTCCTTGCTTTCTGTTATGATCAAAGCAGAATACCTCTGTTTGAACAGCATCCTCTAAGCTTTGACATGCATTGCTTTGTCATCAAGTTCTGTATAGTTGGTAATTTCCCTTATGTTTTTCTATTTAACCAAAGCGTCAGTTTGTTTACTTCTAATTTATACTCTAGACAACAGTCTGCTGCTTAGTGGCTGTGGGTTTGGGGGACCAGATGCCTGCAAGGTGCCTGTCACTGGGGGTGTGCTCATGATAGTATTCACCCCAGGACTCTCCTAGGCCTGTGTCCAGTTCCTTCCCCTATGACGGCTGCTCTGAGATCCCCAAGGGGTGGCAGGTCAGCTTTGAGGTGTTGGTTCAGCAAGACAGAAGAGGCCGCTCTCCAGAACATACTCAGTGACCACCCAGCTTCCTGGCAGACAGGGAGGGCAGCGGCCAGCAGCACATACACCAGCTGCAGGAGCAAGGGTGCCGAGGGGCTGTGGGCCAGAGCCCTCCCTGGGGCCTAGTGTTCCTCGGGCCTGGCGTTCCCTGGTAGGTTTCCCACAGAGTGTAACTGGTAGGCGTGGATCAATCTGGAGGGGTCCCCTGTGGTCAGGCTGTGACTGAGAGGGGTGCTCATGGTGTGGGGTCAGGAGAGAGGGTTTTGGAGGTGGCCACCAGGAGACCACTGGACAAGGTGGGTGTGTGGGCCACCACTGTGAGGATCAGGAGGTGCTGATGGCAACGTGTGTGAAGCCTCTGGGGTCCAGGATCCTGCTCGGACACCTGGTGGGCATAGTCTCTTAATGGGCACCTCTTTGTGTTCTTCATGATTCGCCCACTACCTAGAGTCTCAGTAAAATAGCACTTTCATTTTTGGGGGGATTCTTAGTGTTGGGTTATTGAGGCTGAAGTGAGTTTTGTTTTAATTGCTGTTGCCAGCGCCTATGATCATGGAAGCACCTATTTTACTAATCAGCATGAACGCAGGTTCCTCTCCCTGTCCCCACCAGCAGTTTCGCCTGGGGTTCCTGCTGTTCGAGGGGGACCAGTGCATGCGCACCAGCAGCCTCTGGGCAGGGACCTGTGCCCCCAGCTCGGTGGTGGCCGGCCTCAGGACTCAGTCGCAGTCATACTCTGCTCTGGTGTGTTTCAGTGAGGTATAAAATGGAGCCACACGGGACCCCCGGGCCCTTCAGCCGTGCCTCATGGTGACTGACGTCAGAGGGGACTCAGGGCCCAGCGTCTGTGCTGAGGTGGAATCCTGGACATCCTCTGCTAGGCACAAAACCAAAATTCTAGACTTGTAGGGAAACCAGAGAGTGGGATAAATCCAGTACCCGGTGTCGGTCAGTCCAACCCCGTGGCAGTCTCTGGCCTGCTGTTGTAGGCTTGCCTTTTCTTTTTCTTTCTTTCTTTTCTTTTCTTTTTTTTAGAGAGAGAGAGAGAGAGAGAGAGAGAGAGAGAGAGACAGAGAAAGAGAATTTTAATATTTATTTATTTTTTAGTTTTCGGCGGACACAACATCTTTGTTTGTATGTGGTGCTGAGGATCGAACCCGGGCCGCACGCATGCCAGGCGAGCGCGCTACCGCTTGAGCCCCATCTCTAGCCCCTTGCCTTTTCTTTTAAAAATAGCGTTATTGAAATACAATGGCATATACCATGCAGTTTAGCTGGGGGGACCGCTGGCCCGTGCTCACTTGTGGGGTGGGATCTGGATGCTGTCTTCCGTGGCTGGTTCCTGACACTAGCACAGGGTTTCAGAGCCTGTCCAGGCTACAGGGTGTCCACTCTGCACTGGGGAGTGACCTTTGTCAGTGTGCACACCAGCCTGTCACATGTGCCCATCCACGCACCTGTGATGCACGTTGGGGCTGCTTCCACAGTGAATGACGTCAACTCTTCTCTGCACGGTCTCCCCAGTGTTTGTTCAAAGAGTAAACATGGAATCGCATTTGCATTCCTGGAATAAACTCTGCTTGTCGTCATTTGCCCACTAGTGTGCCACTCTTGCACATCGGTGGACTGCGCGGGGGTTTAGCCTTGTGCCTCTGCAGTCACGTGTCCCTTGGTCTGAGGTTTGTGACTTCTGGTCTTACGTCGTGTCGGCTTTCCTGAGAAGATTCAGGAGTCCTCTAAGGTTGGTCTCCCCCGTGGTCTGCAGCAGCTGTTCAGAGCACTGGGTGAAGGGTCTTGAGCTTCGGAACCGGCTGTCATTTTCAGTGGGAGAGCTAGGTCTGCCTCCTTCCCAGTCTCTCCAACTCCCTGGTCGTGTCTTGGATGAACGTTGTAGTTGATGTTTACAAGCGACGGCCTGTCCTTGTAGACTTTCAGAGTCACCTGTGAGACTGAGCGGTCTTCTTTCATGGTCACTGTGCTACTGTGCCCGTGGTCACCTGTCTTATTGAATCCATTGGTGTGTAGATTCTCTCTTTTTTCCTTAGCCAGGCGTGCAAAGACTTTCGTCTCTTAGTCTTTGTGAACTTTTGTTTTGGATCCCTTCTCTGCTGTTCACGGCTCACGGTTCCAGCCCTGCTCGCCTCTTCCCCACATTGGAATATTGTTCTCCATTTTTTTTTTGCTCCAGTCATTTCAGTCGAATTCTAGGAAACGCTTAGTCCTTTGCAGAGTATCTGCTCGGCTTGCTTTTTTCCCTTTCCTTTCTAGAGATCCTGTTAGGTGGGTATGGATACTTTGATATTTTATCCAAACCTCTTTGCTCTTAAACATGGTGTTTTCTCTGTGTCTCTTTCCTTTTTTAGGACTTTGTAGGAAAACGCCTGAGCTTGACTTGATGCTCCCCGTGTTCCTCCCCGGTAGGTTCTGGTGAGCCTGACCGTGGACCTCTTGGCTTGAGATGGCCTGCCCATGCCTTGGTTTGCTAGGTTGCTGCGTCTCCTCCTGCAGTGCTCCCTGGGCCCTGCGGTTGGGGTGCTCCCGTTACTCTCTGTGTCCGTATGCCCGCCCAGCGATTCCAGGCAGAGGGCTGCGGGAGCGGCGCTGGTGAGCTGGAGAGGTCCCAGCTGCCAGTGGCCCTCTGTGGTGGAGGACATGGGCCTCACAGTCACTGTGCTCATGCCACCCCACTCTGCCGTGGCTGTGCTTTCCTGAGGCAGTGACAGATGGCCCCGCGGTGGCAGCCGTGGCTTTCTGTCATGTCGCAGAGTGGGATGGAGCCTGTCGTGGCCAGAAAGCTCTGCCCAGGCCTGGCCGGTGGTGCCCTCCCTGTCCCACAAGTGCGTCTGGTTGTCCAGGTCCCGTTCTGTTTCTCTGTGTGTCCTCAGGGCGGGGTGGCAGGGCAGGAGCAGTGGCACCTTCTGGTCTGCCGTGCTGGGCAGGATCAGGAGCCATGCACCTTAGTCTTCTGGGCTCATCAGTGACCCTCACCAAGCCGCGTGCCTCTGGGCAGTCCCTGTTCCACATATCTCAGCACTTCCGGACGGGTGTGTTCAGAGAGTGTCGTGCAAGGAGTCTTCTTCAGGAATGGAGCTGACTGCCGTGCTGAAGGCGTGAAGGCAGACCCGAGCCATTAGGAACTTGGTCTGCACAAAGGCTCAGGGATCCTTGAGGTCACTTCAGAGGTGGAAGCTGCAGTGTGACATGTGGCCTTTGATGCAGCGGGCTGTGCTGGACCCTGCTCTCTGGGTAGGAAGGGGCCGCTGTGAGGATCCTGGACCCAGGGCCAGGCAGTGGCAGGGGTGCGTGCCCTGACCTCGGCTCCCCACTCCGATGCCCTTCTTCATTCCCGGGTGTTTGGCATCCCCATGGGTGTTGATCAGTGACACTGCGCCGTTCTGTGTCACCCTCATGTGCTGTGAAAGTGCACTGATGACTGTTACCAATTTCAAAGCCACAGAAAGTGCTCTCCGAGGCCCTGAAACTCTGTGGTTTGTCCCCTTCCTCCCTGCCACCTGCCATCCTCGTGGGGGACATCTCCTGCCACCTTGGACTTGCCGCTCCCGCACTGTGCCATGTGTACACCAGCTCAGCATTTCTGAACGTCTGTTCCTTGCTCTCTGGAAGCTTCTCCACCCATCCATCTTCATGCAGGTGTGACCTTCTCAGCAAGGCATCCTCGGTGGCCACATGGCAGCACTGCATGCCCTTCCTCACCCGGCCCTTCTGTGGGCACTCACACAGCCTTCCAGCACACAGCACGGCCTACCGTACCTCCTGGGACGCATGGACAGCCTGTCCTGGTGTCCCCTAGGATGTCTGTCATGGTGCCACCTGGGACATGTGGCAGCCTGTCCCTGTGTCCCCTCGGATGCCTGTCACCGTGCCCCTGGGACATATTACATCCTGTCATGGTGTCCCCAGGAGGCACCACATCCTGTCGTGGTGTTACTCAGGGCACACTGCAGCCTGTCACAGTCCCCTAGGGCTTGCTATGGCCTCTCATGGTGTCACCTAGGGTACGCTGCAGCCTGTCACCGTGATCCTTAGGGCATGCTGCAGCCTGTGTGGTTCCCCTAGGATGACTGTCGTATGTCACCCAGTACACACTACCCTATCACGGTGTCCCTGGGGACATGCTACAGCATATTGTCCTGTCATCTTTAGGTCTCCACAGCATGTCGCAGTGACAAGACCTGCGGGCCTTCTCTGGCTGTCCTGGCTCAGCTCCAGGACCTGATCATGCATAGCTCAGTAAGAGTGTGGGGAATGCCAAAATGGGGCTTGTCAGGGATGAAGCAGAACTCTGTGGTACTCGGTCCAGAGGGTGAGCATTTGAAAGCCCAGTAAGCCAGGAGCATGCGTTCAGGAATAAGGTAGAAATTTATCTTAGTTCACTAAGATTTTTCAATTAATTTTCTGCCAAGTTACACATACCAATTTATGTAAAACTTGCTTCTTGAAAAATATGATTCTGTGTATAAAAGACAATAAGGAGTCTGTCTGTACGTATGTATGTTTAATAAACAGCAGCTTAGTATTGACAGGATACCTCCTGAGATCTCACTTAATTCTATTTTTGGGGAAATGTTTTCTTCATTAAACTATTCGTTGAACATTGAAAGCCTGGGGCAGGTAGTAATTCATGTCATATCAATGTTTTTAAAAACTCGCAATAATATTTTTCATATTTTAGAATGTTTTTCTAATCCTTTTTATGAGTTAATTCCATGCTTGATTTTCATGTTCAGCTGGCAAAGTAGGAATCTTCTTGAGCCACTTGTGCTTTTATTCAAGCATTTCTTTTCTTTCTTGTAGGTTTGCTCTGAGGCCACATTAATGAGACACGTGGAGTCACCTTTGACAACATCACCTGGGAGAGACTGATGTCTTAAAAAGCCACGTGGACCACAAATAGCGGAGGAGCCGAGTGCCAATGCTGCGCCTTTTAGTATCATCGATATGTTTGTTAAAGCGTCAAGACAGAGGATTTGTGCATGAAGAAAACAATTTGTTCAATAGTGTTATTTTTAGCAGCTTTTAAGAACTCTCATCTTACTGTGTACACCGCTCCTACAGCATCTAAGACGTAAAAGTCTCCACCTTGTCTAAGCAGCTTTCCTTTTGTTCCCGGGAACTTCATCGGCTGACCTGGTTCCTGCGCATCCAGGTCTTCAGAGGTTCTGCACCAGGGAGACATGGACTTGGGGGCTCAGGCTGCACTGCGGGGCTGCAGTGGGCTTCAGCGGACGGTTCGAGACGTCGCTCATCGCCCTCAGAGCCCTCGCCTGCGTGTGTGGGTCCTGGCGTCGGTGCAGACCGTGGCCTGAGCATGGCCTGGGTGAAGTTCCTGCGGAAGCCTGGGGGCAGCCTTGGGAGAGCCTACCAGCCTGGCAGCACACTGTCACTGGCACCCACCAAGGGCCTGCTGAACGAGCCTGGGCAGAACAGCTGCTTCCTCAACAGCGCTGTCCAGGTGAGCCGTGAGGCGTCTCCCCCGAGAGCAGAGGCGCTGTGGGACGGGTGGCTGGTTGGTGGTACTGTCAGTGGGGACACAGTGGGCATTTGGGCTTTTATGGTAAAGGGAGATGGTTTTTCACCAGGATGGGGTATGACTGTGATGTTATAAAGCACTCTTATTTAAAATGTTCAGTTCATTAAATATCACCTTGCTTTCCATCAGCCAACACTCCCTGCCTTTCAGAAGACATTCAGGGACGCCCCAGTAGAGAGGATCAAACGCAGCAGCTGTGTGGCTGCGAGGGTAATGGAGCTTTCTCAGTGGTCACACCCGCTCCCCCTCTGCCGTGGCCGTTCTGCCTGCTCTGGGGCCTTGACTTGAGCACCCCTGCACTGGGGACATTGAAGGTTGATCCTTTGGCTTCAGTTCTTGCAGAAGCTCTTTTAATTACAAATTGTACTGTCCTACTTTCTTGCCTCAGATAAGTGGCCTTTCCTAGGTGTACCCTGGTTCATATTCAGAAAAGTTCCAGACTTTTCCATCTTCCTGAGAACTGAAAGGAGCACTGCTTTAATAAGCAGATTGGGACTGTCAGGCATGGAGACACCTGTGTCATCGAGGCCCTCCACATGGGACAGATGTCACAGATTGTCAGGTGCACGGACATCTGACTGATACTTCATGTCCTGGTGGCCTTCCAGCTGAGAACAGACGTCAGGGACTATGTCAGGTGTGCAGAAATGTGACTGACAGCTGACTTCTCAGTGGCCCTCCACCTGAGAGCTCACCTAGAGACAGAAGATCAATGGAATTAAGAGAGCATTGGTCCTCATTTCCTTTAAGACCCCAAAGGAGCCACTGTTCTGTCCTGGCATGGAGATTTCTTCTGCTGAAGGGAACTGGGTGTGAGGAGATGTCCCATATCAAGAGACGTAGGGCCAGCAGCTTCAGGAAGGTGTGCTGCCAGAGGGTCTGCACATCAGACCTTCTCCTGCTCTTTGGTCTTAGCTCCTCCCTCGGTTTCTGTATTTCTCCTTAGTTCCTCCAAAACTATGTAGTTCAGGAAACAAGGCAGGTAACACGAGCAGATTCTCAGGATGTTCACAGGAGACAAACTCAAGGGCTTCCTATTCTGAGTTGGAGGACCCAGTCACACAGAGGTGACTGCTTAGGGACTCTCCTGTCTCCTCAGTGTTTCCTGTCCCCCTGTGGAGGACCCAGTCACACGGAGGTGGCTGCTTAGGAACTCTCCTACCTCCTCAGTGTTTCCTGTCCCCCTGTGGAGGACAGAGTCACACAGAGGTGGCTGCTTAGGAACTCTCCTGTCTCCTCAGTGTTTCCTATCCCCCTGTGGAGGACACAGTCACAGGGAGGTGACTGCTTAGGAACTCTCCTGTCTCCTCAGTGTTTCCTGTCCCCCTGTGGAGGACCCAGTCACACGGAGGTGGCTGCTTAGGAACTCTCCTACCTCCTCAGTGTTTCCTGTCCCCCTGTGGAGGACCCAGTCACACAGAGGTGACTGCTTAGGGACTCTCCTGTCTCCTCAGTGTTTCCTGTCCCCCTGTGGAGGACACAGTCACACAGAGGTGACTGCTTAGGAACTCTCCTGTCTCCTCAGTGTTTCCTGTCCCCCTGTGGAGGACCCAGTCACACAGAGGTGACTGCTTAGGGACTCTCCTGTCTCCTCAGTGTTTCCTGTCCCCCTGTGGAGGACCCAGTCACACGGAGGTGGCTGCTTAGGAACTCTCCTACCTCCTCAGTGTTTCCTGTCCCCCTGTGGAGGACAGAGTCACACAGAGGTGGCTGCTTAGGAACTCTCCTGTCTCCTCAGTGTTTCCTATCCCCCTGTGGAGGACACAGTCACAGGGAGGTGACTGCTTAGGAACTCTCCTGTCTCCTCAGTGTTTCCTGTCCCCCTGTGGAGGACCCAGTCACACGGAGGTGGCTGCTTAGGAACTCTCCTACCTCCTCAGTGTTTCCTGTCCCCCTGTGGAGGACCCAGTCACACAGAGGTGGCTGCTTAGGAACTCTCCTGTCTCCTCAGTGTTTCCTGTCCCCCTGTGGAGGACCCAGTCACACGGAGGTGGCTGCTTAGGAACTCTCCTGTCTCCTCAGTGTTTCCTGTCCCCCTGTGGAGGACACAGTCACACAGAGGTGGCTGCTTAGGGACTCTCCTGTCTCCTCAGTGTTTCCTGTCCCCCTGTGGAGGACCCAGTCACACGGAGGTGGCTGCTTAGGAACTCTCCTGTCTCCTCAGTGTTTCCTGTCCCCCTGTGGAGGACCCAGTCACACGGAGGTGACTGCTTAGGAACTCTCCTGTCTCCTCAGTGTTTCCTGTCCCCCTGTGGAGGACCCAGTCACACGGAGGTGACTGCTTAGGAACTCTCCTGTCTCCTCAGTGTTTCCTGTCCCCCTGTGGAGGACCCAGTCACACGGAGGTGGCTGCTTAGGGACTCTCCTGTCTCCTCAGTGTTTCCTGTCCCCCTGTGGAGGACACAGTCACACAGAGGTGGCTGCTTAGGGACTCTCCTGTCTCCTCAGTGTTTCCTGTCCCCCTGTGGAGGACCCAGTCACACGGAGGTGGCTGCTTAGGGACTCTCCTGTCTCCTCAGTGTTTCCTGTCCCCCTGTGGAGGACACAGTCACACAGAGGTGGCTGCTTAGGGACTCTCCTGTCTCCTCAGTGTTTCCTGTCCCCCTGTGGAGGACCCAGTCACACGGAGGTGGCTGCTTAGGAACTCTCCTGTCTCCTCAGTGTTTCCTGTCCCCCTGTGGAGGACACAGTCACACGGAGGTGACTGCTTAGGAACTCTCCTGTCTCCTCAGTGTTTCCTGTCCCCCTGTGGAGGACCCAGTCACACAGAGGTGGCTGCTTAGGAACTCTCCTGTCTCCTCAGTGTTTCCTGTCCCCCTGTGGAGGACCCAGTCACACGGAGGTGGCTGCTTAGGAACTCTCCTGTCTCCTCAGTGTTTCCTGTCCCCCTGTGGAGGACACAGTCACACAGAGGTGACTGCTTAGGAACTGTCCTACCTCCTCAGTGTTTCCTGTCCCCCTGTGGAGGACCCAGTCACAGGGAGGTGGCTGCTTAGGGACTCTCCTGTCTCCTCAGTGTTTCCTGTCCCCCTGTGGAGGACCCAGTCACAGGGAGGTGGCTGGGTCCTACCTCCTCAGGTGTTCAGGCCTCTCTGGAGGCATCCGTCTCACGTTTTTGGGTTGCTGAAGTTGCCCCACAACCCACTGATGGTTTCCTTCTCTCCTGACCTTGTGTTTCTCTTTCATTCGTGTCTTCTGTGACTGCCTTTCGGGTTCATTCATCTTTTCCTTCCTGACGTCTCATCTGCTGTCAGTCCCATTAATTTCCTATCTGTCTTTGATGCTGCAGGTCTCACTTCTGGAAGTGTCCTAACACCCTTCTCCTGGCTCTGGGTTCGTGTTCAGTCTTACCTTTTGCCTGTTAAGCACATGAAATCAGGTGTGACTCTTCTTGTGCTTTTCTGTCAATAGTGCGAATACTGGATGAGTTTCGGTGACCCATTTTTCCAGCTGCCCTCTGGGTTGTTTCTTTCCTTGGCAGTCTGGTGATCTTTTACTGCAGGTGGGACAGGTTTTGCCTGTTGAGTCGTGGTGTTTTCACTTCCTCACACTGTCTTGAACCTTGCATCTGTTTGGAAGCAGTTTGGCCACTTTCCTGCCAGTGGTGATTTGGCAGGATCAGGTCCTGCTTATCTGGCCTCAGTTTCTCTAGAGACTGCATTTCTTCTTCAGCTAATGTTCTCTGAGTCTTGCAGTTTTCGGGGGCCCCTGGGAGCAGCACATCCCTGGTCCACGGAGTTTTGTGCCTTGCTCCTGGAGTCCCTTCAGCTCTTCCCAGCTGGAGACAGGCACCAGCTCTGCCTGTAGCCCAGCCACCGGCCAGCTCCCCCGGCTTCCCGAGGCTTCTCCTGGCTGCAGAGCCACCTCGCTGACAAAACAGCACTTCAGATGGACTTTCTGTCATTTTAAAATTCAGCATTCATGTTAGTATGCAGTCTGGGAAATGTTTTTAAATACTACTAAGAAATAAATTGTTTGTGGCATACATTTTGTAAGAAAATACTAAAAGCAGACATTATTAAAGTGGATGGGTTTCAGCTGGGCACAGTGGCATGTGCCTGTGATCCCAGTGACTTGGGAGCCTGAGCAAGAGGATCACAAGTTCAAGGGCAGCCTCAGCTGGTAAGCAAGACCCTGTCTCAGAATATAAAAAGGAAAAGCACTAAGGGTGTGGCTCCTTGGTTGGGCACCCCGGGTTCAATCCCTGGTAAGGAAGGGGGGTCTCGGTACGTCAGAAGGTAAGTTCATACGCCACTTCTCAGTTCCAGTCTTTAAGTCACTGTACTGAGGAATTTGACGAAAGGTCTGTGTGTCTTCATTAAGTGTGTGTCTGTATATTGACGTTTCAGGAATGAGCAATATGTACATTAAATGCATTGATTTTTTTAGTCTCCATGTTACATTGCTGTGTGAAGGTGATGAGAAACAAAAGTTCATATTGCTAAACAGGAGTCCACCAACTAGTTTAGACTTCAGATTTTTTAATAGCGTAATATCATCATTTAAAAAAGAAACAGGATACAGATTGACTACTTAGAATGATTATTTTTGATAGAGATTAGCGAAACAGGCTTCACACATTCTGTACATTATTATGTTGAATCATGTACAGAGAAGTTTTTGTTTAAAAAAATTTAAAATGCTTTTTCTGTGACTTAAAATTCTCCTACTGCGTCCAATGGCAGCACTTGCCTTGGAGCAGACGCGGGGGCTGCCTGTCCTCGGGGTGTGCACCTCTGCCAGGAGGCGCAGCAGCTGGGTGGACTCGCGGCCTGAGAAGCCGGTGGGTGAGCCGAAGCCAGCTGTCTGCCTCTGCCTCTGCAGGCCAGAAAGCCCACCTTAGCACTGGCAGCCAGTCAAGGCAGGGGTGCCTCCGAGGGTGCAGGGGCAAAGCTAGGTTCCTCTCCACTGCTGTGGAGCGACCTGCTGGCAGCTCGTCATGGGGCCCTGCCCTGCAGTGCTGCCACAGACCTCAGCAGCTCACTGCCCATTTCCGCATTTTGCCTCTCAGATTCAAAGAATGAAATCCACGGACAGTCACGGTAGGCAAAAGTGAAAGGGTAGGATTTACCAGAGAAGAAAAGAGGAACTCCCACAAGTTGAGAGGGGACCTGGTAGCAAGCACATTTCCATCCAGTGTACTAGAGCAGAGGCTGATGTAGCTCTGGGAAAGGGCCACGATGTGGCTGATCAGTTCTTGGAAAAGTACCGATGCTCTTGGTCAAAATCTGTGCTAAACTGGTATTGAATAAGTGCCACAACTGTTGGTCAGAATCTGCACTAAGCAGGTCTTGGAAAAGCACTGGTGCCACTGGTCAAAACCTGTGACAGAGGACTTGGAAAAGTACCAGTGCTGTTGGTCTGCCGCGGTCTTCTAACTGGCCGTGCCCTTTTAGCCCTTGAGTTTGCACTCACCTGGAACCTCTGCTCGGGTCCACCCTGTGCCTGGAGAAAGGGTTGGCTGGAATGTTTGGGATGATTCTACAGGTTAACCTCATGAAGTGGCCTTAATATTCAAAAAAAGAAAAGAAACCAGAACACTTAATGGGGGCCCATACTTGTCCTCCCTTACCCCTGGGGAGGTGTGAGCAAGCGGGAAGCAGCTGGTACGGTGGTGTGCGTGTATGGTTGCTGATGCACATCTAGACAGAGCCACGGCCTGTAGTCCATAGGGCTGCTGACGCACATGGTGTCCACACTGTGCCTAGTCCCAAGTGACCCAGTTCAGTCTTCACAGAAGCCCCTAGAGTAGATATTGTGTTTGTCATCAATTTACTGAGAAAACTGAGTCTTAGGAAGTATTTTGCCCAAGTCTGACTTGAAGTTGGTAGTAGTGAACAAGAGTTGGAAGCTGAAGGCCTGCCCTTGGGGTGCTGCTGACCGTAGCTGCTCTGCATTGGCAGCTCCTGCCCTCATCCCAACCTCCTTGTGGGCGGAATGGGTTCAGTGTGGTTTGCTTTATAGTGTGATGACAGATGACAGGAAGGGAAGTTTCTAAACATTACCAAGGGCTTAGCAAAATAGTTAAGTTTTTATGATTGATAAATGGATTAATCATATTGCGTTAGTTTCAACCACTATGAAAGGCAGTGTGGAGGTTCCTCAAAAGACTAGTCACGGAACCACCATCTGGCCCAGCTACACCGCTCCTCGGTATTGATCCTAAAGAATTCAAGTCGTCATACTACAGAGTATTTGCACACAGTGTAGCAGCACATTTCATGGTAGCCCAACTATGGAACCAGCCTAGGTGTCCATCAGTGGATAAATGGTAAAGAAAATGTGAAAATACACGACGGAGTTTTATTTATCCATTGAGTGAAATTATGTCATTTTCAGGAAAATGGGAGGAACTTGAGACCATTGTGTTTAAGTGAAATAAGTTAAATTCAGAAGTGCCAATGGCCGTATATGTTCTCTCATATGTGAAAGCTAAAAGAAAAGAAAGATGGGGGAAAGAGACGCTCATGAAAATCAAAGGGAGAGCAGCAGAGGAGAGGGACCAAAGGGAGGAGGTGGGAGGTGAGGGGCAGGTGCTGGGGAGGAGTATTAGCTGGGTGGTATTGTCATTTTGTGTGCAGGTACAGCATGTAACAACAAATCCCAGTGGATGCACAACTAAAGTACACCAATGAAAAGCGTGGAGAGAGAAAAGGCAACCTTCAAAGGGAAATTCTGAAATACTCCTTTAGTTAGTGAGTCGTTGAAAACGTAGGTGGCGTTCTGTGCGTGTGCCCACCATGCTTCTGTCACCTCTGTCCTGGCCTCTGCAGGCCACCTCCACTCAGTCCACCTGGCCTTATGGTCTGCTGTCTGTCCTCCCAGAGTGCAGTTGTTCCAGGTGTCGTCCCCACCTCCTCGTCCAGGTCGCTGCCAGGCCTTCCTCTTAGCACCCTGCGCTGCTTGTTCACAGTAGGTCTTGACCGCTCGTGAGTTCTCCGCTGCTCTCTGCCTGTTTTGATTTCTCCGTGAGTCAGTGAGCGTGTTCTGCTCCATCTTCTGTGTGCACACAGTGGGTCTTATACTTGCTGCTGTTCAGTGGTTGTGCACCTCTGTTTATGTACGGAGATGAAGAAGCTACTTATCAACCTTTTGCATCTCTCCAAATATCCAAGTTTTTCACTGTGAGCAAAGTCTCACTGCTCCTTTTTCCTTCACCTCTGTTCTTTAGGTCTTATGGCAGTTGGACATATTCCGACGAAGCTTACGGGTTCTGACTGGACATGTTTGTCAGGGAGAAGCCTGCATATTTTGTGCACTGAAGGTAACATTTTAATAGATATGAAAAATTATTATCAATTATTTCTCCAAAAATTTAACTTTGATAGTTGACATATTTGGTCAGTCCTTGGCAATGAGAGTTTGTGGTCAAGTGGGCTTGCAGACACCTCTGCGGGTGTTTCTGCTCCTTCCTGCCCAGAGTGCCTCCTGGAGCAGGGCCAGGCTGCTGCCTGACCCCCACAGCCCCCACCCTGCTGTCTGTTGGGGCCGCGTTCTTGGGAGGCAGGCACCAGGCTGTGAGGAAGCCGAGCCTCTGAGGAGGCCTCGGGTGGGTGTTCTGGATGTCACCCACATGGACCTGCAGACCCGAGAGAGCCGCTTTATGTGATCACAGGTCCTGCATTCAGACCGTCCCCAGGAGGGAGTCCGTGGGGGGCAGGGTGAGCCATTCACCTGATTGCAGAGTCCCATCAAAGCAAGCGTTTTCAGGGCTCAGCTTGCAGAGTTTGTTGAGGGTAGTCAACATCTGTCCTGAGCTCAGGTTGCGCAGGGCTTCCAAGGCCCTGATGCAAACCATGGCTGCCTCTGGTGGGTGGCCAGATACGGGGTCACTGCACGGCACGTGAAGCAGGCTGTCTGGCTGGGATGGAGAGAAGGCAGATGATGGCAGAAACAGGGTCCTGTGGACAATTCATTTTTGTAACTGAAAATTTTTTGCCCAAGAATTTAAGATTGGATGAACACATTTGAAAGATAAATGTTTTTTATTCTTTTAGGTTCTAAAATATTCTTAATGAAGACACACACATGTATACATAGGAACATAAAATTAAAAACAAAACAAAAAAATTCCATGTCTTAGATTTTCTTGTTCCTGAAAAGGCTTTTTGAATAAATGGCCCCAAGAGGACCTGTTATATTGTCTTCTTTCAAATGTGGTAGGGTGTCCTTGTTACAAGGCAAAGAATCAGCCTCGTCAGATCATGGTGTCAGTTTATTTACTCTGCAGGGCGTCTGAGCATCCTGCTCTCTATGTCACCGAGTTTCCACCCTCCCCTGTCCCATGCCCCCACCCCCAAGCACTGGCTGGCCACTGTGGCCACTGCCTGCTGACCTTTTCTGCTCCTGGGATCACACGCTGCTTTCTTGGTGCATTTCCCCAGGTCCCCTTCTGTCAGTGAGGCCTGCCTGATGGCCCTGGGCAGGAAAAGCCGTGTCCCTAACTCGCCCCCACCCCTCCCCCAGCAGGCCTCAGCTGTCACCCTGCGTTCCCTTCTCTCTCTGCATTTTTTATTTTTATCTGCCCTTTCTTGTCCCACTGTTATATGTGATGGCTCATTTGCAGTTTGCTGCCATGACTGGACGGCAGCTCCTGTGCAGATGGGACCCATGGACACTGGCAGGCAGGAGGGCAGGTCACAGAAGGCCTAGGGGACCAGCACCTCAACCCAGAGTGCTGCTTGCCTGAGTCCAGCACTCATGATTATAGCTGTTAGAGTGTCTTATGTAACTGTAGTCCTGGCTGCCTAATAGTATTTGAGTCTTTATTTTTAAGTTTCTTATTCTATTAATAAAATTTTCAGCAGTAGAGAACAGGTTAAATTTTTTTTTTTTTTTTCTTTTTGGTGATGCTGCTGGGGATTGAACTCAGACCCATGCATTTTAAGCAAGCAGTCTACCGTTGAGCTACAGCCCTGGCCAGAGCAGATTCTTTAATTACTTGCCTGGCCTGACTGTGCATTGGCCTTGGAGAACTGGAGGGACCAACCCCTGAGCTTCGGCACCAGAGGGGCTCTTATTCAGGGGTTGCCTCTGCAGATCTCTGCTCTGCGACCTCCTTCCCCAGGAGTTGGTCACCGCAACTCAGCTTACTCACAAGCTTGTCTTTTTTGTTTATTTTTTGCTTAAATTCAATAAAGAAAATAGAAATCTAAAGTCATACCTACACTTTCACATTCTTGAATGATGTTTTATTGCTTCTTGGGTTTATGTTAAAAGTCTTCTCTAAGACTGGAAATTGACAACTTGGGGTTGCTTTTCTTAAGTATTTAAGTATTTAAGCTCTTTTCTGACTCTTACAAAATGCACTGTTGCATTTTTGAAAGTAGGTTCCTGCTCTTCCTGGCTGGCGGGTTCGGTTCCACCGTGGGTGCATGGAGCCTGTGGGCGCAGAGCAGCTTGTCTCTGCCTGCTCCTGCCGGCTTTCTGCTGGGCCGTGGGCGGGTTCCTCTGCTGCCAGTGGACCTTTGGTGTGGAAGCCGCCAGCCTACGCTGCGTTTCCCCAGTAACTGATGTGTGTGTGGATCTTGGAGCAAGCGGCAGTTCTGTGTTTCGCCTGAGTTTCTCCAGGTCGTAGTGACACTGCTCGGTGCTCGTGGTCCCTGGCACCAATGCACCGCTGTCCTCGCTGCCTCTTGCAGACGATGTTCGCGCAGTTTCAGCACAGCCGGGAGAAAGCCCTGCCCTCCGACAACGTCAGGCATGCGCTTGCAGAGAGCTTCCGCGATGCCCAGCGCTTCCAGCTGGGCCTCATGGACGATGCCGCCGAGTGCTTCGTAAGTGCTGCGGGGTCCCACCGCGGGGGGTCTTCCTACAGGGTCCTCCCGTGAGGTCCTCCCGCGAGGTCCTCCCGTGCAGAGTCGCCTTCACCGTCAGCAGGCGCAGCTGAGACAGGGCTGTCAGTGTGTCCACGGAAGGCCCATCTCAAGGCTGACTGTAGGTCCCCCTGTGTTTTCTGTTAAGCATTTGGTTCTGATTGTTTGTGCTACTCTAATTTTTACGAGTGTTAGGCCGTGAAAGTACTGGAAACTTTATCCACTGGAACACAGACCTTTGTAAGCCCTGTGCCTGAAGCAGGCGTCCTGCCTCGGGCCTCCCTGGGCTGCGTCGCAGCAGTGACAGGTCCTCACGGGCAGCGATCCCCTGGCCATCCCCTGGCGAGGAGAGGGCTATGGCCGCCCTGGGGAAGCAGCTCGGGCCTCACAGCAGGGGCGCGTCCTGGTTGCTCTGCAGAGCCTCCCTGGTGGGGACGCTCTGGGGCGTCACAGCTCTGTTCCTGTGCTCGGGATGTCGCCGTTTCTTCTCCCTCGTTCCAGTTTCTGTCCAACACACTCTGTGGACTCTCCTGGGACAGACCCCACGGCTCCTTCCCATGTTTCCTTAACAGCCATATTTCACCTTCCTTAAATAGGACTTTCTTTATCTATCATTTTGTCAAAGATCAAATTAAGACCTACTTATCAAGTAGTGTCTGCCCAAAGCACTCCAGTGGGTGCCCCGAGTTCCTGTGGAATATGGGGTTGGGGCACAATTGGCCTATGCTGTCAGGTCTCCATCATGGCAGGAGCCAGCCTGGCCTTGCCTGCTCCGCCGGCCTGTGTCAGAGGCATGCTCAGGGATGGGCACTCTTGGTGTTTTTTATTTATATTTGACCCATTTCTTAAAACAAATGTTTTGTACAATACTGAACTTTAGTTTTACTTTCTTTTAAGTGAAGTTTACTCATACATGCTCATCAAAATTCATAGTGTCCAGAAATCAGGGCTTCAATAATTGAACAGTTTCAGATGTCTTGGGGCAGAGGAGGGAGATGTGGGCTCACCCAGGTACAGTTAAGAGAGTGAATGCACGTGGTCAGTTTCTCAGGATTCCTGTGAGTGGGTGTCCCTCTCCACCATCAGTGTTTCAGGCTGTATCCGCTGGCCAGTGGGTCCAAGCAGGATTTTTAAAAGCTCCTGAGTTTCTACAGGTGAAGAAACCAGGAGCAGAGACTGCAGCGTTTTCTAATATTAAATCCAGGTCAGCCGCCAAGGGTCACTGCAGGTTGGCTCTGGAAGGACTTTGAGATCTTTGCTTGTGAGACTTCTCCTGTTACTTTTCCCCCCGGGTATTGGGGAGTTGATTTGTGAGGAACACGGAACTGACTGTCCCAGCTCCCGTGTCACACTGGACGGTTCAGCAAGAGTGAGGTTTTGCAGTGCTCCTGCAAGGGCAGCCCGAATGTCTGTTTTTGAATTAGGAGAACATCCTGGAGCGGATCCACTTCCACCTGGTGCCGAGCAGAGACGCAGACATGTGCACCTCCAGGTCCTGCATAGCCCACCAGAAGTTCGCCATGACCCTGTATGAGCAGGTGAGGCAGCAGCTGCCCTTCGGGGGCCCTCGCCTGGTCACTCATGGACTAACCTGTGTGTCACCCCTAGTGCGTGTGCCGCAGCTGTGGAGCCTCTTCAGATCCTCTGCCTTTCACGGAGTTCGTGCGGTACATCTCCACCACAGCCCTCTGGTAAGAGCCTGGCAGCCGTGCCTGCTAGCGCCCGGTATTGATTCTGTAAGTCACGGTGTGTGGACTGCTGTCCAAGTGATGGCTGCTGTGCAGCTGGGGTTAGAGCACCTCTCCTCAGTGCTTCCTCCAGCCTCTTGTGGGTGGTTACCCTACCCAGACTGCGTGGGACCAGATGTTTGGATTTCAGAGTTTGAACTGTCTGATGTACATCGTGAGCATCTGGGAGAGGGACCCAGTCTAAACAACAGATCCCATTCATGTCCATATACCTCTTGCACAGCCCGAGTGGTTCTACAAGTGTTCTCCAGTGCCTGAGCTGCAACTGTGCCCTGTCGTGTGAGGTCAGGCCTGGAGTTTTCTGTTGGTGGCACTATGTCACTGCTCAAGAAGCGTTGGAGTTTGGAGCATTTCAAATTCTGGATTTTCAGATTAGGGTGCTCAGCCTGTGTGTGTCAGTGACATGCGCAAAATATTACTCAAAAAACTCTGTTTATATTTCTAGCAAGGTCTTGGGACTGTGAAGGGAGATAAAATGGCAAACTCTGGTCAGCGGAGTGCAGACAGTGTCTTATTCCCCTTCCTGAGGGAGGGAAAATGGGTGCCAGAGCGTCCTCACCCAGGGCATCTGGGGCCTCAGCCTTGTCACCAGCCTCTGCCTGCTGCTCTTCGACTTGTCTAAGGATCAAACACTGGTTACAGAGGTGGCCGATGACCCTGGGAACTATCTGCCCTTTCCCAGGTTTCTGAGAGCCCAGGTGCTGTGTGGTGGAAAGTGAAGAGACTCAGAAGGTGGTAGCAGAAGCTTCTGTGGGGCAGGTGTAGCCAGTCAGGGCACCGGCCAGGCCTGGGCAGCGTGAGCACAGGCCCTTTGCTCCCACCTGAACTCGCAGCTCTGCAGTGTCTCTCGGAGGGCATCCTGTTGAGTGTCTCACATGCACCCACGAGCAGGGCTGGGAGCTCTGGTGGGGCAGCAGGCTCTGAGGTCTGGTTGGTCGCAGTGGGTGGTCAGTCCACTGTCAGTGTGCACGCAAAACTGAATGGCATTGGAGTGGGGAGAGACCAGGAACTAAAGGCTGCAAAATCTTACTCTGCTTCTAAAACGGCACAACCCCAAGCAGCAACTAGATACGGAGACCCCATCAGTGGTCCCACTGGCTCTCAGACTCGGAGCCCACTTACGCCTGTGCTTGTTTAGAGCGCCTCTCTAGTTGGGAGTGAGTAGTGGACGTGGACTGTGTGTGCTCGCCACATGCCAGGCTGTGTGTGAGTTGTTGATTTTGATCTCAACAGCAGCAGAAGTGGGCAACTGGGGTTGATCTGGCAAGAGCTTGAGTCAGGATGGAAAGCTGGTCTGCCGCTGCACAGCGACCTCAGGAGTGTGTGGTGGGCCCCTGCTCCTGGAGGGCGCTGAGGTCCAGCCGTTCAAGCCCCATGAGCTGTTGGCTGTGCAGAACAGGACTCTGGGATGGAGAGCAGGTGGACAGTGCTGCCTTCGCGTCCCTCTGAGCATGTTAGAGAGCTGTTCTGGTGTTCACCTCCCCATGTGAGGAGTGACTCTGGGGAGGTGAGTGGCGACACCCTTACCCACATGGGGGGCCTGTGGGCTCCGTCAGTGTGACCAGCCTCCCCAAGGGAGCCAAAGCCAGGCAGGTGGTGACTCTGCCTTCTTCTGAGGGTTCTGTGCAGTTGGTGTCCTTGTCTCTGGGACTGGGGCCCAGAGCCTGTCCTGAGATCTTGCTCTCTTGTTGGGCCCAGCATCTGGGCCCTGTGGGGGGCCCAACTTCACGCCCATGCCCACCTGACCTGGCTTTTCATCACGCACCTGCTGCAGTTTCCACCACGTGGAGATTCACGTGAGGTTGATTGTCCAGGCTCGGCCCTGGTGAGGTAGGGAAGCGGCTGCACCTGGGCCAGCTGCGTGATGTTCCTGGGTCACGTACTGATCTGTTTTCAGTCCACAGGCCACATTGGGACTGCTGCTTTTTTTTGTAGCAATGAAGTTGAGAGAATGCTGGAGAGGCACGAACGCTTCAGGCCTGAAATGTTTGCGGAACTGCTGCAAGCAGCCAACACAGCCGGCGACTACAGGAAGTGCCCCGTGAGCAGGCTCTGGGTGTGGGCCCCGAGCAGGGTCAGCTGAGGGGTGCAAGTCGCATGCTGGCTCCACACAGGAGCCATTGTCCTAGCTCTGTTTCTTTTAAAAACTTGTATTGTGGTCAAGAGATTTAAAGCAGCACATGCCATTCAATTTTTTTGGAAGTTCTGGGATTTAGCACTTGAGTTTAAAGAGGTTTCTCTTCTTTCTTTGAATAGACATGATAAATGATATTCTTTTCTCATCTAATATTGGTACTAGCTTTTACCTGCTTTCTTTAGGCTACATTCTTGTTTTAACACATCTACAAAAACACCAAAGAATATTTTGATTTGAAGTAAACTTCCTTTTTAATCAGTTATTAGAAGAGATCAGCAATTTCTCAGGGAAAAAAATGAGTTCAGATGGTCTTTATATAACGTAAATTGCATAATTTCAAAACTTGCCTTTTGTGTTTTTCTTTAGAGTAATTGTGGCCAAAAAATAAAAATCCGCCGTGTTTTAATGAACTGCCCAGAGATTGTCACGATCGGTTTGGTCTGGGACTCAGAGCATTCAGACCTGACTGAGGACGTCGTCCGGAACCTAGCAACACACCTCTATCTTCCTGGGGTAGTGTACCTGTGTTCCTTCTTTTCCCTTTTATTTTAAATTCCTCTAAACACCTTCGTGTGTTGTGATACACATAGTTTTGCTTTTTAGAACCTAGATTCTTTTAAAGAAAATACTGATATTTCTGGGTAGTGTGGCACAGACAGATCTCGTTGGCTCAGGTGAGAGGATGTTTTTCTCACAAAGCTCAGAATGGCTTTCAGTTGCAGACCAAACTCCGTCATGCCTTTTGCCCTGAATGACAGTGACAGTGTGGTTTCATCCATAGTCAGTGTTTACCTGGAAAAGGCTTTAAGATATAAGATTCAGGGCTGGGGATTTGGCTCAAGCGGTAGCGTGCTCGCCTGGCATGCGTGCCGCCCGGGTTTGATCCTCAGCACCACATACAAACAAAAAATAAATATTAAAAATTCTCTCTCTCTCTCTTAAAAAAAAAAAGATGTAAGATCCACCTGTAACACTGATCTCTTGATATGCTTCACTGTTATTCTCTTAATATATTGTAGCTGGTTTATGTTACAGTTAAGATTTTAGACAGGTGTACTTCAGGAAATACTTTGACATCTGTTCACGTGTGTGGTTTGCCGGGAGTGCGATGGAGCTCTCGGTCTGCACAAACCACCTGCACTTGATGGAGCACAGTCTCCACAGACTCATGAGTCTTAGGACTTAGCGGTGAACGTGCCAACCGGTTTCTCAACAGCTGTTCTACAGGGTCACTGACGAGAGTGCCCGGAGCAGTGAGCTGCACCTGGTGGGCCTGATCTGCTACGCCAGCCGGCACTACTGTGCCTTCGCCTTCCACACCAAGAGCTCCAAGTGGGTGTTCTTTGATGATGCGAATGTGAAAGAGGTGAGGCTTTCACTAGCTGGGAGAACTATTTTGAGAGTTCTTTTTAGGAATAAGTGACATAACTATACGAAATGATGGAATCATCACATGAAGTGATAGTGAAACCGGGTTTGAGATGAAACCAGATTCTCTGCCTCTGCGGGCGAGCGGCTCTGCCCGAGCCGCGGCCTCTGTGGCTGAAAGCTCTTTGGTGTTGGCAGCCAGTCCCAGCAGGAAATGCCTGCTGGCGCCAGCTCCACCGGCCACAGCCAGCAGAGCCGGACTCTTCTCCACGACAGTGTTGGGCTGTGCCTGTTGGGATTGAAGCAGACCCCAGTAGTCTATCACCAGTTTCTTTTTGGATTCTTGTCTCCTAGAATTCAAAGAATGAAATCTATAGACAATGAAAGAAAGGATTTATTTAAAGTGAGAAGGAAAAAGCCTGGCTGGGCCCGAGGGGGCCATCTGACAGCAGATTACCACTTAAGTGCACTAGTCTAGGGGCTTGTATAGCCACTGGGTAGGGGCACTGATCTGTGCTAATCAGGTATTGGAAGATACCAAGGCTGTTGATCAAGATCTACACTGATCAGGGATTAGAAAAGTGTTAAGGCTGTTGGTAAAAATCGTTTCCAGTTGGATTGTCGTCTTACTAATAAGCTGGAGAAATTCTTTATTCTCTACACCAGTTCTTTATTAGGTTTTTATTGCTTATTTTAAAGCTTAGCAGTGTGTCTTTGCAAGAGCAGAAGTTATTGATTAATTTTAACAAAGTCCATTTTGTTAAAATTTTCTTCTACCGTTCATTTGGTTCTAATCTTTGCTGTCCACATGTTGTGAAGATTTTCTCGATATTTTTTTCTGGACGCTTTGTAGTTGGAGTTGGTTTTTCCTTGGGGCCGTGGGCCAGAGCTCTTCTCCCCTGGCTGGCTGTCCAGCTTCCAGCCCCGTTTGTGGAGCAGACCTGCTTCTGTTTCTCCACCGAGTGGCCTTGAATCCTTGTCAAGTCAGTCAGCCTGACTTACAGTGTCAAATATGCGAGGATGCCAGTCAACCCTGAAAATGTTACTTATTCCATATATTTGAGGATGTATTTTATTTCCCATCCAGGAAATAAAAGAGATACAGCAGCAATGATTAAAAAAAAAAAAAAAAGATCAGCCACTTACGTGGAAATCTTTTTAAACTTTAATACACCTCTTCAGATAGAAAGCCTATCGAGTCACCCCGTCAAATTCCAGAGGAACAGGCGTGACACCCTCTGTGTGTCGTCCTTGCAGGATGCTGGTTGGTATGCCAAGGGGCTGCTGGCTCGGAACGCCTGCAGTGCTCTTGAGATGCTTGTCCAGTCCTGCTCCGTGCACTCACTGACCACGGGCCTTCCTTTTGTTTCTGTCCCTTGCGCTCTGCCAAGGTTGGAGCTAGGTGGAAAGACGTGGTCTCCAAATGCACCCGGGGTCACTTCCAGCCGCTGCTCTTGTTTTACGCCAACCCAGACGGCACGGCAGTTTCCACTGAAGATGCGCTCAGGCAGGTGGTCACCTGGTCACATTACAAATCTGTTGCAGAAAATATGGGTAATTCTTTTAAAAAACTTTTTGGTGTTTTTCTATTATCAGAATCAACTAGGAATATTTACACTGGATATAAGTGAACATTGAGCCCGGGTATAGTGACCTCTTTTATGACCCCAGCTACTCAGAAGGCCGAGGCAGGAGGATCGTGGGTTCAAGCCAGTCTCAGCAACTTAGCAAGGTTCTGTAGTCAATATAAAATTAAAAACGGCAGGTGGAGGCTGTGGATGAGGCTCCATGGTAGAGCATCCCTGGCTTCAGTCCCCAGTGCCTGTGTGTGTGTGGGTGGGGGGGAATAACTTGAAAACTGAGTTTCAGTGATGGGGTTCAGGGCCTTCTAGCGTGCTCTGTTCATTTTTACTATTCTTATTTACAGTGCTAGGGCCGGAACCCAGGGCCTTACGTGCCAGGCAGGGCTCTGCCACTGGCCACACGCAGCCCTTTGTTAGCCTTTAGAAGGAGCCTTTGTGTGTCATTGGTCCCATAGCACATTTAGGGGTTACTACTCTCTGGTGGCTCTGGAACACCTAGGGGTCACCCACCATCCATAAGTGGCCCTAGGTCACCTGTAGGGTCACCCACCATCCCCTGTCAGTGACCCCTGAGCAACTATAGGTCACCCACCATCTCCTGTCAATGGCCCTAGGCACTTGCAGGGTCACCCATACTCCCTTTAGTGGCCCCAGGGCTACTGTAGGGTCACCCACCATCATCAGTGGCACCTGGAGGATCACCTGCTCTCCTGGTCACAGGTGCCTAGGCTGCCTCGCTGGTCGCGCCTCCTAGTGGTGAATATTGAGCTTTCTGTTGATTTGGTAGACTGGGCCTAGGGCCCTTCAGAGTGTGGAGCAGAGAAGTGTGAAGTAGTTCTGCCCTCAGTGCTGACAGTGTCTGCAGGAGTGAGCAGGCAGCTGGGCACGGGGGCGCATGCCTGTATCCCAGTGGCTCAGGAGACCGAGGCAGGAGGATCATGAGTTCAAAGCCAGCCTAAACAAAAGTGAGGTAGTAAGCTACCTAAATAAAATACAAAATAGGGCTGGGGATGTGGCTCAGTGGTGGAGCGCCTCTGAGTTCAGTCCCTGGTACCCACCCCCCAAAAAAGTGATGCCAGCATCTTTTCTCCTGATGCAAAGGAAGAAAATGATACATTTTTGTTTCTCTTTTTAAGGATGTGAAAAGTCTACAATTCGTAAGTCAGCTAGTTGCAAAGAAAATGAGTGTACCGATCACGGTCACGGAGAACTGAGAGGAGGTCAGAACCCTCAGAGTGAGGTGTCGTCATTTAATCGGAGCCCTGTTCAAGCAAGCGGAGGGAGAGGAGCAGGTACGTATGTGGTGGCCCCTCTCCTCTGGTTTCCCCCATCCTTCTCACCGAGTTCCTGAGACATGGTGATTGGTGCTCAGCTGGCCTTCGTGGCCCGGGAGAGACTGGCGGGTAGACTCCAGGCTGGGCCAGCTAAGACTGGCAAGTTGCTGGACAGCTGTGACTGGGCCCTCCTCAGGCCCAGGCCCAGACAGTGGTATCCCAGGCCCTCAGGTGCTGTTGGCGAGTGCAGCCGAGGGGCGGGGTGCGCATCACTCTGCCTGTGTTCACTCCCGCTTGTCGTCATCCATGATTTTGATTCCCACAAGGCACGTCTTGCAATTTTCGTCCCAAGTAAAACGTCTGGCAAGCTGCTGCTGCTGCTGCTGCTGTACTATGTGTAGTTAGGATTTAGAAATAGGAAAACCGAGTCCTGTGGACGTTCAGGGGGACTTAGGAGCAGCTTCTAAACATGCTGATGAAATCAAGTCTGCCAGTGCCTGTGGCCCTTCAGCTAGGAAGGGGCACCTGGAGTCCTCCGTGGGTGGCCCTGGGAGCCCTTACCCGCAGCACAGCCTGGGTCCCCCCCAACCCTTTCTCCGTGGTCAGGATGGTGTGGTCTTCGTGTCTTTTGGTTCTCCTAGGGCACCTCCGTTAGCCGCGTGTGCTGAAGCAGCCAAGCGTGGTGCACGCTCTGTTCTCGAGCTGTATGAAGGTGGACTCGCTTCTGATTTCTCAGGCTCCATTTCCTTAACTGAGATGGGGATAGTGACTCTGCCCATTTCAGAAAATGCAGAGAGCAAGACCTGCAGAGCCGTGCCCACTAGCGGGGGCCAGGCGGTCACCTGTGTCCTTATTATTTTGATGGCACGTTTCTTTTTTCTTTTCACTCACTCCAGGGTCTCTCTAAGAAGTGTTGAAAGAAACTGTCTCCAGAGGTCAGGAGTAGTCAGCAAGTGTGTAGTCAGGCCGAAAATGAGTTCATTGTGTACTCGAGGTGGTGGTTTTAAATATAGGATCAGCGATTTTAGCTGAATGTCTACTTTTGTTGAACAGTTTGAAAATGATGTGTCACTGTAGGAATGTTTCTTTTGCAGTTAAGCTAAGCCATGGTGATCAAAGGGAAAAGGTAAAAGACCTCTCCAGAGAATGTGCTCTGAGAGCCGTCCAGCAGAGGAGCTTGCTTTCTGCCCAGTGGAAAGCTCTCGAGCAGGCACAGAGGAAGGACACGGCCCGGCACCGAGGTGAGTCCAGAGTGTGCGCTTCCCTTGAAGGCACTGCCCGAAGTCTCGTTCTGAAATGGAATTCTGCAGCTTCGGGACGGCAGTCGACCTGTGCCTGTGTGCACGTCTTGTGTGTCGCTGTGTTTCTCAGCACGAGTTCTTCAGTACACCTGTACCCAGAAGGCCCACTCAAGCCTAAGCTGGGACTGAGTGTTCCGGTTCCGATGTTTTAGCCTTTCGTGGTGAATGTGCTCCCTCAGGTGGCACGTGAGACTGCGAGGGGTTACACAGGGACAGCTCTGACCCTCCCTGTGTTCACCGCCTTCACCTCTCACGGGCTGCTCTTTGGCTTTGTGCTCTTCCTTCTGCACGTGGCGTCCTTGAGCTGCTGCTGACAGACGCACACAGGTGCTCTCCTGCCGCCTTGTGTGCTGCTCACTGAGTGTGGCACCTGGGGAGTCGCCGTGGCAGCTCTGCCCGGCCTGGTGGGCGGCCACAGCTGCACTGCCCCCTGGACCCCACGGCCTGCACACTGGCCTGAGCTCCGTCTCCGCTCACAGCAGCAGCAGCAGCAGCAGCTTGCCAGATGTCTGGGGCTTGGCAGTGTGTGAGATGGAAAGTATTAGGACTTTTGTTGATTGTGAGATATTTTTTTAAAAAACTTCTTTGTGATCCGCCTTGTGGCCTTTTTTTTTTAGTTTAGTTTAGTTTTTAGTTGTAGAAGGACACAATACCTTCGCTTTATTTATTTATTTTTATGTGGTGCTGAGGATCGAACCCAGGGCCTCACACGTGCTAGGTGAGCGCTCTACCTCTGAGCCACAACCCCAGCCCTTGTGGGCCATTTTAAAAGTCCATCTCTTTTATAAGTGCTTCTCAGTGAGCATGAATGAGCACTGATGAAGTCCTTGAATCTCACAGCAGATTGTGACTGACTGCCGTCCTCCTGCTGACCACCTAGCATTTCTTTTTGAAGGGTCCTCGGCTTGTGACTGCAGCATTGCCGTGTGGGGAGGGCCATTCATGTCTTTGACTGTGGTCACTTTTTAAGGTATGTCTGACGAGGATCTCTCACATGTCAAGCCTGGGTCACCACCTGCCTCCAGTGACTTCAGGCGACAGGGCAGCGCTCAGCTCTGCCACAGTCAAGGGAAGGAGCCCTGTAGACAGGAGCGAGCGGCCTCTCAGAGTCGAGCTGCTGGGCAGACAGTGAGTCCCAGCAAGCCCCAGGCGCCTGTTCCAGGAGAGAGAAGAGCCAGCAAGGTCAGCGGTGCTGGGTGTGGCCCAGACAGCAGCCAGAGCTCTCGGGACAGACATGGTGGCCGGAGCCGGGGCCGAGGGTGGAGGCCCCTGAGGGAGGCCCTGAATGTGGACAGCGTTTTCAGTGACAGTGGGAAGAGGCAGCACAGCCCACGGCGCAAGGCGGACATCAGCCATGGACCCCAGGGGGGCCAGGAGCAGACCTGTGGCAGTTGGTCCAAGCAGAGCACAGAGCAGAAAGGGCTGGTGACCATCTTCGAGGACGAAGGGAAGCTGGAGACGGGAAGCAGAAGCTCCCTGGACTCTGGCGGGAAGGGAGCAGAGAGCAGGGCAGGCCCTGTGGAGCGCGGGGTTCCTGGTGACGGCTGGCAGGTGCAGAGGACCGAGTCTGGGTATGAAAGCAGCGACCACGTCAGCAACGGGTCTGCCAGCCTGGACGCGGCAGCTGCCGACGGGGGTGGCCCAGCAGTGGCCAGCGGTGCTGCCGCTGAAGCAGGGACTTGCAGGTAACAGACCCGGGGGCTCCCTCCACCCTCTTCTGTCCCTGGTGTGAGGCCATTTGTTGGGGGTCAGTTAAGCATAACAGCAGCTGAGCATAGAGAACGTGGCTTGGCTCTTCTTGCACACTGAGGACCCGGGGCTTTGGTAGGTAGTTACCGACTCCAGAAATAAGAACTGTTTATTTTTAGGAAATTTGAAAAGTATGGAAATGTACCAGGGCTTCCATCCCTGTTCCTTGTGAGTTTCTTCTGTGGGTCTTGCCTGGGTTATTTTTGTTTGGGGGGTGTTTTTAGTTATAGATGGGTACCTTTATTTATTTATTTATTTATTTATTTTTGTGGTGCTGAGGATCGAACCCAGAGCCTCACACATGTTGGGCGAGTGCTCTGCCACTGAGCCACAACCCCAGCTCCCTGGGTTATTAAGTCGAAGCTTTAATTCTGAAGTCTGCGAGCCTTGTTATCTCATCTCTAACACAGCTCAGAGCTGGGCTGTTCTTGCTGTCAGACTAGTTCCGGAAGAGTCGTCTCCTTACCACTGTGACAGGACGCGGCTCTGCTCGACGCCTGGGTTTCATAGAATTCAGCAGCTTGGGTTTTATTAAAAGAATTATTTCTGTAAGGAGTTAAGGACGCTTTGCATGGGGAGTGATTTTATTAGACCTCTCAGGAGAGGTGGCCAGATGGGTGGGAGGAGGGGACGTGCAGCCTCGCCTCTGCAGCAGGGGCTCCTGAGTCTGCTTCCGCGCCCCATCTCCTGCTAGAGGCTGAGGGTGATCCCAGCCTTGGCGCCTGCTGAGGTGTGGGTTGGATGGAGCACCCTGGGCCCTGACATAGCGCGGGGAATGGGACTTCACCATGCTCCTTCCTTCCCTTCCTTTAGATCAAACCAGGGTCCACAGTAACCCCGTGTTCCACACGTGTTTTGTTTTCTAGTGACCAGATCACGAGGAGCAGCCCACAGGCAGGGCATGCGGACTGTACCTCCCATCAGAGCAAACGGCACGCAGAAGGTGAGTGTTGTTTAGTCTGTGAGAGTTGCAGTAAGACGTGATTAGTTAATGTTTTCTGTTACCATGTACCTAAAAGGAAATCCTATATGGTCATAAAAATTATTTTAAAATAAGTTTGAAATATCAATCATGCCTTTTTTATAAGTTTATGTATCACGTTGTAATAGGAGCAAAAAGGAGACTCGACCTTCTTACATGTACGTGGTCTGTTGCTGTGGTTTTCACACCTGTGGCCCAGACGTGGCTCTGGCTTTCAGTCTCTGCAGCTGGTAACCCAGTGTCCTCCGCTGGCGGCTCCCTGGCTGTGCTTGTCAGCACATCTCTGTGCCTCCTAAGCAGCTGGCTCAGGCATGAAATGCTCAACTCTCTTCCCTGGTGGCAGCTGCACTGGGCTCCTGTGTGGGGGGCCCTGGGAACCTTGCTGTGGTCCTGGCCCCATCTCCCAGGCTGGACTGGCCATGGCAGGAATGCCCCTGAGCAGCCTCTGCCACCTGACCCTTCCTCGAGGGGGCATGTTTCTGTGTTTGCCAAGGGGAAGCTCATGATCCTCTGGTTTAAGGGCTGTGGCCTAAGGACTGTTGGTCTTTCTGATTTACCATCCCCCGTTTCTCAAAATAGCAGGCATGTGAGACAGGCAGAGTGTCCAGGTCTCCCCTGGAGTAAGGATAAAGAGGGTAGGCAGGGCCAGCAGGGCGGGGTTGAAGGCTGTCAGAGCAGGAGCAGGAACAGCTGCTGCAGGCAGAAGATGGGGGGGGGGGTCGGCAGCTGGGTCAGGCACACGGTGAGGCTGCTGGAGAGCTCAGGTGTTGACCGTCCTTGGCGTGGTGTGGCTTCCTGGGCAGCGCTGGGTCCAGGCTCATGGGGGCCGGTGGAGGAGGTGCCGTGTGGAGAGCCAGCTCCCGTCCAGGAATGCCTCTCTCCGCTCACGTCCCACTGGCGAGTCTCACAGGCAGCCTGGGCATCAGGATGGAGGGCAGAAAGTGCAGGTTCATGGCCGCGTGAAGGCCAGCCGGGGCGGCGGCAGCAGCTCCAGTGAGGGGTAAGGGGACATGGGGACAAGGCTGGTGGCAGCTTCAGGGCGAGCGAGATTGGGAACAGTGAGCAGTGGTGGGCGTCTGTGTGGGTGGCCTGTGGGCTGGGAACGGATCCTGGAATGCTGGCAGCTGTGGGATGGCCTTGGGCCCAGCACTGCCTGAGCTGCAGAGGACATGCCTCAAGGTTCAGAACTTAGGAGGGGCAGGCTTCCCACAGAAGCAGACAGCTGTGGACAGTGTGTGGTGAAGGCCGCGCCTTAGCCCTCCCTACTGTTTCTGTGGCGGGGTTTCCCCAGGTTGAGCGCGATGACTCCTTAAATCATCTTGCTTTCACCATGTGGATATCATCAGAGGAAACCCGTAGTCAAGGTGCTGTAGGGACAGACGAGGCCAGGCACCGAAGGTGTCAGAAACAGTTTTATTTGGCTGCAGCAGGCTCAGAGGGCACAGCTTTTGCTGTAATCAATCAATCCCCTGAACCCCGAGTTGAGGGAGTTTCAGAGTTTCATACCCAGTGTGCAAGGGGAGGGGCTCAGGAGTCCACAGTCTGCAGAAGTTCACAGCTTTTCTTTCACTGTTCTGGGCACGTTAACCCTTCAAGGACCACACCTGAGAAGGGGAGAGCTGCTTCCCCTCTCTTCCCTCCCCTGCCAGCTGTCACCAGGGAGCCCACTTGTAACTTATCTTAAAACTGTAGACACCTCTGTGAAGCCCAGCTCAAGGCCAGAGGCCCTCTTTGCACACTTCTTCAACTAGTAAGGGGTGTCCAGCACCTGGAGTGCTGGTGTCATCTCGGCCAGTGGCCAAGTAAACAGGGCGACACGAAAATAGGAAGGTTGTCTACATTGGGCTCTTTTGCTGACAGTCCTAAAATCAGCTGGGCGAAGATTTCTGGAGAGGCCCAGTTAAGGCTTTTCAGTGGAGAAAGGGGGAGCCACTTCAAAGGCAGTGACCGTCCATGTGACGGCCTCCCGGGTGCAGCTCTGATAGCAGTCTCCCAGTCTCACGAAACGGCAGGATCCTGCTGCTCGGGCTACACCCTGCAGATGGCAGCACTGCCTGCTGGTCCTGGCCTGCACCTCCCTAGCCACTCTCTGTCCCCATGAGCCAGACACAGTTCTGTGACCGTGTGTCTATCACTGTCGTCCCCCTGAGGCAGATGCACTTCTGAGTGACCGTGTGTTAATCACTGGCTGTCCCTGTGAGGCAGATACACTTCTGAGTGACCATGTGCCAATCACTGGCTGTCTTCGTGAGGCAGACGTGCTTCTGAGTGACTGTGTCATCCAGTGTTTTTTTATTTCACTGCAAGTAAGTCTGCTGTCATTAGCCATTTCTGGAATCAGTCTTTTTTTTTTAATACCTTTATTTTACTTATTTATTTTTATGTGATGCTAAGGATCGAACCCAGGGTCTCATGTGTGTGAGGCAAGCGCTCTACCGCTGAGCCCCAGCCTCAGCCCTGGAATCAGTCTTTCTGGACTGGAAGTCCCCTGGGGGCAGCAGGAGACCACAAAGTCAAGGAGCCTTGCGAGTGTCTGTCTTTTATGTTTTCTGTGACGTTACACAGCTTTAGTATTAGAGTGCCCGTGGTGGTGGAGAAGTGGAGTCCGTAGTGTTGCCCAGTGAGTACTGCATGTTTTCACAGTGCGGCTGTCACATCACCTCTGCAGCCTGCGCAGGTGTGGGCTCTTCTCTGCCCGCCCAGGTGTGGGCTCTTCTCTGCCCGCCCAGGTGTGGGCTCTTCTCTGCCCGCCCAGGTGTGGGCTCTTCTCTGCCCGCCCAGGTGTGGGCTCTGCTCTGCCCGCGCAGGTGTGGGCTCTGCTCAGCCCATGCCAGTGGATTCTGCTTAGACCCTTCTCGTGCTGCCTGGAGCCGTAGCAATGCTTGAACTTCCCACAGCGCATGTGAGATATTTTAGCCTCTCTTTTAAAATGAGTTTCTAGTGGAAAGAATTTCAGGTGCCTTGACCTACAAGAAGGAGAAGGATGGAAGGATGAGGAGATAGCATGTTAGGAAGCAGCAGGTCAGGGAGCCCTCCTGTGCTTGCAGAGGGCCGTATGTTGGCACACACCAGCTGGCTGGCACATTTGGGTGTCTTGGGGGACGGCAGGGGCTCTGGGGAACCAGGCTGGCTGGGCGGGCGCTGCAGTTCACTGGGTGGGCCGGCAGGCCTCCAGGCAGGACACTGGCATGCCCTGACCTTCACCCCAGGAGAGACTGCCTGGTGGAGACGTTGGCGAGGCGATGTGCATCCCAGCGGAGAGCTGTGTCCACAGCAGCGAGTTGGGAGGCTTCAGCACTTGTGCCGTTTGCTTTTGTGACAGTCATAACAGCGTGAGTGACTGGAGGGAAGCAAGCCTCGTGGGGCGCTCCAAAGCTGGTTCCACCTGCCACATGGTGATACAGGAAGAGGAAGGTGGGAGGCCGTGGCCTAGGTAGGCTGATCCCACGAGGCAGTTAGGAACCTGCTCTGGAGGTCGGGAGGGCTTGGGGGTCGTGGCAGGGCCATAGCTGGGGCACTCGGCAGAGCTGGAAAGTGTGGGGCAACCCAGACAGTGTGGGAGGCTGGGCATTGCTGAGGAGGAGGCGAGCATCTGCAGCGCCCACCGTGGGGGCCAGAAGGTCCAGGAGCGCACGGGAGAGGGAACTTCTCCGGAAAAATCCCATACGGAGGCTGGTGGAGAGCGGGCTGCAGGTCTGCGTGGCCTTGGAGGGGAATTCCCTGTGGGGCAGCAGGAGCCGTGGAGGCACATCAGACGTGGAAGTAGCTGAGGCAGAACGGACGTGTGGCCGTGAGCCCGTGGTGTGTGGTTCAGGCAAAAATGTGAAGTATTCACGTTAGGTGATTCTGGGTAAAAAAACAGGTTTCCGTCATGCTGGTTTTCATCGTTAGACTTTTGTGAACTTTTGAGCTACTCCCAAACAAAAAGTTAAAGGAAAAAAGAGATTACAGTAAAATTAAAAGGAGATAAAAGGGAAGAAGTGGGTTTTGTTTGTCAAACCTTTGCTCTGCGTTGCAAAGAGACGGTCCTAGAGAAGCTCTGTCCGACGCCTAGGCGAGGCGCCAGGCTGGGTTCACATGGGGAGGCCAGGCACCAAGAGTGCGGAAGAGAGGGAAGGAAGCACAGATGTGGAGGAGGAGAGAAGGGGAGAGGGCCGAGGCACAGCAGAGCAGTGCGGAGTTACAGCGCTTACTGTAGCTCGCGAGTGCTTAGGGTTTGTAGTCGTAATGTGAAACTAATAATTGCCACTGTATTCTGAAATATCACTGTCCAAGAGTGAAGCTTGCATTATCCAGACTGAAGTTAGGTGTTACTGCTCAGAGACCTTTTAACTTATAAACTCATCTTTTTAGATAAAAGATACCTTTTGATTTCTTGAGTATTGTGCTGTAGAATTGTTTTGAATGCAGTTTCAAGGTAGCATTAGTTAGAGCCCCCGTCTTAACACTGAAGAATCTTCTGGCCTGGTGTTTCGATCAGATTCTCTGGGTTTGCAGGGCAGAACAACGTGTTGATGTTAAGCCGCTGGGATTCTGAAGGCACTGCTCTTGGAGCACACCTGCCAGAGCCCTACAGCCATCAGTGCCTCCTGCTGCCCACTGTGCTGTTACCTTGGTAAAATTAAGTCATCATTTGTAAGGATTTGTAATTTTCTTTTTAAAAAATTTTATTACATATTGATAAATTATAGTGCTTTATATTTATTGGGTACAAAATTATTTGGGGTTTCCTAGTACAACGTAAAATGCTCAAACCAGGCTCCATAACTTCTTAGCTTGTTTCTTTTTTTGTGGTATTAGGGATTGAACCGTGGTGCTTTACCACTGAGCTACATCCCCAGCCCTTTTTATTTTGTGACAGAGTGTCAGTAAGTTGCCAAGACGGGTCTCAAACTTGTGATACTCTTACCTCAGCCTCCCAAGTAGCTGGTATTGCAGATGTACAACGCCACACCCAGCTTCAGTTTATTTCTTGTCAATTCTTCCAGGATTTAATTTCAGAGTCTGATCATAATCAAGTGCAGATTTGCTGCATCAAGTAATTTTTATATCTTTTAGTCAATTATATGTAAACTGCATTTGAATTTTGAGGGACTGCGTTTTTTAAGGTGCCCAGAGGACCAACTTAGGGATCACAGAGCATCTAAGGTAAAGTTCCCTGTCACGTGTGAAAGGATGACCACTGCTCTGCAGCCCCGGGTTTGCTCTGTTTGCCCGGCCAGCGCAGATGGAGGGTCTCAAGTGGTCAGCCTGGGGAGGGCTGCTGAAGGCACAGGAAGGCAGGTCTGCACAGAAGGGCTGCAGTTGCTTGGTGGTCAGCTGATGCTGGCCACATGGCACCTGCTTATGTCTATGCCCGTTATCTGATGCCAGACCAGCCGCCGGGTGTCAGTAGAACATGTCAAGAGCCACCTTGTGGGCATGCATGCAGCAGGCACTGCTGGGCTGGGGTGTGGTCTGGGCTTGCGCTGCTGCCCACTGTGTAGCCATGGTCACGACCTCCCTGCCGCGGCTCCGTCTGCCTAGCAGGACCCTCGTGAGGCAGGCTTCAGGACAGCCCGACAGTCAGCCAGAAGAGCATTCTCAGGCCCTTTGGCTTCTGGGTCTCTTGGCACTGTGAAAGAGGATTGGTGACCGCAGAGGACTTTTGTTTCTGTGGATTAGGTCATTAGTATTTGCTCTGTGAGACATTAGGAAATACATGTGGAGAAGGATAAAGCTGTTACATGCTGACGTAAATAACATTTCAAGTGGAAAATAACTGTTTCCAAGGAAACACTACCAGTGAGATGACTGGGGTTGATTGGCAGTCTTCCGCCCCCGAGACACCTGGCATGACCACTGCGTCTGCTGCTGCTCACGCCTGCTGTAGCCGTCACCTGCTCTGGTGCTCATCTGTCCACACATGGGTGGGAAGACAGTGGTTCTTGGTTTGCAGCACGCCACCACAGGCAGTGCCCTCCAGACTGGCTCAGAGGGCTCTGGACCCACAGGAGGTGACTCTGATGCTGCAGCTCAGTGACAGATGCTGGCCTCCCTGACACCCTGGAGGCCATTCTGCTGCACAGCTTCCAGCCTCTGTGTCGTCCCCTGAGAAACCCGTCTTGCCAGGCCACGCTAGTCTGCCGGTGCCAGTGCTGTTCACTGAACGGTCTTTTCAGAACCCCGTTGGTTAATGTCACCACAGCTACCAGGCACAGTTGGTAAGCCCTGGAAATTGCTGTGTCCCCACTGTTAAAAAGGCAGTCTGACTTTCCTCCAGAGGCTCGAGTCGTCGCTGCGGTGAACTGCAGCAGCCCTTTCCTTTAGGTGGCATGTTCGCTTCCTTCATTTTCAAGAGCATTTCTGCAGAACCCAAGTCTGAGTGCCCAGTTTGTCTGCACCTCCTGGGGTAGAAGTGGGTTCCATGGAGAAACCTGCTGGGTGCAGCTCACTGCTCAAACTGTCCCATGAGTGCTGTTCCTGAAACAGCCGTCATGTCAAGATAGGCACCAAGGGCACTTCGTGCAAGCCCACCGTGCTGGCACGCCTGTGATGCTGTGGCTCAGGAGGCACAGGCAACAGGAGCAAGGTTCAAGGCCAGCCTGGGCTACCCCGTGAGGCCCCATCTCAAAACAAAACACTGGGGATGTGGCTCCGTGGTAGAGCATGCATGCTTGGGTCCAAACCCCAGCACCAGAAAAGAGAAGCAAAAAAAAAAAAAAGCGCTTTATGTATGCTTCCTTCTTCCATGCACCCAAATAATTCAAAACATATAGATTAACTAATAGAATGAAGCATTTTGTCGTGCTTCGTTAAACGTGCTTCAATGAGACTGGCTTTTTGAAGACCACAAGTGTGTGGCTGTGAAGGCCACAGTCCCTGCTGCTGGGACTCGCTCCTCTCTCACGCTGGCAGCCTTGTCTGACTGGTGTGCTCTGCCAGTGTGAATGTCAGCGCGCTTGGAGACAGCTGGCCTCTTGGGGGCAGAGTGAGAGCAGTTGGACTGCGTAGCCTGGGAGGGGGGTCCTGGCAGCCCTCGTGGCCACACTTTGGAAACTCCTGCATTGGGTGATGTGACACTTGGTACATCCTATACCTTCTGAAAATTGTACTAATGTTGTAGGAACATGGCTCACTCTGCAGTCTCTGGGTTTGGTTTCCAAGACAGGTGAGTGGTGTGGCACTCACAAATTTATCACACTCCAAAGTTACTTCTGTGTTGCTTTTATACCCTGGTTCAGGCAATTTTTCTGTCCGTGAACGGTAGCTGCAGGTCCCTCCTGCTTAGCAAATGAAGGAGTTGATTCTCATATATGAAGCCTTTGCTGTCCCAGAAACTGGGATGCTAGTGTTATAGTTAAAGCTTCGTCCCAGGGTTTCATAAACCGACTTCCAGACCACTCACATCAGAAAAACAGAGCCCCGTTACCCTAGTTACAGAACAATGCCCCATTAGGTAGTTGCTAATGTTAAAGGTTTCTATAAGAAAAGGAAAAGAAATCTTGCTCCAGGCCTGACCCTTGTAGTTGGCATGGTTGTTTTACAGGATGAAGCCATAAAACAAAATGGAGTCACATTTGCTCCTACTATCACACTAGTAGGTGAAACTCCTAAAAAATCCAGATGTTTCCGCTCCCTTCATCTGTACCCCATGAAACAGTCCTTAGTTCCCACAAGTGTGATGGGTCGGATCTACTTCACCTATGACAAGGAAATTAGTTTCATTTAGATGTATTAAAATCATTTTTCGAGAGCTGTTTTGAAGCACTATTTTGTAGAGCGAGGTCTTGATGTGGGTAGTGTTTTCCTCTGGGCATTGACCTTCTGTGGACCCTCCTCCAGGGCCCTGCAAGGGCAACAGCAGCAGGGTGGCTCCTGTGGGAGGCCCTGGTCCTAGAAGCTGTGGTTAAAAAGGAGGCCGCACGCAGGTGAAATGATGGGTTCTGAATCTGAAACCTCACGGCCTACCAGGCTTGGATTCACGAGTCCAACTGCATATGATTCTCTTGTGACTTTATTGAAACTCATGTCTAACTGGTTTGGTGCCTGTTGCCCATCAGAGCTGGGGCCTCAGGGTTCCTTGGTGGCCGTGAGATCTTGGATCGCTCCTTAGCCTGGCTAAGCCTCTGATTCCTCATGTGCAAAACTTCTAGGATTCCTTCATAAGGTTGCTGTAGATATTAAGTAACATAAACTAACAGGGGTGACTGCCAGCGTCTCGTTGGGGGGTTCTTCTTCCTGCCAAGAAAGGTGTAAGCCGCCTGCAAACTTAGAAGTCTAAAATGATTAGAGAGGAACAAAACACAGAGTCAGAAAGTATCAACAAAAGCGGAGCCCCTGATGCGTCCCATCCACCCGAGAGCTGTGATGCGGCGGGTTACCGGTGACTCCCGTGCTGGAGTCTGACTTTAGAGAAGCACGCGGAGGCAAGCATATAAAGCAGGGTTTATTTAAAAAGGGGAAACAGACTTCTCCAGGGAGGGAGAAGGGGGCCATAGCTGGTGTCCTGGTGTCCCAGGAGGCGAGGTGTTCGCCCTTGTTGTATGTCCTAGGCGTCTTTTCTTCTCCTGCCTTTTCTCCCTTATCTTTCTCCTTCCTGCCTCCGTGACTAGGCCCAGGAATGCCCAGTGGGATGGCCAAAGGTGAGAAACAGGTGGGCCGAAAGGGGAAGGGCAGGGTGGACCGCCCAGGACACTAACAACCTGGGGGCATTCCTGGGGCAGGCGACCTTAGCTACCGGCTGGACGGTGGAGGGTGGAGGAAGGGCCCTGAAGGAGTAACATCTCAACCCCTGGGCAAAACTGGCCTGACTCACCTGAGCTGACCTGATTTTCCTGTCTATACGACCGATTCTGGCTTCAAGTGGAACTAGACTAAGGAAAGAGGCTCCTAGGGCTGATGGAAGCTGCTCATCCCAGGCGGGGATGAGGCTTCTGGGCCCAGTCTCCTGTGTGGTGTCTTGCAGTCAGCGGGTTGATTGGCCTCTTGGCCGTCACACCTGTGAGACAGGCAAGGGGGGCAGCGACCAAAGGAGGCAGGTTTAAAAAGAGCCCTGAAGGAGGCTTTACTTGAGACTCATCCCCGGGTGGAATTCAGTCAGACCGACAGAGTGGTCAGGGAAGGGCCTAAGGAGAAACTGTGTGGGATTTAATGGGGCTCATGGCAGGAAGGGAAGAGCTGGGGACAGGAAAAGGGATTTTTAGGGTCCCTTGTCCCACGGGAGTTGGGCAGGGGAACTGGCTGAACTCCAGGATTGGCGTGAGTCAGGATAGAGATTCACTGTGTGTCTGGGGAAATGGCCAAAGAAAATGTTTACTGGTCATTCCCAGACACCAGATGTCTCTATCCACTAGGCTTTGGTGTGCGGTGACCCACACGCAACCCGTGGACAGCTGGTGACTAGTAGCTCCTGGGTGCTGGGGTATCTCTCTGTAGTCATAGCTCCGTCCCACCCTGTAATTCACTGACCCTCCCCAGAATCTGTGAAGCAGTTAAAGTGTGTTATCATCCGTTCCATAAAGGAGGAAACCGTGGATGAGGAAGAGGCTTGTGTAAAGCTACCAGCCCATAATCAGAGGATTCATAGTGAGCCGGGTCACCTGACCTCAGCACTGTTGGGGTGGGGTGGGAGGCTCCCCAGAGCGCCTGCGAATGCAGGGGTGCTCAGAGGAAGGGGCTGTGAGAGCTGGCGCCTGATCAGTGCAGGCCAGCGTTGACCCACTGGGTGGTGGCCGTGGGCAGGTGGGGCCCGGCTGTAGAGGGGGTCATGGGGGCATCTCCCTGAGGGGAGCAGTGCTGCCCCATCACACCCTGCTTCTGAGACCCACTGCCTCGCCTGGGGCACAGAGCCGTGCACTGGCCGAGGAGGACTAAATGTCCGGGAGTGGGTGCTACCAGGAGCCTCCCTCCTCCTGAGCTGCTCTTGTTGGGCATTTTGTTCACAGTGATGCAAAGCTGACTGACGGCACTTCCTCAGTAAAGATCCTGTAAGGGAACACAGAGTTCCACGTGACCCAGCAGGAATACCCTCCAGCGCAGGGATCACTGATATCGCAGAAAGGAGTTAGTTCAGAAAAGGGGTGATGCTTTCAGTTAAGTCTCCAAGAATTCATTTTTGTTTGTTTTTAAATTAGAAGAGAATTGCCTGGTTTACACAAAAACTTGACATAAGTATAAATGGGATAGGGCTGGGGATGTGGCTCAAGTGGTGGCGCGCTCGCCTGGCATGCGCGAGGCACAGGTTCGATCCTCAGCACCACATGAAAATAAAGATATTGTGTCCACCTAAAACTAAAAAATAAATATTAAATAAATAAATACATGGGATGATTTCTATAAGACCATGTAAATAATTTTGTTTTCCTCTTTTTCCCTCTCTCAACCCAGGTTTTAGAAGAGAACATAAGGACTTGGAAGCAGGCTGTAAATCCCGTGAGCTCCACCCAGGACCACATCTGCAAGTAAAAAGTCATTTGGTGAAAAGGTGATGCTGACGCTTGGGAATGCCAAGCCCTTTCCTCGCGGATGCCCGTGGTATAGGGATTCTTCGTTCATCAGGAAGGCATAGATCTGCCTTTCTCCCCTAGAACAGTGGGACTCACCGGAGGGTTTGTACCCGTGGGCGGCGGGCCTGCAAGGTGCCAGGAGCAGCACGTCACTGTTCTGACATGGTGTTCTTGTGAGGAGGGGCACAGTGGCCCCTCACGGCCAGGGCAGGAGGGTACAGGATCCCACCCAGTGAGTGCCCAGAACCTCACAGAGCACCAAGCTCTCCCTCCACACACTGCGCTTCTCTTGCATATACCGGGCGCTTGTCATGCCCCCATGGCTGTGACTTTGTTAGAGATGTGACAGCAAAACCAGCACGACTTTGTTTCCTTCGAGATTGTACAGAAGAGTCTAGATCATGGCAACCTCAGACTGATTTCCCTGAAGGAGACGTCCTGCTCCCTCCCGTGGCCAGCGCCTTGCTGAGCTTCAGAGCCCACGTGTACCTGCACCGAGGCAGACCGAGTGCTCCGGGCACTGAGGCACTGAGGCTGAGCAGACTGGGCAGGCCGGCCCGGGGTCTTCACGCTGCTCACTCAGGGGTGTGCGGTTTAGAACTCACAGGTCATTTATTTTAGGAATATTCTAGTCAGTGTTTTCAGACTGACGTCAACCGTGGAGGAGGGGGAACTGCTGTATCTTACAAATGAGAAAATTTGAGGTTGACATTAAGTAATCTGCTCAAAGCAGTGGAGCTGAGATTTGATAACTGCATCTACCTAGCCATTCCTCTCTAGTTCAGTTCTATGAATTCATAGGAAAAATTCATAGGAGAAATCATGAAACAAATAATTTGCAGCATAGCCGGGTGCGGTGGCCCACGCCTATAATCCCAGTGGTTTGGGAGGCTGAGGCAGGAGGATCATGAGTTCAAAGCCAGCCTCAGAAAAAGTGAGGTGCTAAGCAACTCAGTGAGACCCTGTCTCTAAATAAAATACAAAATAGGGGTGGAATGTGGCTCAGTGGCCAAGTGCCCCTGAGTTCAATCCCAGCTACCAAAAAAAAAAAAATCTGAAACATACGATTTATCTCCACCTTAGGAATTAGCTATTACTTTATCAAAGATAATTTTGATTAAGTTAAATTAATTATTCACCATCCTTAAAGTGTTGATATAAGATCTTAAACATCTTCATCCCTGTTGCCTTTCAGTATTAGAAAGGGGCGAGAACAATGTAGAGTATTGAATTGTCTGTAGCATTTTCCGTAAGTTCTGTGCTGTATTTCATCACTGATAAATGTAATTTCAGTGAAATGAACTTTAAAGTACATTTCTAACGGTGAGAAATGTGATTTGCGGGTGGAAGTGCAGCTCAGTCGCAAAGTACCTACCCAGGGCCCTGGGTTCTGTTCTAGCACCACACAAAAAGAGAAGAGAAGAAATATGAATCTGGTAATGATGAGCATTTCTGGTGAGCATTAGCATATTGTGGGTGGCATAATATTTCCCATTTCTATTGTGTTGCAAAAATAATATAAACCATGCATTGGAAAAACCCAAATAGAGAAATGTTTATTCCCTAGTTTCACCTATTGCATAAGGTGTTTCAGCTTTGCTTTTATCTTTGTATGTTAGGCCACATGCCCGTGAAACCAGTGGAAACTGCCTTCCTTCACCTGGCCCCCAAATACTCAAGGACCACACTGAGCACACCCACCAGTCAGGTCATCGGGAATCTGAAAAACCGAATGGAGGCCGCTTGTCTGAGTGGCTTAGTAGAGAACATTCTGAGAGGGCAGCTTTGCCCTTTCACCTCGGTGACAGTTCGCCTGGAAAGAGAGTGAACAGTAGTGAAGTGGCCTCCCCGTCTTCATCCTGTTCTGCACGTTCCAGGGCTGTCGGCCCAAAGCCGGATGCTGTTCCGCAGCAGACCAGGATAGAGCCATGCTACTATGAGAACTCTCCTTCCACGGGACATGTGGCTCAGCCAGCCTGCCGATGTGATGGTTGCCAGGGGCCAGAACTTCTTTGTCAGCTTCTGCCACCCGCATTGCCGCCAAAGAAACATGCTGTTACTAGTGTGCCACAGTCGGAGAGGAGTGAGTCTGTGCCTGACGTCAGACTTTCAGGGGTGTTCAGTGGTCCCCCGAGGCCAAGCGCAGTGTCAGAGCCAGGTTCAGAACTCAGTACACATGCGGACCACCTGAGATGCAGAGAGACCCTTCAAGTGAAGATGCGCACGGGCAGCAGAGCCCCCTGCCTGTTCAACACTGCAGCTTGTGGGTTTCCGGCAAACTCAACTACAGTTGCTGATGCACTCTGCCAGCCAGAACTGGACTCTAGTTCTCCGTGCCCAAGTGAGACCGTCTCATTAACTACCTATTTTTCAGTTGACAGCTGCATGACTGATACGTACAGACTGAAATACCATCAGAGGCCCAAGCTCTGCTTTCCAGAGAAGACTGGCTCTTGTCACAGCCGTTCACCAACTCAGAGTGATAGAAGCGTAGGACCTGTCACATGATGGCCTTGGCCCACCCTGTCCTTCCACAAGTCCAGCATGCACTGTAGCAGGTACATGATGGAGTCCACCAGCTTATTCTTAGAGGCCATGAAGATATTCCTAGTGACCAAGAAAATCAAATCTGTGGCATTTTAAAAATCATATATATACATACACACACACAAATGAATATAATGTTAAAATGTTTTGCTCTATAATGATCAATTATTGGATATTTTGGAAATTCACTTTGAATATCGTGGCATGCCTTGAAAAATAGCAAGTCAGGGAATATATAATACTATTTGCCATATATAACAGTTGAATAAAAATTAGATTTGTCCCCGTCTAACATGGCTAGTAGACCCATAGTATCAAACTGACCAGTTCCACGGGAACTGCCCGTCTGCATGCCAGCAGCACATGGGTTGTCAGGTCAAAGCAGAGTCTGCCTTTAAGAGCACTTTTTGATGGTAGCCTAAAGGTTTCATCAGTTTGTTCCCGATTTCTTCCACACCTGGGCCCTTCAAGTGTCTTAAAAAAAAAAAAGACCTTGAGTTTTGTAGAATCTTGGGGAAAATTGCCTTAATGATTAACACTTTTTAAAATTTCAAGGTCAGGACTAATTTTTCTCCTTAGAACATATATCTTCAGAGTATCTGGCTAACGTAAATAGGCCTTTAACCATTATATGTGTTCGTAAATATTAGCCACGAGCTGAGAAGTCAAAAGTGTGAACTTAAGTATATCTATTTATCTTGTTACTTTTTTTTTTTTCTTTCTGATTTTACGTGAAATGTGAAAGACTTTTATTTTGGTTACATTTGCTTTGGGCTGCTAATAACCAATGTTAGGAATTAACCTTGAGTCCTCTTAATTGGGACTGTCAAACTGCCCAAGTTCTCTCTGCTCCAGTCTTACACTCCTAGGTTGTCAACTCATTTTACTACGCAGGCTTCCAGGTTAACGTTGTCTTCCATATAGAGGGTTTAATTTTAATGAAATGGGTATCTAATTTGGGCACCCTTCCAAAAATTTTTTCTTTCTCAAATCATTTTACCCCGGCTACCTTCATGGAGAGGGCTTTCTTTAAAAATCATAGGGATTTTCATATGGTGAACTTAGGAGCGAGAACAACTCCCTTATCTCCTTAGTTGTCAGTTTATTTTATACTAAGCTGATAACCTGATTGGGATTGAGAATAGTTTTATAGTGTCTATTCCAGAGAATTGAGAATTTATAATTCAGTAAACTAATAAGTTTAATATCTTGTCCAATTCCATAAATTGTGTTAAATTTTTCCAAAATGTTAAGTGGTTAAAATGAATACTTTTAGATAATTGATTATAAAAGCTAACCCTAGCCCTTTGACTTTGGCCACCAAGACTGTCTTCTGCCTATAGAGAACTTCTCACCATCCTTTTTTACCTTTTTATATGCTCTCAATTTAGAAATAGTTGAATATCAACTCAAATTTTTATCATCTTTTAAGAAAACTTAAGTTTTTATAATGGAAGGTTTGTAAGTAATGTAAGGTTTATAGAACTGTATCTGAAATGTCAGTGTTTTTCATTGCTGCTTTGATAATGTAAAGTACTAAAGATGGGGGCTTCAAGTATTTTTTAATAGCTTTCAAAAACTGTGGGCTCGTATTAACTTCTATTTGGTCAAGATGTTCAGTTTGAAATATATTAACTGAAACATTTACACTAATTTCTGATTTTATAAGTTAAATGTACCTTTTCAACATCCGGTTTAGTTGCAAACATTAAATAGCAGTATCCAATTTTGCCTTTTAACCTACTATTCATTTTTTAAGAAACTTCCCCATTTGGTACTAAACAAATCAGAAACCATTTGGTTTTGTTGATTCAGCACTCCAAGTAGATTCAAAACATACATACTATCTAATCATTCCCCTGTAAAGTCTCTACTTCTGAGGTGCCTGTTAATATTTTTATAGATATTTTCATGTTATAACTTTTTATAATACAGGCAAGCATTATTGAAATGTTTAAAATACTTGTCTTCAGAATTATATTTTCATGTAAAATCATTTTCTTTTGGTTCAAAAGTTTTTAAGATAAAGTGTTTTAAGTTAACATGGTTGAATTTTGCATTGGTGAATTGTCTCTCCCCACTCCCCTTCCCGTGCGTCCTGTTTAAGGGAAATGGAAGTCAATTTAAAGTTCAAGGGTGCTTGGAATCACTGCTCATGTCACCCCAGGTGTTCCTGATTAAACCTGTCCAGTCTAGAGTGTAGTGCCAGAGCGACAGCAGACTTCCTAGAGCCAGGCAGTGAAGGACAGAGGCTCTGGGTAGCAGCTGGTCTCACTGTGCAGCCCGGGGCTCCTGCAGTGACAGGGAGCACAGATGGCATGCACAGGGAAGGGCATGCTGCTCTAATAAGCCCCAACCCTGGAATTGGATTGCTGGTTTTCCTGTGGAAGCCTTTGATTCCTCTCATTTTGAAAGGTAAAAACCATTCTTAGCTTAGAGGCTTTCATCATAAAAACAGGTAGTGAGCCCGATTTGGCCCAGTGGCCCTGGTTTACCTTGTCTTTGAGCACCACCTACATTACATACCCTCACTGACCATAGACATCTGGGGTTTCCAAATGCAATTCCCTACCTTCTAGGGTCATTTGGTATTTTTTTTTTTTTATTGTTGATAGACCTTAGTTTTTTTTTTAATTCATATATGGTGCTAAAAATTGAACCCAGTGCCTCACACATGCCAGGTAAGTGCACTACCACTGAGCCATAGCCCCAGCCCTTGGTGCTCTTTATATGCTAAAATTTTCAGGTGCAGACACCCTTTTTTTTTTGAGAGTTTTTTTTTTTTTTTTGGTAGATGGACACAACACAATGCCTTTATTTTTATGTGGTGCTGAGAATCAAACCCAGGTCCTGCCAGTGCTAGGAGAGCGCTCTACCACTGAGCCACAATCCCAGCTCAGGTAAAGAGACCCTTAAAACTGTCCTTACAACTGCTAAGCCAATTCATTTCAAGTAGTACTTTAAACCTCATTTTACTTCCATGAAATCAAAAGTGAGTTTGCAAATGAACTTATACAATTAAAATCACATTATTCTTGATGTCTTTTTGTTGTAGCAAGTTTCCAACTTTTTATGGCATTCCATTTATACAGTTCAGAAGCCTCCAAAGTATGGGCACTATGAGCAGTTTGGTGGTGGGTACGGTTTCTTACTCATCTGAGTAGGATCCAGGCCCTCATGCTGCCACCATTTAGTCATGTAATACATCAGCACATTAGTGAAGTTTTTCCAGAGAAAAGAACAGCATATATAGAAACTTAGTATGAGGGATTGGCTCATGTGATTATTGAGGCTCAGAAGTCCCATGGCCTTGCCCACGGCAAACCAGAGGCCCAGGAAAACCACTGGTGTCCAAGTCTGCCCAGGCACCAGGAGTACTGATGTTGCGGTTCACCCTTCCTCTGCCTTTCTAGTGCTCCAGCCCTCATGGGATTGGATGATGCTCTGTACACTGGGAGAAAATCTTTCTTTGCTCTGTTGGTTCAAATGCTGATCTCCTTCAGAAACATCTCTTTGGACATACCCAGGAACAGTGTCTTACCAGCTTTCTTGGATCCTTAGCTCAAACTGACACACAAAAGATTAGCCATCACATTGTAAGATTTTTCCATCTTGGCTATGCTAGAAATTTTCAGAACATGTGAAAGTAGGCTGGTTTTAGGCTCAGAAAGGTGGTAGGGATGATGATTACAAGTCTGTGGGTGCTCTAACAGTAAGCTACATAAGAACTATTAAACTTTTTATAACCTTACCACCAGATAATTTGCTGAGAAAAAACAAATTCAGCTATGTAAGTAAATGTTTATTAGATAAAATTGTTAGCAGCAGAAAAGCAGGTCATAATCATTTATTACACTCAGTACAATCTCCTTTTTTGTTCCTCCTGATGCTTCAACCACACCTTCCACAGAATGCTCTCTGTGCAGAGCAACAATACCCTGAAGGCATAACTAAGAGTCACCAGGCCAACTGATCATCCAAGGGCAACTCCAGGCCTGACACTGACCCTGAGCACCCTTCTGAAAGGCAGAGGATGCAGAATTCCCTGGATCTTACCCCTTGATCACAGGGAGGGGACTACTTCACACAGTTCACATCTGCCAAATCCCGTGATCTTTCTGATGAAATGCCCGCTGAGCACCCCAGATCAGTAAAATAATTGGATTTAAATAACAATTAGATTTGAGTTTAATACCAATTAGATTTTTAAAAAGAACAGCAAAGACAGAACAATCTCTACAAAGGAAAGAATTTCTGCCTGGCCTACAGCTATGTTTAAAATGCTGCGGCCAAAGAGGAGGGCTCTGTAGGATGAGTAAATATCACACTGTCAGCGGAGGTATTCAAGTAAGTTACAAGCATTATGAAAGCAAATGTTTTGGACACAAGCATACCTTATACAATAATTAAAAAACAAAAAAAAAAACAAGGCTTGAAACATTCCTATTTCAAGGTACAGGCGGGCTTTCCACTGTCTAATGCCATCTCCTTTGTGATCCTCACCCACGAGCATTTCAAAGGTCATGAAAAGACCATTTAAAAACTCAGCATGTGTAGAGCCAATATGTGGACTCTATTGTGTTAGTGACAAGTCTCTACACAATCTCAGAACACCAATCCTTTTCTCTCTCCTGAATAACTTTGGAATTTACAACTACCTCACCTCACCTCACCTAGTTACACACCCCCTCATGTGACTGAATTAAACCCAGACCAACCCTTACAACAGTAAAGACATTACTGTCTTCTTGGTGAATATGCTAAGCTTTGAAGTACAAATTTTACTTCTACACTAGCCCCTATAAAGACATCAGGTGTTTGAAAAGAGTTTAAATGTGAAACACTGAATTTAGTTTTAAGAACTTGGCTATGAATGAGATCACTATTCATTTAGTAGTTCCCCAAATGAGTTAGAAGAATATGTAAAAAGAAAGGAAGATCCCTTGGAGACTTGAAATTCTGCACAATCCCATCTTCTTTGTTCAAGAAGACTGTAGTTCATTTTCAGAATTCACTCCACAATCCAGTGATCTTGGGATGTCAGCAAACCCATCTGTAAAAAACAAACATCTGTCACCGATGTTTCCTCTATCTGCCCATTTTAGCACTTTATGCCACTCTGAAAATCATACTTGTTTTTGTCACAGGTCTATCCCCAAAATGATCTACATATTGAAAAGAATTTTTTAATATTCATTTGTTTTCGGTAGACACAACATCTTTATGTTTATGTGGCGCTGAGGATGGAATCCAGCGCGGCACATGCCAGGTGAGCGGCTAACACTTGACCCACATCCCCAGCCCCCAAGAGTTTTTTTTTAAATTGTGTAGAAAGTTTTCAAGTTCCATTTTTCCACCCAGAGCTGAGAATTCTGGTCATTATTAAAAATAAAAACGAAACGAACAAAAAAAAATCACTGTCCTTGTATTTGGTCTCTACTAAAAATGGGGCGGGAGGGGACTGGAAACTCTAGGAATGCCTGTGGAGGAGGACTTCATAGAAACCCCAGTCCTTCACCGTTCACCCCCGCGGGCCCTGTGCCTTCTACTGTCCACACCACCCAAGAAGTCAGACACGAAGGCGGACGTACCCGCGCCTGCCAAAACTCGGGGGCAGGGCTGGGGAAGGAGGAGCTGGGAAGAGCTGTCCTCGCCACCGGCCTGGCTCTTGGGTTCTGCTGCTGCTCCCCCAAGTTCACTTTACCCCTGCCCCTCTCCAGGGTGGCCAGGGAAACCGAGGGCACGGCTTCTGCAAGGGTACTAAAGCGCCCTAGGCTCGGCAGGCGGGGTCCGGGGGGGGGGGGGGGACCGGGCGGGCGGGCGGCAGCCCGGGCTCCCGGGAGCACAGCCGGGTGGGAGCCGGTTCCCGGAACGGCCACGCTCGGCGCGCGCAGCGGCCGGCGAAGCCGCCGACCTTCAGACTGGGGCTGGTCAGCTTGCGTCCCCGCAAGGCCTGCTCACGGCCACAGGACACGCCAGGGCCCGTGCGTGGCGCACTCGGCCGCCCGCCGCCACCGCTCTCCGACAAACCACCCGGGGACTGCCACGGCCGGGATGGCGAGCGGCCGCCGACGCGGAGCCCGGGCACGGGCCGGGGCCCGCCTCCGCCCGGCACCTCCCGCCCCCGCCCCCACCTCCCGCCCGGCACCTCCCGCTCCCGCCCGCACCTCCCGCCCCGCACCTCCGCCCGCACCTCCCGCTCCCGCCCGCACCTCCCGCTCCCGCCCGCCTCCGCCCGGCACCTCCCGCCCGGCACCTCCCGCTCCCGCCCGCACCTCCCGCCTCCGCCCGCCTCCGCCCGGCACCTCCCGCCCGGCACCTCCCGCCCGGCACCTCCCGCTCCCGCCCGGCACCTCCAGCCCGCACCTCCCGCTCCCGCCCGCCTCCGCCCGGCACCTCCCACCCCCGCCCGGCTCACCAGGGCAGGAGGTACACGAAGAGGAAGAGCAGCACGTCCAGGAGCACGAAGAGCCACAGGTCCAGCCAGTACGAGTGCTTCGGCAGCCCGTTGGTCCCGGCCTGCGGGGCCCCGGGCCCGCGCCGTCCCCGGCCGCCGTTCGCCGCGCGCGCCTCCATCCTGCCGCGAGCTCAGGGACCGTCACTGCCTCGCGCCACCGCTCAGGAAGCCCGACGCGGGCGGAACGCGGCACCGCGCCTCCGCCCAGGGAGGCGAACCCCGGCGCCCCGCCCCGCGCAGGCGCCCTGTCGGCCGCCTCCGTGACGGCCGGCAGGCGCCGCGGCCACGCCCGGAAGCGGAAGCGGCCCGCCTGCCTACCCCCCCCTGCGGCCGCTGGCGGGCGGAGCGCGGCGTTCCGCTTTCTAGGCCCAAGTGCGCCCGCCGCCTGGGGAGTTCCGTTCTCCGGGGGAGCCCGCGCCGGCCGGTCCGGTCGCCCTGCTACCCCGCGAGCGGCGCGAGGGCCTCGGGTGGGCGCCCGCCGGGCCTCGCGCCCTTCGCTCAAGCGGTGTCTGGCGGCGTGAAGGGGCCCCGCTGGGGTGGCCTGCCGGAAGCCGGGTGGCCCTGACGGACTCGGTGCCGCCCAGGCCACCGGAAAGGACCCACCGCAGACGCGGCTCCGTGGCCCGCGCCAGCCGCCCGGCCCTGCCTCCGGGCCCCGCGGCCGTCGCCGGTTCCCGGGGGTGGCAGGGCAGACGTGCCGGCGGCCGCGCGCGCGTCGAGGGCCGGCCCGGTGAGTGCGTCCCGGGGGGGCAGGACAGGCCAGCAGCCGGTCGCCGCCGGACCGAGGCACAGGTGGCCTCGCGGAAGCCGAAGTCCCCGGGGTCCCTCGTCGAGAGACGTGGGGCCGCGCGGTCGGTCGCCCCCCCCCCCCCCCGTGGCCCGACAGGGAGAGCGACGCAGGCCGGGGTCGCTCTGTGTCGCTTCACCCTGTAGAGATCTCCCGCCTTCTGGGCCACTCCCCGACAGAAGCCAAGGTGGAGGTCGTTGAGGGGTTCTCTGTGTCACGAACAGCAGTTTAATCGGAATAAAGTAGCCGAGTCCAGAACCCAGCCCCGACAGTCCTGCGTGAGCGCTGCGTTCCCCACCCGCCTGGAACGTGGTCAGCGCTGAGCTAAGGCCACTGAAGTGGGAGGACTCGGGTGAGTGCCCTGAGGACCAGGTCAGGACGGCGGTGTTTTGAAGACACGACTCCTTGGGCTCCACCCCACTGGGCCAGCCCGGGACCCAGCAGACCACTTCTTCTCTAGCTAGAGTGCTTTCTGCCACCTTCCTCGTGGAAAGTATTTTCCCTTTTTGCCTCTGCACTGAGTGCTTGTTGTTCCTGTTAAACTGTGATGCTTCCTCACCCATCTAAGTCCCAGGTATGCTTTGGGACCCAACTCAGGAGCCAGCTTCATGGTTTCCTCGCTACAGTGTGCATTGGTCTCTCCATTCTTAGTATTTCTATCAAACCAATTGCAAAAACTTACATTCAACTTGTCTTTAGGTATTTTGTATGCCATGCTTTCTTCCTGGAGAGAGGGTTATTTTCTCAAGACCAAGGCTGTCAAGTGTTTTATTTCCATAGTTTTTTGCCTTCCTTTAGTACCTATTATTTCTCTCTACATTCATGGTGCTATAAATTAGATTTGTTCTAATTTATCAGTCATCTTTCAGATTTTTCTTTGAGGGTGGGAGACTATTTTTAGTGTCTATGCTGTCTCCACATCACTCAAACAGTGCCCCTGAAAATGGAATAAAACAATATTTAACTATATTTTGTTTTACTCTGTTACCACTAACACAATCCTGATCAAAAAATACCTAATGAGTTATCTATTAGAATATAATAGTGTAATGACCACTAAGCTCAGATACTTTCTGAGGGTTTTTTTTTTTTTTTTTTTTTAAGTACTAATAATGGATATGTGTTAATTCATTCCCCCTGACAGATTTTCCTTCTTTAACTTTAGGAAATACTTGAAATACTGAGCGTCAGACATCGTCTGAGGATTCATAAACGATATAGATGCAGTAGCCATCCAGCTCATTAGAAAAACCAGTTGAGCACATCTCAAAGAGCCGTGGAGTTTTCAGACTCTGTCCCAGAGCTCTGAAGTTCTCCATGATGACTTGGGTATGTGGACAGCCAGGCAGTACAGGACTGAACAGACTAACCAGCCTTCCCCCCTGCCTGCTTTACACTCATACAGACGATAAGAACTGGATTATGTTTGTACTTAGGATTCCACTTAAGATTTTATTTCAAGTTAAAGAAGGAGTTTTTTTGCTTTTTAATGTTTAAAAGCAACTTCAGTAGGGCAGAGTTTAACTGGTTGCTTAGGTGAGAAAGATGTTGCACTCACAGCTTGAAATCTTAAGCTAATTACCTACCTGAGCATCAGCCTGTTACTTGTTTTATTGAAGGGTATGAGGTACAGTCATTAGTCATTGGAAGGTCATAGCTCATCAAATTACATGATAGGCTTCCACATAGAAAACAGCAGCATAGGCAGGACCTAGACTATGTCAATAAATGCCAGATTCATAATTGTCATATATAAAATATTAACCAGGATTAGAGTTATTTCATAAGTGTAAGAAATGTCAACATATTAACAACCATTATCTCTAGGAAATGGGGTCACAGATGATTTTTATCCTTTGTGCTTATCCATATTTTCTCAATGAAAATGCATTGAGTGGGAATTGTAAAGAAAGTTATTTTGAAAATAAATGAGATAATCTAAGCCAAAATTATTATGTAAATATTTCTGACATTAGGTCACATTTACTCAGCATGTAAATGTCAAAGGATTTTAACAGTTTATAACAGTGCTTTTCAAAACAAATTTTATGGAGCTCTATGATTCCTCAGGGGTCACTCCAGGACAACTATGAAGTGAAGAGATAAGTAGTGAATGTGGCTTCAGACCTCTATTCATGATGCTCAGTTTTAATGTTCATATCTATAAATATGTGCCCCCCTTTTTTTCCTGGTCCTCCTTGAGATCTGTGAAAGAAAATCACCCTTGGTGACCCATGTTCAAAATGGAATCATTGGATAATAAGCAGAAACTATAATCATTTGTCAGAATTCTAAAAAGTAGACAAAGATATATAACAGCCAAGCAAATGCTAAAGCGAAATATATGAAGCAGTAGAACAGAAGAGAGAAGTAGACACTTGCACAAATATTTTTAAAACATCAATGCCCACTTTTAGTAATGGGTAGAATATTTAGACCAAAAAAATGGTAAGAAAATAGAGGATCTGAAAACTATAAGCTAACTAGACTAACAGACATGTGGAATGCCCCAACCAACAGCAGCAAAATGCAGATTCTTCTCAAATGTGCACGAAACGTTCTCTGAGATAAACCATATATCAGGCCACAAACAGTTTCAATAGATTTTAGAAAAGTTTGAAATTGTACAGAGTATCTATCTTCTCTTGACCACAAACAGATGAAACTAGAAGTTAATAACAGAAGGTAAACTAGAAAATTCACAAATAATGTGGAAATCTAACACATCTTTAAACAACTAATGGGCCAAAGGAGCTATCACAAAGGAAATCCTCATGAGAAAATTAAAATTCGTCCTATGAAAGCTTATGGGTTACAGTGAAGACAGGGCTCAGAGGAAAATCTATAGCTATAAGTGCACATTTAAAAAGAAAGTTCTCAATTATCTACATTTATACCTTGAGGAATAGGAAAGAGGAGCTAACTAAACTCAGAGCTGTCAGAAGGAATAATAAAACTGAAGAGGAATAAATGAAATAGTGAACAGAAAAACAGTCAAGAAGAGTTGGTAAAACCAAAAGTTCGTTCTTTGAAAAGGTTAACAAAATGACAAACCTTTAGCTAGATTGACAAAAAGTGAAAACTAAAACCCGAAACAAAGGTGTAACAATTATTACCAACCTTACAGGGAAAAAAAAAAAGGATTATAAGGGAATACTATGAATAATTATATACCATCAAATTTTTCTGCTCCAGAGGATGTAGTGTGCATGTGCAAGGGACCATCTTGGAAGCAGAAAGTCACGCTTTCTGGACACCAAACCTGCTAGCACCTTGGTCTTGGGCTTCCTGGCCCCCAGGAGATTCATGTTGTTTATGCATTACCCAGTCTCAGGTATTCTGTTCACCAGAACACTGAGGGCAATCAGGTAGCAGTTCTTAATGGCCCTGCACATAATTCCCTTTTGCCTTTATACCTTTATTACTGTCTGAAAGGGTGAAGTTTTCAGGAACTGAGAAAATTAGAGAAAGTGGAGCAGCTTGGAAGACACTTAAGCTCTCCCTGCCCCCAGGTTTCAGCTTAGAGCTCAGGAGGTAGGAACAGTTGAAGGCAGGAAGTCCTTCTGTCTCAGTGTCACTGCTGTTTACCCGTGATGAGTCCTTACTTCCCCGATGCTGAAGGATTACACCAGAGAAGCACGCGGAGGCAAGGTCAGAGTGGAAAGTAGAAACTTTATTAAAGGACAGCAGAAAAGACTTCTCTCCGAGGAAGAAGGGGACCAAGAGGTGGAATCCATGGGAGGGGGAGGGCTTCCCTTTTTTATAGCTAAGGTCTTCATTCAGATTTCCCATTCCTGTCACATGCATTCCTGTCCTTTGTTCTGTTATCTTGCAGTGATGGAATGTAGGTGGGAAGGCCCAAAAGGTGGGGGACCCCTGGGCCAAGGAGTAATCTGGGCAGGAAGGGCTTTGTTTGCTGCAGCTGCTTCATTAACATTTCCTGGGATGGGCTCTGGGCCTTGGGGACTTTTTCAATTCCCCTTTTTCTGGACTCCATTCTCAAGATGGCCTTTATTCTTGATTTTACTCCATATTAGATTTACTAACTACATTAACTATCTATCTTTAAATCTGGCTTCATCAGGACCCAAGATTAGACCTTACAGAAGCAACTGAGTCCCACACTTTGTTCTAGGAACTGATTGAAAATCCCAGATGATTGTGGCTACCTCAGGAGAAGCCACTTGTTATAGTTTAGAGATGCTCATACGTGAGACAATGCAAGAAAGTTTAGAGGTGAAATGATTGGGTAATGAGAACATTAACCTAATCAGTACATTAATACCCTGATGGGGATAAACTGGGTGGTAATTGTAGGCAGGTAGGAAACTGGAGGAGGTGGATCATTCAGGGTATGCCTTTGAGGTATATATTTTGTCCTAGGTAAGAGGAGAACTCTCCACCTCTGCTTTCTGGTGGCCGGTGTCCTGAACCAATTTCCTCCTCCACACCCTTCTGCCATGATATTCTGCTACACTTGGGCCAAGAGCAACAGAATCAGCTGTCTGCAGACCAAACCCTCTGAAACAGCCCTAAAATAAAACTTTTCTAAAATTGTTCTTGTCAAGTCTTTTGGTCACAGCAATGAAAAAACTGACTAAAAATACTCTTTAGCTCAAGTGCTGTTGCATTAAGAATGAGCCAGTGTACCTGCTATGGGCACAGATGGAGTGGACAGTACACGTACCATTGGGGTTCTGTGGGGATTTCTATTGAAAAGATGTACTCTTGCATTAAAAACAAGCCACAAATTTATAGCATTCTTATTCTTAGAGCCTACAAAAAAAATTCCTTTCCCTCTATTCCCTATGTGGACAGGTGGGGTGCATGCACAGTTCTGTTCACTTAAGCTCTGGAGTGTTGCAACAGGGAACTTGAAGCTGGGGAAGTATAGTTCTTGATTTTAAGAAATGAGACCTAGGAGGTAGGAGATGATACCCAAAAGGCACCCTGAGTCAACTTGATATGGAAGAGGGTACAGCTTGGGTTCGGTGGTGGACAGAGTTGTAGACTGTAGAGAGGGTGTCTCTATCTCCATGATCTTCGCCCTCTGTCATTCTGCACACACCATGCTTCATAGACACCTTTCTTTTCACAGAGTGGCTCTCCCCTGGTGCCAAGGGTGCTCCCTAGGAAGCCAAGGTAACGTGTAGTATACTCTCACTTGAATGAGAAATACTCCATCTGTTGGTAATGCAGACACATTTTGATATATAGTATTTTGGCATTAGAAAAGCTAGAAACTGGGAAGAATAGAGTTCATGAAGTTTTTAACATTGCTCCCTCTCAAAATAATCCTTTACAGCTTCCAACTTGGAAGAAATAAAGATGCCATTGCTTATTTCATCAGGCTTGTCCTATTGCATGTTTTGTTCCTTAGACAGCAGCTTGAGCCCTCAGAGATAATACCAGTTGGGTTCTGCCCACTATGGGGCACAGAAACTCACACTTGAACTCCAGGCAGGTGTCTTAGGACGGCTGTGGACCCCAGGGTCCCAACCCCTGCTCTTCCTTTGATAACCCCTGCCTGATAGCATACAGAGCACACTTAGGATGGCTCATTGCATCCTTTAAGGTTATTGCTCTAAAAGGTTGCCTGCCCAGTGCCATCGCACCTCCTGACACCTATTTAAAAGTACCTGTGATCTCACCTCAGAGCTTCTCGTTCCTCTTCCTGGCTTTCTTATTCTCCATAGCATTTATACCATTTAATGTACTCTGTATTTGATTCATTCTCTTATTATCTGTGTCGCCTCCAGGACGGGAGGTTTGTCTGTCGTGTTCTTTGTTGTCTCTAAGGCCTAGATCAGCATCTGGCATGTAGTGCCAACATTTAACAAGCGTTGAATAAAAATATTTGTTGAATGATATTTTAAGTGAAAATTTTACCTACATAATCACATAAAATAGACTTGAGTCTGGACTCTAGGACATACAGACTCCAGAACTGGACTGCCTGGGCTTAGGTCTGGTTCAGCCACTTACAGAGCTAATTACAGAGCTCTCCTTGCCTGGCAATAATAGTCTTCTAATAGTTGTTCTCATTGTATAAGGGGTTTAGAGGGTTAACATGAGAGGATCACTTCAGAACACTCAGAAAAAATGTTTGGTGCATTATAAACCCAGTGTATGTGTAGACTGGTAGTGATAGCAAAAGTTGCTTTTACCTATGTCAAAATTGGTGCTATGTCTTGTAAATAAAATTTAATTTAGGTTTTACAATTTTTTCTTTGTGTCTTGCAGTCAGTTTGTATCTTAATGACTTTGGTGGCTGCGGGTGCTAGCCAAGTGTGCAGTTACAGGTGAAGATAAGGTGCAGCAGTCTAACCCACAAGTCCCTTCAGTCACATCATAGGGAAGCAGAGGCCAGTGGGGGCGTACCTCCAGGTACCCTGTGTCTCTGACTTAGCCTGCACTGGTTTTAGGTGTGACTTACCTGCTCAGCCAAGGTCTCCACCTCCAGAGCTGAGTTTCTAAGCTAGGTTCAAAGCTATGGGAGCAAAGTAGGGCTGTTGTGCTCACTGCTGAAGTGTGTGTCACGTTTGATACAGGGCAGGGACTCGCTTTCATATTTGCCTAAAGGAATATGTACTCTTGGACCCCTGAATACTTTACCAAACAAGTTTTATTTTTATCCACCAGAAATGGGAATTTATTTCACATCCAAAGCCTATCATCTCCTCTTCTATTGTTTTTTGTTTAATAGAACTTGACCTGAGTTTTTTGCCTCCTGACCTCTGTGTGCTGCTCCACCTCTCTCTCAGCTTTTGTTCCACCTCTAGCCAGCAGCCTTGGCTGTGTATTGGAGTCAAAACTCAGTGGAGAGCCCCACCTACTTGTCTAACTACAAAGCTCTTATCACAAGCTGTTCTCAAGTATAGAAACTGGCTGCCCTTGGGTCAGGTGGCCACTTTTGTCCTAATATGAAGGCTAAGGTGATATTCAGATTAAGGTTACCTCTGGGTAAGAACAACTAGGAACGGTCCTCAGTAGGACTTCTATTAAGGGAGGGCTGGCCTTTGGGCACTGAGTGGCTCAGCACCCCGCACCCTCCCCCCATGCTATACTGTTTGCTTATGTTGAGGACCACAGCAGGGGACACAGAAGACTCGGAGCCATGCCTCTGTAGCACTCTCAGACCTCAGGGCCCAGGCAAACATAGTAACGGATGCAGAGTAACGGCTTGGTAGAGGTGTGCATCCCTCACTGAAGACACCCAGGACCAGCACCCCATCCACATTGGCGTGGGAGACAATTTCCATCCTTACTGACAGCTTTCTGCTTTAAGAGTATGTTAAATAGGAAAGTTGTTTGTCACATTTATGTCCTTTCATTTGCCTGTTTTAACAGTATCTTATTGAAAAAGTAAAACTGAGAAATGGCATTGGACATATGCTCTTTTACTTGAAACTCTTCCAGTTTGGAAAGAACATTGTTCCTTGACTTTCGGGTATTTTCTTAGGGAATAGTGTGTTCCAGATTTGTTTGCCAGGAACCAGGCGGACTCCTTGTCTGTGGGCTGGGACCCTGGAGCTGGGCTGGGGTCCAGGGAGAACTGACTCATTCTGCTCAGGCTCCTCCTGCGCTGCTGCCTGCACAGCATGCCCAGCCACCAGGGACTGGACAAGCACACAGCTCCCTGTCCGCTTCCCGGTAGTGTCATGCTCATGGATTGCTCAGTGGGATGGGTGTAGCTGAGAGGAGCCCCCAAGGCAGTGCTTACCTGTGTCAGGGTGTGCTTGTGGCTTCTCAGTCTCTCCCTTCTGTTGCCACCCTGCATACTCTTCTTTTCCCGTCAGCTTTTCAGCATTTTGTCCCATGATGCCTGAAGGTTGGCCCTAGGTCTGGGGGACAGCTGTGCACCACCCTCACATCAGCACCCAGGAAACAGAAGGCCTGCCCTGGGTGCCTTCCAACTCGAGGACGAGGCTCCCCGGTGCATTCTGATTCAGGACCAAGGTGAGCCTGAGAATGTGGATCCATTCAAGGAGACTCCTAGTGACTCATGTCTCTCCCAGGGGCGTTTATCTTGGATACCTGGTAGATGGTGCTATTCAGAAATTTATTTTTGTTCAGTGAATGAAAGCAGCGTTAGGAAGTTGGTTCAGGAAGAGAGAATCATCATCTTTGTGTTACTTTTGTTTTGTATGGAATTTGTAACTAAAGACACATTTAATAATTATCATTTCAAACTGCAGAATATGGTATGTCAAATCTTCCTGGAATATCTTAAGACACTGATGCAGAGTCTGCACTGGAAACCTCTGGCTCCGGTCCTTGCCCAGCAGATGGCACTCTTACACTGTAGTGTACAGGATAGGTGCCACTCCCTCAAGGTAGACCACATTTCATAACTTTGAAGGATTCATTTCCCTACCCCATCCCCACAAAACCTCCGCTCACTTCCATTCTATTCCATGCCACCTCCTCACCCACCTGTTCACCTCTTCAGGTACTCAGGGGTGTCTTGCTGACAGTCTCTCTAGTTGCTCATAGAAAAATACCTTTTGTGCTTAATGATAGTCAGCTCATAGCAATAAGGCTGGCTAAGTAATCTGCAGAGCCCTGTATAAAATGAAAATGTAAAACTCCTTGTACCAAGTTGCTAGAAATTTTAAGACGGTAACAATAGAGTGCTAAACCAAGCACAGGGCCCCCTGAGCCTGCACAGGTTTCGTACCATGAACTAGCCATACTTAATAGCCCAATGGTACTTCCTCCTCTCATCCCACCCTCCCTATTCCAGCACCCTCTCCCAATGGCACAGACCCAAGTGTTGCTTAAGAATCACCCAGTGCTGTTCAGACAGCAGAGGCTTGGTGCTGGAGGGACTGTGGAGATCCAGCCAGGTCCCCTCATTTAGAGATGACTGAACTGCATTCCAAAGAGATGAAGTGGTAGTCCCAAAGTCCCCAGCTAGTCATGCCACAGACTGGGCTGGAGCAAAGATCTCCTCTGTGGAGCCAAGCCTCGCTTTGTCACAGACTGGAAGGGAAATATTTTAGGAAAAGAGCTTTCTCATGGACTTGCTCTGTTTTCTCTGTGAGTGTTTTTGAGAGCCAAGCTATCTGTTAGGCACTATTCCAGACATTTATGTATACTAGCTCAATTAATAAAATATCAGAAAACCATTACTAATTTTCAAATGAGAAAAATTGAGAGTCAGAACTTGAATTTTGGTAAGTGGAAAGATGTATTTAGGCAAGTCTCTGATTCTAAGTCCACACTCTTCTAACCTTGTCACTAGTGAATTTTGGGAGGCTAAATTGGCCTATATTTCCTGAACATGGGTATTGATTGTAGTCTGTCCTGGATGGCCTTAGGGACGCTTTCTAGGGTCTCATGTTCTTCAAGCTTGTCAGGCCAACTTCTTTCTTGGGCCTTTGCTTTAAGTGCTTCCCCTGCTGGGAATAATCTCCCCAGATATGCCATGGAAATCAGGACTCATGTCAGATACAAGGGGAGGTCGGTCACACAGGTATTATGGGCAACACAAGGACTCCAGCTTTTTCTCTAATGACAAGGAGCCATTGCAGATTTTGTACAGAGAAGTGATATGATCTGACTTAGACCTTTAAGGATTCTCCTGTCTGCTATGGGGTTCAGTAGGGAAGATAGAGGTTGGGAGACTTTTTAGGGGAGACTTGCAGTAATTCAGGTGATGATGGCAGTGTCTTCAATTGAGGTGACAGCAGTGGCCGTAATAAGAGGAAGTTGGATTCTGGAGTTCTATGTGTGTGTAAATATATTTTAAACTCTTGGTTATAGAAAATTGCAAAAACATACAAGAGTAAGGAAAAGAGGGATGAGTTTCACATTCCTGCCACGTCCCAGTGACCCTGACATCTGTGACTGTCTGGCACCATCCAGCAGCTGCGGGAGTAATCACCTGTGATCAATGGTCTCCCCTAACCCCTCCCACTCTGCCCCCACCTGAGGCTGGGGAAAGTACTTGAAGGAAATCCCAATTCGCACACATTACAACTGAACCTCCAGCTGTTCCCTAGGTGTGCCTGGCTCACTGCTCTGTGGTGCACCTCTGGCTCCTGTTGCTCCCAGCCAAGAACTTGTGCTTCCATCCTGGTGTCTCCAGGGTCCTCTTAAACCATGTTCCTTCCTACCAGTGACAAACTGTGTATTTCTCAAATTCAAACGCCCTGCCCACAAGTTCTTCTGGACGCACTTAGTGTTGCTCCTCGACACAGAGTTCAGGAGTTAGCCAAAGGGCACAGCTGCTCCTGGATACTGGGAGCCCAAGCTCAGCTGTCGTGAAGAGAGCTTAGTGGAGTGGCAGCTGCTGAGCAACAGTAGGCAGATCTCTAATGCTAATAGATAGTGAAAGGGGATAAGCTGTGAGAGAAGAAAGCCTTCATTGGGCTGGGGAGAGCAGTGACAGTGGCCCCTGCCCTCATCTGACAGTTTGACCCGGTGCATTTGCAGTGCAAGTCTTGGTGCCACAGGAGAATTAAGGGATCTTTTTCTTAAGATATTTTTGTTTTGGGGACTGGGGTTGTGGCTCAGTGGTAGAGTGCTCGCCTAGCATGCTTGAGGCACTTAGTTCGATCCTCAGCACCACATAAATGTAAAATAAAGATATTGTGTCCACTTAAAACTAAAAAATAGATATTAAAAAAGATGTAAAAAAATTTTTAAAAGATATTTTTATTTTTAACAGGCTGAATAATGGATCTGACATACTGGACTAAAAACTAGGACCTACATTAGTGACCCTAGTCAGCATCAGATGAGCTGATAAGATGCTTGGTGTCTGTCTCCCCACCTGCAGGTGGGAGTGGTGCCTGCCCCCACTTCACATGTGAAGACTAGTGCAGTCAGAGAAGTAAAGTGTGCTTCTGGCTCCTGTTGCGCCCAGCAACAGGAATTGAACCCAGGGGAGTTTTACCATTGAGCCAAATTCCCAGCCCTTTCTATTTTTCATTTTGTGACAGTGTCTTGCTAAGCTGAATGATCAATATTTACTCTATAAAGATTTTTATGAAGTTATAAAATGAACAGATTGATATTTTTTCTTCAGTGCAGTGCTGAGGCTCAGGGCCAGGGTCTTGCAGGTGTGTGGGTGCATTTGCTTTTCTTATTTCTGAGCCTTCTGGTTGAGTATGCATTGCTTTTATAATAAGAGATGCTACCAAGGAAGTTATTCACAACCATTGCAAAATTTTAGAAACCCACACACAGCCTATGTGTTTAGCTTGCCAAATTTGAAAATAAACACAACAAAAACTGTCTACTATTGCACATGTCACATAGCTTTGTTGTTTTAAAGAAGAGGCTATATATAGAATAGTATTTATTTTTCTGTTTTAAAATATGTTGCATATTATTTTAGAATTCCCATGAATTTCATTGTTAAAGAATATAAAACAAATTAAATCATAAATAGCTTTTACTTGCTTGCTTTGTCAAGGCTGGAAGTACATCAATGTTTGTAGAAGGAATAATTATTCAGAACCTCATGCTTGATGGGCAGAGAAAAGCATCTCTGAACGGGACAGACTTCCAGCATATGTATTCTGGGCGGGCGGTGCCTGAGAACTGTGCTTATTCCTTTTTAAAGATCCTCTTGGCTTCTACTCCTTCATACGTGTAGGTCTGAAAGGTGTCAGCAAGCATTAAAAAATTGCCATTAATATATCTACATTAAGAAATTTTAGTATTATTGGTATTATTGTAGATCCGGATGAGTTCATACTATTTTTTCATGTAGTGATAGCAACATTTTATGCAGATGTAGATGTCCACTACAAAACACATTTTGGCTTCTAGTCATTTACATTTTCAGCTAAACTAGGGTTTTATTGTTGTTGTTTGTTTTTTTGTTTTTTGAACAGTGAATCGAACCCAGGGGAGTTTTACAATTGAGCCAAATTCCCAGCCCTTTCTATTTTTCATTTTGTGACAGTGTCTTGCTAAGCTGCTTAGGACTTCCCTAAATTGCTGACTGGCCATGAACTTGCAATTCTCCTGTCTCAGCCTTCCATGTCACTGGGATTACAGGTGTGCATCAGCACATCCAGCTAAACTAGGATTCTTGTATTCAACATATATATAAATTATCTTCAATAACTATGCATAAAAATATCTATTTCTTAAATGCATAAAATATCTATTTTTTAAGATACACAAGAAAAGAAATAACAGTCTGTTAACTAAAGATATAACTCATCAATTTCAAAAAACATGTAATCATTTTTGTCTTTGGGAAGTAGTTACAGGTCTTTTTACAACTCACCTGGATGAGCTCATCACCTGTAATTTCTCGGACAGTATTCAGTTCCTTTCCATTGTCTTTGCGTTTGAATCTTCCTACAAGTTTATTTCCCTCAAGGCTCCAGGTCCCCTGCATTGTGATGACAAAGTGGCATGTGTTAGATCTTGTGTGTGTCACACATGGTTCTAGTTCTGTAGAGCCACGGTTTCATTAGTGTCCACAACCACGGTTCTGTCACTCTCCCCCAGAGCCAGGCACCAGCCTGGAGCCTCACTGGGGGTCCTGGAGGACCTGTGTGATGCCACCAACTACCATGCTGCCCTCCCTCCACAACCTCCATGGGCCATCTTTGAGGCACAGTTGATAAAACATTCAGCAGTTAAACTGTCACTGCAGATGTATAGAATCTAACTAGAAAAACTCAAAGGCTAAAACAGAGCTTTAAAAAATTGGTTGAAGATGATGACTTCGGAAGTCTTTTACCGTGATCATGAGAGGGTATGTCTCAGTGACTTACACTGCAGCATTAGACCTTCCTCTTGGCTGTTCACTCATTCCTCACTTATTAACTTCTTATTTCAATGTATTTATCAAATGACTATTAGGTGTATGTTACATAACTCTGAAAGCTTTTGTGCTGCCAGTATGGAAATACTGAGCTGATCTGTACACACTCATTCAAAGGACATTCTTCTGAATCCATAAGTGTCAAATGAAGTATGAAGAGGCATATTCACACATGCATAAAGAAATACAACTTCAAATCTGCTTATACAGAATTTTTAAGCACTTTCTTTCCAGAAAGTTCAGTCCAGATTCTTCATAGATGGTTGAATCACTATATTTAAATGCCCTGTCAATGTTGGGCTTCTTCAGTAAATGAAGGAGATATGCATTAATTAAGCCAACCAATGGGACAAAGCAGATACCGTTTCAGTATAGGGTAGAAAAATCAATAATGCACTGCTTATAAAAAGTTCTTACACTGAGTTCAGTTCCATCTGCTAGGCTGTAAGCAAAGGCAGTGCCAAGTTCAAACACAATGTCAATGGTTCGGAAGTTGCTGGACTCTTTGACTGTGAATCTGTTCCCCTCCTGTGTGATGACCAGTTTCAGATTGTCATGAGCTGCAAGCTTCCTCTTCACCATGTTGATCCCTGAAAGATAAAGGAGGCCAGAGAAAGTGAGACCAAAGTGCCCAGAAAGGCCTTGCTCTTCTGTTTTCTTTCTGTTGTTGTGTATTCTGAGGTGGGGAGAAAACCCCATCTCCACTGCGCAGCCAGTGGCACTCTGCTTGCTTCTGCAGAAATTCAAGCTCAGGCAGGAGAAGACTGACTCAAGCTGCTTTCCCAGACTTCAAAAAAATCAGGTGAAGCACAGAGTCTTAGGAATCTAAGTGCTTCTTCACTTTCATAAGACTAATACACTTTTGTTTCAGTATTATGTATATCAAACTCGAGAAATGTCAAATGAAGTATGACAAGGCATATTCACACATGCATGAAGAAATACGACTTTAATTCTGCTTATACAGAATTTTAAAACACTTTCTTTCCATAATTGCTTTTAAAATCTACACTTCATACATCATTGCTTTTGGTGACATTGTGACTGACACAAAAATGTAAAAATTGAAAATTTCATGGTCACATTCATTATTATATACAATTCTATAAATTTAAACTTGGAATCCCTAAACTGTACAATACAATTGATGCAGATTTTTTATTTTGGGGAATGATAAAAAAATCACCCATCTTACACAGTGTGGGTGCTACTAGGTATTAGCATAGATTTTACAAAACAGTTAAATTAAACTTCTCAAATACATAGTAGCTTTGTGAGGAAATTCCTAAAGTTTTGTAAGTCAGAGCAAAAGAGAATCAAATCTAATTTTTTCAAAGTGATTCTTGAAAGAACTCTTTTCTATTTATTGTTATACTTTATTATATGATTTTTGCTTTCCCATTCCCAAGAATTCAATGTTTTAAAATTTGGATTATCATCACCCACTACCATTTTCTTACTCTATTAAAAAACAAATGTGGGTTTTCAACGATACAGGTATAAGCAGCAGGTCGAGAAGGAAGGAAGCCTTGGTGTCTGTCCTAGAGGAGGGCCCTCAGAGTCTGCCCCCCACTGGTGGAGTGCACGCGCTTCCTGATGCAGGACGCGGGTGTGGCTGCTCCTGTGCTGAGCTGGCAGGCATCTGGATCCCACAGCAGAGAAAGGCCTAGAGAAAGCAGAGAGAACCCTGAGGAATGGCTTCCTACCCATTTTTTCCATGAACTCGTCGTAGTTCTCATTCCGGTTCACTTTCCAAGTACCGTCGAATGCCATCGTCTCGGATGTGCTGGCCACAGGCAAGTGGAGATTCAGGCCTGTCTATAGAATTTATTCTGTTTCTTATCTTGGAGCCAACTCCATACTGTGATGTGGAAGTCTAAAGGTCAAGAGATCACTGACTGCTGTGATGACAAACCACTTCAGTTTCTCTTTGCATGATTTCCTTCTATCTTCTGAAGTTCAGCTGATGTTGAGGACGATAAGCAAATCTACTCTGTCTTAGACTACGAAGTCAGGAACATTTAAGAATTCAAATGTGAGCTTTCTGAAGATAGTATTTCTACATATGACCTCAAGGTGTGCAGTATATTAGGCGATTTCAAATAACACGAGAAATTAGACTATTATTCACGTATTCCTTTTTTTAAACAGTAGAAGTTGTCTTGCAAAGTAAGACTGTATGCCAAATACAGTCAAAAAGTTAATGTGGTTGAGACTGAAAATTCAGTTCTTTGTTTTTCTTTATTAAGGTAAGATTCAACAGACTGATTATTTTAGGGATAAAATTCACTGCTTTTAGGGAGCTTTATGCTATTGTGTAACCATCACCATTATTTAATTCCAGAGGATTTCATCGTCCCAAGGAGAAACCACACACAGTGAGAACTCGTTTCTGATCCTCCGTTCCCAGCCCTGCCAGCTTCTCACCCATGTCTGGATTTTGTGGATTGGTCTCTTCTGAACATTTTGTACAAATGGATTCATATGGTAGGTGGCCTTTTATGTTTGAGTTTTCTCATTGGCCACAATGTTTTCATAGTTTACATATCAGCACTTCTTTTTTTGTTGTTGTTGTTACTAGGGATTTAACTCAGGGGCACTCAACCACTAGCTGCATCCCTAGCCCTAATTTGTATTTTACTTAGAGACAGGGTCTCACTGAATTGCTTAGCACCTTGCTTTCTGCTGAGGCTGGCTTTGAACTCTCCATCCTCCTGCCTTAGCCTCCTGAGCCACTGGGATTACAAGTGCACCTTTGCACCCAGCTAGCACTTCTTTTTTAAAAAGATTTTATTTTATATTTGATTGGCATGTGTAGATTGTGCCTTTTAAAGGGGTTTAGCATGCTAGTTCTCACATGCATACAGTGTGCAGGTCCAGATCCCACCTGCTCCTTCCATCCCCCCTACACCACCTTCACCACCTCGAGCACCCATTTCCCACATTCAAGTCAACCTCTTTTGGTTTCCACATGTGAGAGGACATGTGGTACTTGTCTGAAGAGCCATTTTCTAACACGTCTTTTGGCATGGTGTTTAGGGATGCCAGGAGTTTGTATAAATGACCTGGTACTCAGTAAGTACTCATTGTGTTTTAGTTTAGGTTGTGGAAGGTGACAGTCCACTGAGCATAATTTTAAAAAGTAGAAATATAGCTGGATAACAAACTTCCATAAGACAAAAAAGTTAACACCAAACATCTCCCATGTACAAAAAGAACAAAAGCCAGATGTTAGCTCTCTCAGTAATTAAAACCATTCCTCTGTTTTACTTTCCCTCTCTCCATCCCCAAGCGTGGGGTCAGAGCCAAGCCTGGTATGTGTATGGGGTGAGGATGCAGAGGGTGACTGAAGGTCAGGGAGATCTTTCCACCCTCCACGGCGGTCTTCCAGCCCAGTGCAGGCCTGAACTGGGCAGCAGACCCTCTCGCTGTGTGGGACAGGCTCTTCATTAGTAACTTGTCTGCAGATGTTAGCTACCAAAAAGACATTGTTGTGCCTGAAGGTGCCTGGAGAATATCTTGTTATCTGAGGGCCAGCAGGGAAGCTCTACCCAGAGTGTCACTCAGGTCAAGGGAAGATGTATCGGACAAATTTGAACAGAATGCTGGAGAGATCAAACCATGTTTGAAAATTTTGATTCTGTCTGTTGTGTACCACTCTTTCAGTGAGTCCTACATTTTTTTTTTTATCAATAAGTAGATTAAAAACAACTTTCTACTAGCTCCATTATTTCATTTAAAAAAGAAAAAAGATCAGAATACAAACAGGGGTGGGGAGAAAGGCCATAACAATGCGTTCATAACTGCAACTAAAATTGGCTAAGTTGCTGGGGCAGTGCTGCATGCCTGTAATCCTAGTGATTCACAAGGATGAGGCAGGAGGACTGCAAGTTAGAGGCCAACCTGGCAACTTGGCAAGACACTGCCTCAAAACAAAAAATTAAGAAGACCTGGGTGTAGCTCAGTGGTAGAGAGCCCCCGAGTTCACTCCCCAGTACAACGAAAAAAAAAAAAGAAAAGAAAAAATAAGGCTACATTGTCTTTGCTTTTCTGTCTCTTGCCAAAGACCATGAGACCCTCATAACTGGGGAGGCCTCGACCTAGCATACTCCTCACTGGACGGCAAGTGGAAGGATGTGTGATTGCTCTAAGGCCAAGGCCACAATAATCTCGTGGGTGTCCAATACTCACAGTGGCTTCTGAATTTAGAAGCCTATGGATGATGGATACTTCTCCCCTAGGTCAGAAAAATAGGCGTATCTGGTTTTTGAAATAGAAATATGTTGGGTAAAAACAAACATGTTTTACAAACAAAATGACTTGAGTTTCAATACTGTAAATCGTAATGCCCATTACTATGCATAACCATACTTGGTCAGACTGCAGCCTCACCAGCTTTACTTGCCTTACACGTAAAATGAAAATTATAATAGTGCCGGATAGGTAGGGTTTTACCAGCAAATTGTATAATATACCCATCCAAGCAACTGGTAGACATCAGGTGCTCAATAAGACAGTTTTTCTCAGTCTCTGAGAAAGGAAATCCAATAGCAGTACCAATATCTTAAGCATCCCAGGTCTCAAACCACTTCACTATTTTGTGAAGAAAATGTCTGGTGTTTATTAGGAAGTGACCTTAAAGTTATTTAGGTGTTTTGTGACTCACACTAGTGATAACTTGGGACTGGGGTTCCCTTGGATCTGCCTGTTAAGGACAGCATTGTGCCAGCGCACCCTCTGGGAATACATCTTCCCTCTTCGAGCTCATAGCCATTGAGACCAAAGGGCCTAGCTCAAGCAGGGAGTGGGGAGGAGAAAGCAGACGCCCTTCTTGACACTGTCCATCTAATAGTGCCTTCTAGACAGGATCTCGTCTTTCCTCTGTGGCCACTTTAAGCTCCTCAAAAGGAGAATAGGAGCCCTTGAAAACCAATAGCACTTGGACTTACACAAGCTGGCTGATGGAACGGGCATACTAAACTTAGGTCTCCCATGCCTCAGTGGCCATGACCGATTTAAGGTCAGTTTGGAAACCCTGTTATGTCTGTAGAGTGGCATCACCATTTTAAACATTTAATGCCCAGATCACATTTTTAACATTACACTTTCCTTCTCTGGTCCCCCAACTCCGTAACTCCCTGGTTCTTTACACGTAACCTTATTCCATCTAGAAAAGGTCATACAGAACCCATGGGCCAGTATCAACGTCTCCCTAAAGAACTTCCCTGCTGATGATGATATTAAGCCAATCAGCTGCGTATGGACTTAGCCCTTCATTCTCTGCCCTGATGACACGATGGTTGAGTCCTGCAGAGAGTAGATGTGGTATGTGCAGGTGGCTGCAGCACCTCTCTCCTCTCCCCTGTTGCAGTCCATATCACCCCCTGAGTGGTCTGAAAGAAGTGCACATCAGCACAAACTTGCTTATTCCCATTTCATTTCTCCAAGGAAAGTTCAAACCCATTCCTCAGCATGGCTTGCAAACGGCTCCTTGTGTGCCATTTCTCTCCATTCCCTATCATGCACTTTAAAACCTAGACATGTTAAATTTCCTGCCATCCCAGCCCCTGAGTGCCCATGCTTCAGTGGATGCAGGGTGCGAGCATGGTCACCGATTCTTCTAGTAAGCCTGACTTGAGCTGCCAAGAGCAGGTGAAGGAACAGCCCTCCGTTTGCAGGGGTAAAGTTCTCAGTGTGGCTCATAAAAGACAAAAACAGTTGATTCATCTTAACCAGAGAAATATCATTATTCCAAAGTCCAGAAACATCAATAGAGAGGGCAAAAGGACGTCAAAAGCTCATCTCAAAGGAATAGCTTCCTAGGGAAGGCATAGATCCTTTATTTTGCCCCATGGTATGGCAGAAGGGAACATTTTTTTCTAGTATTATTTTTCACATATCATAAATGGGAAATGGTATTTAAGGCATTTTTTAATCACCTCAGAATTTATGGATTTATGAATCATGTTGTTTTGTTTTGTTTGGTAGTGAGGATTGAACCCAAGGGTACTCTCCTATTGAGCCATACCCTAAGCCCTTTTATTTATTTTTTATGACAGTCCAGTCCCACTGCACCTGATTGAATCCTGTTTTTTGTCCCAAGTTTTTAGCTTTTACATATCAAAGAAAAATGGAGGTGTCTAAGAGAAGGATTGGAGGGACGGAGAGAGAGTAGCAGGAAAGTCTCAAGTTATCTTCTGCCAGACCCCATGTGGTGAACGGGAAGGTGGGACATTCTGAAGTTGGCCAACAAAGTTTACTTCTTTCTCTTTAATAACTAGTTTCTAAATTTGAGCAATATTAAGGTCTTTCTAATTAAATTTTAGATGTCATAAATGATTGACTGGTTTTCTTTCAAAAAGACTCCAACAGCACAGCAACACACCACAGGGTATCTGTCATGTAGAGGTAGCATGGCTTCCTGACTCTCAGTAATGACAGATAGCCATTGAGAGGATTCCCATGTGTCCTATTAGATGATCTTTCCTGAAAGGTTTGTGACTCCTTCTTGGTTGCTGACTTCTATCTCATTTCTCCAAGGAAAGTACAAACCCTAACCTTTAGCATGGCTTGCAAACGGCTCCTCATCCTTTCCATTCGGTTTCATATACTCCAAGATCTAGACATAATAAATTTCCTAAATACAGAGTCTACCCAACAATAGTGGAATCCCTTCAAGCAATATGACAGGAAGCTGCTTGTCTTCTTCCTAATACCATGTAGAAAATAGGGCTTTGAATTATTATAGCTTTCCACTATCATACCCAAACCATTATGTTTCTTCCTATTAAAAAAAAACAAAATACTTTTTCTTTGAGACCACTTCCATTTGGCTGTATCACCTGCCAGCCTATCTCACACTATTATTGACCATTGGATACCATCAGATAACATTGTTACATACCACTGTTATCTCTCAGTATCTATCATCCACCTCTGTCCAGCATTATCTGCCATCCACCCCTATCACTACCTATCATCACCCCATCTATCATTATCTGCTACCCAACCCTGTCTATCATTATCCACCATCCACCCCACTATCACTACCTGTTCACCACCCCATCTATCATTATCTGCTACCCAACCCTGTCTATCATTATCCACCATCCATCCCTACCCAGCCTCATTGGCCATCTACCACTGAGAACTCTGGCTCACAGTCATCCTCTCTGCTCTGCCATATTCCTGGTGACGAAAGTCCACATGGATAAGTCACCTGTCATGCTGGCCTCATATTTCTGACCCTACTTGTTTAGTACCTTTACTTCTGTGCTTTATGCATGTAGACCAAGGCTGCGGCCTGTGAGTTTTCGCATTCTAGTGCTTCGATTGTGAATCTGACACACCACTCCCCAATAAGAGCTTTCCATCCTCTCATCTCCTTCACTTTCTTCCACCATCACACTGAGATTTTCAGTCAGTTGCTGTCTCTATTTTCTCTCCAATTGGAGCCCCTTATTGGTGTATTTATATTCTGGATTCAATTGTCGATATTCTTTTGCCAACAGAAAGGTCATCCACACTTTTCCTGAACATCCCTGATTTCTAGTGCCAGCCTAGTCATCGGCTCTGCCAGGCAGGACTTCTCTCTATCTCAATTAGTTTCTTCTGCATTCATAACAAGAGTCGTGTCTTTAATCATTCTGTGACCTCTTAGCCTTGCCCTCAGCAGATGACCTGCATGTGACTTCGTAGGAGGAATAAACCACCAAGTGACAATTTCTTCAATTGTGCCTTCTCAGTTACAAGTTTTCTCTTCTTACTTTCTTTACTCCTACTAATTCTTTCACCCACTTGTTTCACCCACATATTCTTTCCTACTCTTGGGCCAATGTCACGGTTTGACCATCTAATATGTTACCTAATAATGAGCTATACATCACTGTCTTCTGCATGGTGCCAGTGCACAGTTTACTCCTTGCCTACTTTGCTTAAGGAACTATATTTTCAAGCTCACCAAGAGAAGTTCAACTGAAGGTGATTGCTCCAAAACTACCTGGTTGACACCAACAACCAGGCTCCAATGAGGAACAGCCAGAGCGGGTACTTATGTTACATCCCTGGACATCTACTCATATATCATACACAGAGGGAAGTCCCAGAACAAAAGAGAGAACACACACAAAAGTAAAAGCATATATAAGATGAAGAGACTCCATTTTAATGATTGCACAAGTCCAAGACCTCTGAAAACATGGAAACAGGAAAACAAATCTTTCCCCCAAATTCACAATCCCCCAACAAAGGATCCCACAGATATTGGAAGTGGATGAAATTCCAGAGAAAGGTAATTTTAAAAACTGATTATTGAAATGCTTAATGAACTAAAAGAAGATCTAAGTAATTAAGGAAGAGAGAAAATAAAGGAGATGAAAGAACATTTCAATAAATAGAGATACTGAAAAGAAACCAATCAAAATTCCTAGAAATGAAAGATATAATACTGCTGAGAGCCACAGCCAAGTCAGAATGATGCATGGCATTTGTACCAGAAGGGAGTGGTTGAGAGGTGACGCCAGCATGCCATTGAGATGATGATGGTTATGTTAAGCTGTGTATTCAATTGTATATTAGACCCCTGCTGTCCCCCTGGGCCTGCTACTTTGGAGTTCTTGAGCTACTTTGGAGTTCTTGGGGGATTCCTGGAGAGTTTGCATTGGTTGGGGAGGTGCTGGAGGAGGGATTTCCGGTGTGTGGTGTTCCTGAAAGGGCCACGTGGGTGGCGTTCGTGGGAGTTCGGATAATAAAGGGGTTCCTATTTTGAACCCACAAGTGCCTCATGGCGGCTCAGTTATTTTGTGCCCAGCCAGACTGTGGCATTTGGTGGCCTGTGTGGGGGACGCCTGAGGCTTGGGGGTAAGTAAAATTGCTTGCCCCTGAGGAAAGGCGAGAGAATATGTGACCATTTCAAAAAACAATGTGTTCTTGTTTTGATTTGTTTTGTTTTTGTTTCAAGCTGCCTGTCCCTAGAACTTTCTCAAACAAACTGGGAAAAATGGTTGGCTCAAGGTTTGAAGTGGTTCGCCCCTGAGGAAGAGATAGAGATAGACCACGAATATACATTTCAAGAAAATAGGAAAATTGAAACAATGATTTTTTGTTCATTTTTGTTTCACTGTGTTTCGGTTTTGTTTTGTGTTATCTTGTTGGGTTGCGTTATCCTTGTAGCACAAATATGGGATTAGAAATTAGTAAAAAACAAACCGAAAGAGTGTTAAGTAAAATGCTAGAGGAAGGAGGCATCCCCAGTAAAACCAAGAGCAGTCAGGGCATACGTTGATACAATACAAAAATGTAGCCCATGGCTTTTTAAGGAGGAGTTGTTGAATATTCCACGAGGAGGAAATGAAGAACAACAATGAAAATCTACAAAGAGAAGAACTACAATAAAGGAAAAACCAACCAAAGGAGAAACCAAGTCAAACTAAATACCAAAATCCCCAAAATGACTGGTAATACAATTTGTGTCTCTTTTAACCCTTTTTGATAAATTTTTACACATAAAAATTTTAACTATAATATTAATTTTTCAGGTTTTTGTTTATTTTGTACTTATTGTTTTCCATTTCTCTTCACAAAGGTATACAAATATTTTCTTTAAAAGTTTTAGCATTTTATACATTATATTTTAATATATAATTAATCTGGTATGTGTATATATAGTGCCTGTGCTATGAGCTAAGGTATATTTTAGTCTCCTATAATTAAAAATCCATTATTCAAGATTCAAGGATGAAAAAGATCAATCAGAGTAAAAATTTTTAATAAGGTATTTTAAAAGGTAAGGGCAAGGTTGAGGGAAACTAACAAATTTTGTGAAGCACCTTTTCTTCCGTAACTTGGAGAGGTAGGAGGTGAAAGAAGAAAGAGCCACTATGAAAACCTTGTAGGAGAAGTCGACCTAACTGAAGTTATTTCCACCAAAAGCATGAAGAGACCAACACTCAGTCTAATAGAGTCTTATAAGGAGAAATAAAACACTTTGCTCTACTCTTGTATATTCTAAGTTTATCTCTTTGGTGTCCTTTTCTGACGGAACTCATTAAGAAACCACATAACAGGGGAACTTATCATGCAGCCTGCAGCATATGTCTCACCAAAACGTGAAAGATGGAGAGAGGAGCCAATATGGCAGCCACTGGTTACATGAAACTACTGAGTATTTGAAATGTATATAGTCTGAATTGAGGTGTGCTATGTGTTAAATAGACATTAGATTCCAAAGAATTACTAGAACAAACAAAATAAACATGAAATATCTTATTAACAATTATTTTCTTTGCAAATTATTTTGGTAATCCATTAGGTTAAATGAAAATATATTAAAATTAATTTCTCTATTTGTTTTTAAAAAAGGGAGTAAAGTAGAACAAGGTAACATATTCTATATCTTCATTGTAGTATTATGTGTCCATATTTATATGTTGTCATTTTTTATATCTGTGTTATTAAAATTCATATAACTATAAAACTAAATAGGGCAAATCGTACCATATAAAACTATATCTCAACAAACATGACTTTAAAAAGAAATCTAGTTCAAACAGTATTGGACACGTACTAACCACCTGGTAAGTAATGGCCATTATTATGATTCATTAAAATAATCAGCATCAAGCTGTTACTTAGTGGGGTAGGGAGGGGAAGCATGGGAGGAGTAGATGAACTCTAGATGGGGCAAAGGGGCGGGAAGGGAAAGGAGGGGGAAGGGGGTTAGAAATGATGGTGGAATGTGATGGACATCATTATCCAAAATACACTATAAAGACTGAATGGTGTGAATATACTTTGTATACAACCAGAGATATGAAAAATTGTGCTCTATATATGCAATGTGAATTGTAACACATTCCATTGTCATATATAACAAATCAGAACAAAAAAATTTTAAAAATTTTTAAAAATTACCTCTTGCTGTGGAATTCCAGATAGACCCCAATACAATCATACTGGTTGATTTCAACACACTTTTATCACCAATATATAGGTCATCCAAACCTAAAACCAATAAAGGTATTTTGACTTAAATAATACTATAAATCAAATGCACCTAATAGACATCTACAGCATATTTCATCTCAAAGCAGCTCTATTTATCTTCTTTTCATCAGGTTATGGAAATTTTTCAAAAATAAAACATATTCTAGGTCATAAGTAAGTCTTAGTGAATACAAAAAAAAAAGATATAATCTTGTATATCCTGTTGGGCCATCATGGAATGAAACTGGAAGTGAACAGCAAGAAAAATAATAGAAATCACATAAAACATGGAGATTGAACAGTAGTGTTTTAGACAAAGAATGGATCATAAAAGAAATGAGAGATAAAAATCAAGAAATCATTAGAGAGAAATGAGGACAGAGACAAAGTATATCAAAGTCTCTTGGAGAGTATGAAAGCACTCCTATGAGGAAATCTTATAGCATTGTGTTCCTACATTAAAAAATAGATTCCAAATAAGTTAGCTTATACTCTACCCTCAATTATTATAAAGGGAAGAAAACCCTAATTCCAAAATTAGTATAAGCCATAAAATAATAAAGATTATAGCTAAAATTAATGTAATTGAAAATTAAAAAGGTAATACATAGGATAAATGCAACAAAGAGTTATTTCTTCAATAAAATAAATGATTGATAAACCCTTACCAAACTGACCAAAAGAAATAGATAAAAGACCCAAATAAACAAAATCAGAGATGAAAAAGGAGCTGTAACCACAGATGCTTCTGAAATTCAGAGGATCATTAGAAACAATTTTGAAAATTTATACTTCAATAAACTGGAAAATCTAGAAGACATTGCTAAATTTCTAGACACATATGACCTGCCCAAATTGAACTAGGAAGATATAGAAAACCTAAATAGACCAATATCAATTAATGAAATTGAAACAACAATTAAGAGCCTTCCAACAAAGTAAAGTCCAGGACCAGATGAATTCTCAGCTGAGGTCTAACCAGACCTGTACATAAGAAATCACCAGTGTATCTCAAATTGCTCCATGAAATTGAAAGGAAGGGACCATTCCCAAACACAGTCTGTGAAGCAAGTAAACCAGACAAAAACATCAAGGAAAGAAAACTACCAATATCCCTGATGAACATAGATGCAAAATCCTTAATAAAAGATCAGCAAACTGCATTCAAAAACAGATCAAGAAGATAATACACCACGATAAAGTGGGTTTCATTCCAAGAATGCAAGGTTGGTTCAATATATGCAAACGGAGAAATAAAATTCACCACTTCACTAGAATTAAGAACAAGAATTATATGATCATCTTAATACCTGCATAAAAAGGCTTTGATAAAATCGAGCACCCATTCATGTTAAAAATGCTAGAGAAAGTAGGTATACATAGAAGAAACTTACAAACATTATAAAGGATATATGTAATGCGCCCAAAGCCAACATAATATTGGACAGAGTAAAACTGAAAGCATTTCCTCTAAAATCAGGAACAAGACAAGCATGTCCACTCACATGCTGCTATTCAATAGCGTTCTCTCAAACTCCAGCCAGAGGAATCGGGAAAAGGAGGAATCCAACTCTGAGGATGATATAATCCTATATTTAGAAGATGGCCCCCTCCAAAAAAAAAAAAAAAACCCTGAAGACATCTAGAGCTGATCCATGAATTTAGCAAAGTAGCAGGATACAAGATACCTCTCATGAATTTCAGCTTCCATAGGCTCCAAGTGGTTCTGCTGAGAAAGAAATCAGGGAAACAGACCTTTTACAATAACCTCAATTAAAAAAAGAAGAAGAGGGCTGGGGATGGGGCTCAAGTGGTAGGGTGCTCGCCTGGCAGGCGTGCGGCCTAGGTTCCATCCTCAGCACCACATACAAATAAAGATGTTGTGTCCACTGAAAACTAAAAAATAAATATTAAAAATTCTCTCTCTCTCTTTAAAAAAAAGAAGAAGAAAATTAAGGAGGAAAAAAAGATTAATGAATGAATATGGAAATTAATCTAAACAAGGAGGTGAAAGATCTCTACAAGGAAAATTATAGAACACTGAAAAAAGAAATTGAAGGTGACCTTGGAAGATGGAAAGATCTCCCATGTTCTTGGAGAGGCAGAATTAATATTGTGAAAATGGCCAACTACCCAAAGTGCTGTACAGATTCAGGGCATCCCCACCAAACACAAAGGACAACCTTCACAGAACTAAAAAATCAGTTCTAAAATCCACTTGGAAGAATAAGAGAACCCGAGTACCGAAGAGGTGGTGAGCAAGAAAAGCAACGCAGGAGGCCGTCCAGCTGGGCCTTACGCGGGGCTGTGGAGCTACAGCAACTAAGATAGGAAGAGACCCGTCATGAAGAAAAAGGAGCTGGGATCCCACACGGAGGCGTGAGGCGCAGCCGGGTGACGGGAGCACGGGATTTCAACACCCAGGGAGAGAGCCTGGTGAACGGAGGGAGAGAAGATGGGAGGGGGCCAGAAGCCAAACAATGAGCAGGGGTGCATGGGGCGCTCCCCCCACCCCCCCCCAGGAAGCCAGCCAGCCACGGGCAGAGGCTTGCAGAAAGCCCTGCGAGCAGAATGGCCCGGATTCTGCCATCACAGGGACAGGCTCCTCCAGAGCTCCGTGAGGGAAGAGGACGAGGCCCGTGTTCACAGGCTTCATCCCTGGGGGACAGAGAACTGAAGGGAGTCCACGCCTGCTGAACAGCTTCGTCACAGTGGAGATACTCCAACAGGAGAGCGCCACCTCGCTGGCTTGTCCTACAGACATCTCCGCGGCCTAGACATGGACGGCATGCCCAGGGGGGGCACAGGCCCAGCACAGCCCAAAGATGGGTGTATCTGGGACGTCAGAACTCCTTTGACAAAGGGCATCAATGGCAGCCGGCAGCCCCTCTGAGGAAATGCTACCTCATCGTGAATGGGAGCATCCTACCCCACTCAGGTCTTGTCAGCATCAGGTCTGGCTTGACCCAGGGGATCACATGGTGTCACTCCTCAGGCTCCGAGGTTCCCTGATAGTGTCCTGCACAGAGTGGTTCCTCCATGAGGGGCCCTGGACTGGCAGAGGGACTGCAGGGGAGAGAGTGCCTCGCTGTCCACACTTCTTTGCCTATTATGGCATGGGTCAGCTGACCTGGTCACATGCCACCCTCTGATCAGTTGCAGAGTGAGCGTGTGAAACGCACTCATTGGCTGACTGAGGTCATGTGCTCCCCCTGGGACTCTGGGTCCTAGAGACGTGGGACGTCCCCAAACCCATGGATGAGAAAAGGCTATTGGGGGAGGGGCTTCAAAGGGTAGAAGGGGTGGCGGTTGACACAGGTGAACAGAGGGCAGGCAGGACACAGCCCGGCCGTCCAGGGCCCCAGCCAGGGTCTGGGCCTCCTGCTCTGTGGAGGCTGAACTCACGCCAGCTGCCCCCTCCTGTGCAGCAGGGCTTCTGCCACCGCCAAGGAGCACCTTGCCCCCCCCAAACAGTGCCGGTCGTCCTGCCAAAGGTGTCCCCACTCCAGCCTGCGTCCTGGCCGGGTCTGTGACTCAGGATGGCTCCTCCCCCTGGGACACTGCCCCTGCCTGTCCCCACCTTTCTCAGTGGCCTTCATCCCTGGAAGGCGACCCACCCTCTCTCTCTCCTGTGGGCTGCAGGCAGGGTTCTGGCGAGTGACCTGATAGGACCCTGTGGGGCAATGATGAGGCAGGCGCCTGCCCTGGCCCCCACACCCCACCAAGGTCGGGAACGTGGTCCTGGGGCTCAGGGGTCGGAGCGTCTTGCACCAGCGTCCTGGCGTGAGGGGACTGCTACCACGCTCTGGACACCAGTCTGTCCCAGTTGGAGGAGACGGGCGCTGAATGGCTCCAGAGGACCTGGGGTGGGGTCTTCACGGGGCGAAAGCCACGACACAGTTGTGTACTGGCGAGGCACGGGCCCCGGGGCCTGGTCCAGCTCCTCCTTTCTCAGCAAGGAGAGGTCGGGGTCCCGAACACACGGGAGCACCGAGGTTCCACAGACCCTCCTTGTTCTGACCAGGAAGGTGGCCAAGGTCCCGGAGGCCCGAGTGGGAGATGCCACCGTGGGCCACCCCCAGGTGTGAGTGGGCCACTCCTGGCTGTGACCTCACAGGGGCCAGCATTGTGAGGCCCTTGAGCCAGCGGGGATATAAGGCCGGGACGAGGCTGGGACCTTGTCCACAAGCACAGGAAGCTCTAGGCAGTGACCTGTGGGACTCCCATAGTTAGCGCGTTTGGTGGTTGGTGGTTGGTGGTTCTGGTTGCGGTCTCGTGTTGGTTCTTTGATTTGGGGCTTTCTGTTGGGCTTTGTTGTGTTAGTTTTGCTTGTGTTCTTTGCTTTGTTTGTTGTGTTTGTTTTTAGCTAGCGGGCTTAGTGGGCGTGGGGCGGAGGATGTCTAGAGAGAGCAGTGAGCGTAGTGTGGTGCGGAGGGTGTGTCGGGACCTCGCGGCCTGCTCCTCCTTGGAGGAAGCCCTCACGGGCCGCTATGAGCCCCTGGGGGTCGTCGGGCAGGGCAGCTTTGCCAAGGTCTTCCTGGCCCGACACATCCTGACGGGGACAAAGGTGGCCGTGAAAGTCCTGCGGAAGGGGGCGGGGGCCACCTTGTCCTGGGTCTTGTCGGAGCTGGACATCATGAAGGGCTTGGAGCACCCGCACGTGGTGCAGCTGCTGGAGATCGTGGAGACCCCCGGCACTGCCTACGTGGTGATGGAGCACATGGCTGGGGGCCAGCTGGGCCAGCACATCCCGGAGGTCGTGGGCCTGTGGGAGGACGAGGCCCGCATGCTGTTCGGGCAGGTGGCCAGCGCCGTGGGCTACTGCCACGCGCAGGGCATCGCGCACCGGGACGTGAAGGCGGACAACGTGCTGCTGGATGCCGCGGGCCGCGCCAAGCTGTGCGACTTCGGCCTGGCCTGCAGGTTCAGGGCCGGAGAGAAGCTGGGCCTGCTCTGCGGCACCGTGGCCTACTGGGCCCCGGAGCTGCACCGGCGAGAGCCCTACGACGGCCCCGCGGTGGACGTCTGGAGCCTGGGTGTCCTCCTGATCCTCATGCTCACGGGCAGCGTCCCGTTCACCGGGGCCAGCTATGAGCAGGCCAAGGAGCAGGTGCTGCAGGCCAGGTACCACCTCCCGTTCCACCTGTCCGACGAGGCGCAGAGCCTGGTGTCCTGGATGCTGACCCTGGAGCCCGCGCACAGGCCCACGCTCCAGCAGATCCTGGGGCACCCGTGGCTGAGCCAGGATGGGGAACGCTGCCCGAGTCCTCCCGCCGAGCTGCTCCCCAAGCGCCCGGACACCTCCATCCTGCTGGCCATGCTGGACCTGGGCTACGGGCTGCAGGAGACCTGGGTGTCGGTGGCGACGCGCCAGTTCAACCAGGCCATGGCCACCTACCTCCTGCTGGGCCACCAGAAAACCCGGGGGGCGGGCTGCCAGGTGCGGCTGCAGGTACCTGGGCGGCCACAGGTGGGGCCTTGCCCGTCCCTGTCCATCCCCTCCAGCTTGACTCTGGGCCCAAGGTGGGGCGTCAGCAGGCCGGCCATGCGCTCCTGGCCCCTCTCGGCCTGTGAGCAGCAGCAGCAGCAGCCTGAGGAGCTCAAGCCTTCAGGGCAGGTGGGCAGCAGGAGAGCCAGCCTGCCCGCCATCATGCTGTGCAGCCTGTCGGCCAGCGTCCCTGCTCCCGGCCCCACGGCCCCTCTGCCCGGGTCCTCCCAGGCCCTGGCACCGGATCCAAGCTCCTCCTCCACCGCGCAACCCCCTGCTGGCTCCAGGACCCCTGGCCTGACCCGTGACACCGCCAGGGGATGGAGGGGAGTGGTCCGGAGTATGGCCACCTGTCTGGCGAGGCTGTGCTGCTGCGTGCAGGCCCCCAGGACTGGCTCCGGACGCTCCAACAGAGTGGCTCCCGCAGCTGGAGGGCCTGCGCCACCACCACCACCAGCACCCAGGGACCCCCCAGGACCTGCCCCCACCAGAGGTCAGGCCCTCAGAAGATTCTTCAAAAACAGAGTGGCTCCCTGGCCAGCGCCCAGCTGAGACGCCCACGGAGCCAAGTAGGTGGAGCGGTGCTGCCTTGGGTCTCACGTGTGCCTTGATGAGTGTCATCTCCAAAGGATGAATGGACACCCTCTGCCCTTGGGGGGTGCCACCAGGGTTAGGTCCACCTGGGCACCACAGGGCGGGCGACTCTGACTCCTAGCCCCTCTCATTGTCCACAGACAGGTGGCCCTGGTTCTACCTCACGAGGGCCAGCTGCTGGAGCAAAAAGTGCAACCTGCCCTGGCCGCCGCCTCCCGGACCCCTCAGGCAGGAGGACACCCGAAGACACCCGGACACCAGTGGGCCCCTGCGCCCCACCCGGATCCCACCTCAGGGACTTCTCCTTGGACACGTGCCCCGCCCTGCTCTCCTCTGCTCTCTCTCCCACCCTCTGGGGCAGAGATGCTTCCCAATAAGCTCTTCATCCATTCCCGCGTCCCACGGATCTTGGAATAAATTGGGTGCTCCGTGGGGATCAGCTGTTGTGTTCCTTGGCCGCCTCCTGGCAACAGTGGGAGAGTGGGTGGTGGTGTCACAGTGGGGAAGGTGTAATGGAGCAGTGACAGGGAGCCCTCCGGAGGTCCCCAAGGGCAACACGTGACCCAGAGTGGTCCCAGGGGAGGAGGCTGGGTGGGGGGCAGAAAGGCAGACCTTGTGCCTGGCCTGACACTGATGGTGCCCGGTCACCACTTTTAGAAGGGAACCCTGGACAGAGGAGCCACAAGCCCAAGCCCACCCTGGGGGGACACCCAGAGTGGCATGAGGAGGCACCGTGTCGCAGGCCCCGGGGGCAGTCAGGGTAGAGCTGTGGGTGCCTCCCCCAGAGTGGCTTGGAGGCTGCCGCTTGGTCCCTCCTCTGAATGTCCCTGCCAGGGCCTGGCTCTTGCCCTGGTGAAGCTTTAACCTCTCTAGGTCTTCGGCTGCGCGGGACCGTCCCTGTGAGCGTCCTGACCCAGGGACGGGCCCTTCAGCCTGCCACCCTGAGCTCCCCAGGGCTGCTGAGCAGGGAGCAGGACCACCTATGGGTGGGGGAGCTGGGGCGCAGGTGTGGGCAGGGAAGGGTGTGTGGCCAGAGCCCCCAGCCCCCAGGAGTGCAGGGCTGGCTGGGAGGAGCCGTTTTCCAGGTCTAGTGTTTGGAGTGAACCTTTCAATTCCCATCCCTTTGACTCGGGGTGTGGGCTCTGCCCCCCTTTCTTTGTGATCCCCGCGGGGTTTCCATTTGACGTGGGTCAGAGATCCCTGTCTTATGTGAATGGAGGGCAGCCTCACTTCCATCCTGTACTAGATGCGGACCCCACCCCCTCCCCCTGGGTCTCTGATGTCACAGAGCCACCCGTGTGTTCCTGGTGGGTTTGGTACCACAGACCCTCCACTGAGTCGTCTGAATTGGTCCCTTCCCCATGGACAAGAAAAGTGAGGCCAGCTTTTGTACTTGCCAGGAACTGGCCTTTCCAGAGACCCCTTGATAGACCCAACCTGATCTTTTCTTAAAATTGGGCATCTCGCCACAAAACCATGAAAAGATAATTTCGGCTTTACTATAAATTACTGCAAATTCTGAACCTACTTGGAATGCCTGCCCATGCCCTGAACTCACCCATGTCCGGTTTTCCCTGACCAGATAACAACCCTTTCCTAAACCTTAGTGACGCCTCATAAATTCTGGCCTTCCCTGGCTGGATAATGACCCTTTCTGAGTCTCTAAGATCTCCATAAATACTGATGCCAGGGCCAGCAAAAATGTAAACTTGTGTTATGCTCCTCAGAGTGTTGTTATCTGTAACCCCCCTTTGTGTAACTTTTTGGGCTATAAACTGGGCCGCAAAGAAGCCTCGCCGCTGTCCTTGGCTCCCACGATTTTGATGGGCAAGGTAGCCCAGCCGGTCGTAATAATAAGCTTGCTTTAATTTGATTTTAATTGGAGTCAGTGGTCTTTTCTTGCGTCCTGGTCTAACACCCTGTGTCTTCACCCATCTCTGAGTCCCTGCCTAAGGTCGTTCAGTCCACCACCAGGGACTCCTGTCGTGAAGGGCAGGTGCAGGGGAGACCGAGTCCCTTGGTTTCCCAGGGCGTGGTTTCAGGAGTGTGTTTCTCCAAAAGTGCTGCTGAAACTCCCCTCCCTTTGAGGGTATGGCGTTTCGAGCCTTCAGGAGGGTGAGTGCCGCAGTCCGGCTGCAGCAAAATAACCGGGAGGTGACAAGCAACTTGTGTACATTGATACAGCAGGAGTGGGAGCCGTTTATTGTAGGACAGGAGGGGTATATATACATAACTAATTCCACACAGCTTATCTTAATTAACAAACTAGATATAGCAGTCAACCAATAAGGAATCATCATCTTAATGATTACACACAGCTTAACATAATTGACATAATCTAGACACAGCAGTCAGTCATTAAGGAATCTCTATCATCTTAATGGCTCGCTGGTGTTACTTCTCAAACCACTCCCTCTGGCAAGATGCCAGGTGCCATCTTGAGTTGTTTATGGACCCTATCAGGTGAGGCCCTGGGGCCCTGGCTCCCCGAGGGGATGTGTGCCTCAGGGCTGGACCTCGTCTTCATCTAGGGGTGGGCCTTCAGCTACCCTGAATTCCAAGGGGTGCAGAGCACAGAGCCACACATCCTGGAGTGGGGACACCTTTGGCAGGAGACCGGCACTGTTTGGAGGGGGCAAGGTGCTCCTTGGCGGTGGCAGAAGCCCTGCTGCACAGGAGGGGGCAGCTGGGGTGAGCTCAGCCTCCACAGAGCAGGAGGCCCAGACCCGCAGAGGGGAAGTTCGAGGGGCTTGGAGAGTCTGGGCCTTGAAGAGTCTGGGACCTAGAAGTCTGGGCCCTGGAGAGTCTTTGCCCTGGAGAGTCTGGGCCTGGAGAGTCTGGGCCTGGAGAGTCTGGGCCCTGGAGAGTCTTTGCCCTGGAGAGTCTGGGCCTGGAGAGTCTAGACCTGGAGAGTCTGGGCCCTGGAGAGTCTAGACCTGGAGAGTCTGGGCCCTGGAGAGTCTAGACCTGGAGAGTCTAGACCTGGAGAGTCTAGACCTGGAGAGTCTGGGTCCTGGAGAGTCTTTTTCCTGGAGAATCCTGGGCCCTGCGAGACTCCAACAGAGTGTTGGGTGAGAAGAGCGTGTTGACACGCCTGGTGTGGGCTCTCCTGCGTGTCTTTTACCAGGAAACTGCTTCTCATTATCTGCCAGCCAACAGTTCAGTCAGGTCTTCCTTCAATAGTGTTGAATCCTGAGCCACATCAATCACCCTCCTTTTCATTTCCTCAGGGTATTTTCATGGCTACAGAAAGTTGACACAAAAAAACTGGTACAAAAAATCATGGATCATTGGTGTGACGACACCTGACCAGGTGGTTTTTTTGACAGTAGCATCTTGTAGAAAAAAATTGGAAACTTTTGGAAAAGCAGGAGATAAAAAGCCTAGAACTCTAGTGGAGCTGAAGGGATGTCTCTGGTTGCCGCTCAGAAGACCAGAATGCTGAGAGCAACGCAGGGTAAGACTGCTGAGGCTTCCGGGGGCAATGAGGACTTTGTCTGAAGTGGTACAGAAGCCCTTCATGGCCACCTGACCAAGTCCTTGCCTGTGTTCTGTCAGTGCCCTGAGACTGTGTGAGGCTGAGCTGAAAGGTGATGGAATTATTAATATGATGGAGAAAATTGCAAGACAGCCCCGCATTCAGGGCCTGGTGTGGGCTTTGCTGGTTACTTTTAGCCAGGTTTACAGGGAGAAATAGGAGCAAAGGCCGTGTGGACCGACACTGAAAGTGCTCCCTGTTGCCCACAGAGTAAAAGTACAAGGCTGAGACCAAGGAGGCTGTGGCTGCGGAGGAGACGGCATCGTTATAAAGAGGCCAAGGACTTTGCAAAGAGCATGGGGAAGAGCTTCAGGGCTCTAACGCACTGGTCCTACCCCTCCCACCGGCTCCAGGAGCAAGGCCTTGGATCTGAGAAGAAGGCCCAGGGCTCCTGTGGGCACAGGGCTGTCTAGAGACTTGTTTCCCAGGATTCCTTTCCATTGTCCTGCCGTCCAGCACTTGGTAGGCCCACACACCAAGGGTGACCAGCCTTGCAGGTCTCCACCAGATTCCAAAGCAAACCTGGAGGCTAGGAGTGAGCCAGGGTCACGCTCTTGAGAGTGGCCCGTGGAGAGTGACGTGAGGAGCTGTGACAGTGAACACCGGCTGCTGTGGAGGACGCAGGGTGTCAGAGATGCCAGGGACAAGGAACGTCTCCAGGGAAAGCCACAGGCAGGGACAGCCCAAGAGTGGCCTTGCAAGGCTGGGGCTGCTCCCGCCCTGGGGGCTCACGTCATCCACTGTGTCTCGGAGGCCAGACATGACCCAGAAACCCAGCAGGGAACTGGCGCCCACTAGGGTGGGTTCTGGCCTCTCTTGGCCCAGCTCCTCCTCACTGTTTTCCTGGTCTCCTGCACTGTGTCTGGGAGTGTCCGATTCATTTTCTGATTTCCCCAGTGGCTCACATCAAAGAGCCCACCTGGGGTCAGAGGGGAAACTTGGACTTGCTGTTAGAGCCACGTGGAGCCTGTTGACTATGGGAGCCATGAGACGGACCAAACGGGGCTCACACTGTGCGATGGACACCAGGTGATGGGGGCTGGGGACAGGAGGTCATGCTTTGCATCACAAACACCCCAAAAGCTTGAAGGCTTGCAACCCAATGCAGCCGTGTTAAGAGGTGGGCCGTGGGCAGGTGACTGGACCATAACGTCCCTGACCTCAAAATGCATTATGAGGATTCACAAAGGGTCCACTACCTGTGGGACTCTTAGGAAGTTGTGGAATCTCAGGGGGATGGGCCTAGTTGGGGGAAATAGGTAGTTGGAGAAGGGCCTTGAAGGCGCCTGCTTTCACAAGCCTCTTGCCCCGATGTTCTGCCTTGACAGGGGCCCAGGACAGCAGGGCCAAGCAACCACACACTTTCACCTCTGAAACCATGAGCCAAAATAAGTCTTTCTTCCTTTTTGGGGAGATGGTACTGGGGACTGAACCCAGGGGTGCTTTATCACTGATCCTCATCCACAGCCCTTTTATTTTTTGAGACAGGTTCTCACTATGTTGATTAGAGCCTCATCAAATTGCTGAGGCTGTCCTCAAACTTGCTATCCTCCTGCCTCAGCCTCCCGAGCCAGGAGGATTAGAGGCATGCACACTACAACTGGCTCCTTCCTCTAAGTAATTTTTCTCAGGAATTTTGTCACAGCAATTAATTATCATACCTTGGAAAGCTGCTAGGGATACCATGGGACAGGAGAAAGCCCCACACCCTCTCTCTGACTCTGGACCCTGAGAGTCTAGCTGTTTTGTCCAGCTCTATTTAATGACCATGGCAAATATTCCCTCCTCCAACTGGCACATTGAGAATTATCATATCTGCTTGTAAACTAGAAGGGTGGATCTTCTCATGTGGGTTTTGGGGGAAAGGCAGAAATAATGAGAAAGTCTGTGTTGCCTCAGTGGATGGAGGAGGATGTTCATAGGAAATGGGCCGGGTCTGTGCAACCAGGGTCCCTTTCTCTAGGGACAGCCCCCTCACCCTACACCACCACAACTCTCACCCTAAACCCAGCTTCCAGCTTCCCACCCCAAGATGTTGGCTGGTTCCTTTGGAAAATGGAACCGGGGCCCCAGACTCTGGCCATGAGCGGAGCCGAAATGCCTCCTTCACCCGGTCAACGCCACACCTCCGTCAGCCCACACTTATGGAAGGGCTTCCCTGGGGACCTGCAGTTCCAACGAGCATCACAGGCCTCTCTACCTGGCAAAGGCTTTCCAGGGCGACATCCTGCACTGTGAAGCTGTAATATGGAGCCAAAAACAGACCAACCATCGCTGGAACAATGGTCAAAGTCCTCGCTTTTCAAAATGCTCGACAATGAGTCATTCTGTTTGGGGATGAGAAATACATCTCACCTTGCAAATGTCACGCCTCAGAGGAGTCAGTGCACATTATGTCCAGGACAGGGTTCTGTCAGAACCAAACACAGACCCCTCTGTGACAGAGGCCAGGAAAGCCAAGCAGGGAGGTCCATTTTGCATCAATTGAGTCTCAAGTATAATAACTTCCCTGAGCCGGAATCGGGGCAAGGGGTCCAGGAGGGAGATCCAGTATTTGGGACCTTCACAATGTGCACAGAACGCCAGCTCTCGGAGTCCGTCAGCACCTGGCTCAGGCCAGTGACACCCGGCACATCTGCCGACTCGGCCCCTGCAGCTGCTCCGCCCACTGTTCTCAGTGAGCGTTTGTTATGTGCTCAGGGGTTCTCCTCGGAGCACTGGGGCCACTTCTCCTCTTCCTTCCACTGTATGGTACCGTGTAAGGCCCAGGGTGGGCCGTCTCCCTGCTACCGTCCCTGTGTGGCCTGAAGATCCCGATGATCCCTAAGTCCGAGGAGACACACCTGTTTGTTCTGCAAGGACACCTGCCCAGGGTTCCCCTGACACCAGGACACCCCCCAGGGCCACCCAGCAGGGCCTGCTCTGTGCCTGGCAGGTCTGGCATGCCCCCAGGACACAGGCACCTCATCCCTGTCCTGGGCGTCAGGTGACGTGATGAGTGGCCGAGTCATTAGTGAACACAGCAGAAGGAATCAGACCATGTGCTCCCCTGGGTCAAGCCACAGGACAACCAGGCTCAAGGTCCCCAGCTTCCTTAAGGCTCCAGGGCCACCACTTAGGGACGCTGAGAAAGGAGGGGACAGGCAGAGGGAGTGTCCCAGGGGGAGGAGCCATCCTGAGTCGCAGACCCCGGCCAGGACGCAGGCTGGAGTGGTGGCCAGGGAGGAGGAGGAAAGGCTGGGTGCAGGGGGGTGGAGGAGGGTGGGGCAGGTAGGAGGGGTGGCCCAGAGCAGGGGCTGGAGTGCAGCCCCTGCAGGGGAGCCAGAGGGAGCAGCTGGCTCAGGAGCAGGCAGAGCGTGGGGAGCACTGCCCTGTGGACAGCCCTGGCTCCCTGAGCAGGAGATGCTGGGCGGAGAGGCTGGGACAGGGTCCTGGGGAGCCCCTGGTCCTGGGAAGCCTGCTAGGCCTCAGCAGAGGGCTCCATGGTTTTCAGCACCTGGACTCCTTCCCGCAGGTGCCCTGATGCAGCCTGAGATTTGTGGCAGACGTGTTCCCCTTCCCTGGGCATTCAAGTTGCTTTCTACTGGGGCCCTTGTAAGCAGGGGTGCAAGGAACCCGTGGTCCAGCCTGTCTGTGGGCATCTCCGATTATCTTGTTTTACCTCCCCAGAGGCACAACTACTGGGTGAAAGCCACATACACTTTTCATGGCCTTAATATCCATGACAAAAGGGTGCTCCAGAGAAGTGGTGCTGTGTACCTTCCTCCATCAGGGTGTGGAGAAGTGCTGCTCTCACTGCAGCTCCACCTCCTGGACTTTAGTACGTGGTCCGAGTCCTCACCAGGTGGACACGCACGAGGTGCTTTTGAATTCCCCCACGAGAGGCAGTGTCCTGTGGCTCGACTGGTGGGGAACAGATGTGGTGACTTCTCCCACCTGGACCATGGATGCCTTTCCCCAGCCTCACCTGGAGGGTACCCAGGATGGAGCCTGCAGCCTCTACTTGTGTGGACTGACCGGGGCCTTCCTCCTGCAGCCTGTGCTCTGTCACAACAGGCTGCTGAGTGCTTCCTGGTCCCCTGCTCCTGCAGTCTTCTGCCCAACACTGACCCGAGGGAGATTTCCTCGTGGCCAGCTGGCCCAGGTCCTTCCCTGGGGGGGTCCTTCAGTGAGTCCGGGATGCTCAGGGCACCGGTTCCTGGTGAGCACAGCCCCGGGCTCTCCTCAGCCTGGCTCCTGGGCCTCCTCCTCCTCCTCTCTTTCTCCTTAGGTTCCCCTGTCTTCCGCCGGGTCCGTCTCTGGTAAGAGCGTTTCCCACCTCCCGTTCCTCCTCTTCCTTCAGGGGGAAGTCCTGGCAGCTCTCTGCAGACCCCAGCATTGCCGATGTGCCTCGTCCACGGGACCTGTCCCCCACCGTGTCCCCCTGTTGACATCCTGCCCATCCTACCAAGGCCAGCTCCCGAGAGGCCTGGGTTCCTCCCTCAGCCGATGGCTTCCTCCCTGGCGCTCTGCTGGGGAAGGAGCCGTCTCTGTCACCGGGAGGCTGTCCAGGTACGTCCGGCTTGGGCCCTGTGGCTCTGGTGGGACTGCAGTGGTCCTGCCCTGGTGACCACCTCCTCCTCCGCCGACACGCTCCCCACTCAGTAGGCGGGCAGCCTTTGCTGGGCCGGCTCCCTGGAGCCAAGCTGGACAGTCTCCCCTGGGCTGGTGACAGTGCCTCCCGGGACAGTGCTGTCCCTTCCAGCAGGGCTCCCCGTGCCCAGCCGTCGCCGTGGCCTTCTACTGTGCACCCCATCCTCCTCCGTTTGCCTTCCTTTCTCTTTTTTGGTCCCAGGGTCTGATGCAAGAACCCTTAACCATCGGCCACATCCCCATTCCTTTTTATTTATTTATTTCGTTTTTGAGACAGAGTCTCACGAGGTTGCTTACAGCCTCACTAATTTGCTGAGGCTGGCTTCCAAACTGCGATCCTCCTGCCTCGGCCTCCTGATCCGCAGGATCACAGGCGTGCACCACCACACCTGGTGTACACACCATTTTCACAGTAAGTTAAGCATCAAAGGAATCACATTTGTTATCCCACAGCCTTGGCCACATTTGTGTTGCTAACAGAGCACACGGGTCATCTTGTGCTAAGTCCTTAGAATTTTCCACAGGGAAAGTCACTTCTGTTTCCTTATGGAAATAACAGCAAATACAGTGATATGTGGGAGATCGTTAGTAAGGAAGCCCAATGAAGCTTAGTTACATCAAATCAGGTAGTCTGCATTCACATTCTTTAGTCATCTATCTTTATTTTTATCAAATTTTTAAAAATTTGGTTATTTACTTTTGGTACCAGGGATTCTGCCTAAGGGCACTTAACCCCTGACCCACATCCCTAGTCCACTTTTTTTTTTTTTATTTTGAGATAGGATCTTGCTAAATTGCTCAGGCCCTCGCTAAGTTGCCGAGACTGGCCTCAAACTTGCAATCTTGTGGGATTACAGGCGTACTCAAGTCATCTATTTTTAAGGCTGCAAATTCGTAGCACACATAGACCTCATAAAGCCATTTACAATGACACAACATTTAATTCTGATGGTTATCCAAAAGCACTCGGTGAAGTGCAGGTCTCCAGCGTGAAGGCGCAGTGCTTGGGAAGGGAATTGCTCTGACCTTGCCGCCCACACTTCTGTGTTGCTTCTGCCATCGCCCAACACTTAACTCCAGAGAAATAACACCCTGGAAGGTCAGCCTTCCATGAATGAGTAAGACTTACATCCCGTGTTAGTAAGTCCTTCTCTAAAACTGGCCTGTGATGGAGAAGAACTTTGAAATCAGTTCTCACCTCTGCCTTCTTGGGCGTCCTCTGCAGTTGGTGTGTTTGTTTAATAAGGTCAGATTGACAGGATTCAAATCAACCAGGTAACAGCGAACAGCGCGGGGGCTCCAGTACATTCAGGTGAAGAGCAAGCCCCGAGTCCACTGGCTTTCTGTCCGCGCCTGTGGGGCAGCTGCTCCGCCCCGCCCACCTGGGCCGGCCCTGCCGTCTTGGAGGCTTCCTAGTAGCAGCTGCACATGTAGTCACACTGGTTTTTAGAGCTTAGTTGTCACTGCAAAAACGAGCGATTTGAGGAAACCATTGGAGAAAACGGAAAATACGATCTTATCATGGAGCTGCTGGGGAGAGGGTTGAGAAGGTGTTGGTGGCAGTGAGGTTGGAGGATAGGGACATGTAGGAAAGGTCCTGAGAGGAGTCAAAGTGGAGGGTGGGTGGCCTCTCTGCAGGTGGGGTGGTGTGTGTCCCCAGGGGGTTAGATAGACTGAGCATGGACGGCATTTCTGCAGGTGAGTGTGGTTGCTCCCTAGGTGGGGACATAGACTGCAGGTCGATGGCATTTTGCAGGTGAGTGTAGAGTGTCCCTCGATGGTCACACACACTGAGGGTAGATGGTGTTTCTGTCTGTGAGTGTGGTGTCCCTTGAGGTAGAATCATAGGCTGCAGGGTAGGTAGCACATCTGCACGTGAGTGCGGAGGGTCCCTCAATGGTGACATAGACTAAGGACATCTGTGCAGCATAGTGTGGTGTCTCCCGAGGTGGGGACACAGACTGAGGGTGGCCGGCAGCTCTGCAGGTGAGTGAGTCCTGTCTCAGGCCTGGGCACTGTGCTCTTTGTTCCATTAGCTTGTTGTGTTTGGACACCACTCTTTGCAATGTTGTTTCTCTAAACAATTTTAGGCAATCAGATATCAAAATATTCTTCAGGAGAATGCTTTTTCCTCTTTTAGTAGGAATTTTTCTAAATTTGTTTCCCTAGCAATACAGTAATTTAAACAGAGTGCCTTTAATTAACTTAACTAATACATCACTGCTTATTATTCCTTCCATTTCTTCCTGCTTCTATAAAGTTTAGTTTAACTAACATTTGATGGAGTCTTCTGGGAAGGCAAGTTAGTTTTTTACTTTATCTTTCTTGGGAGATTTTTTTGTGTGTATGCCTGTAGAGAAACCTAGGTGGTCCTGTCGCTTTTTGTGTAACTGGAGAAACAAAATGTCCGTTCAGGACCTCTGAGTTGCACAGGTGAAGGGTCATGTTTGTATTCTACTCTTGACCAATGTGGTCTCCTGAGCCCAGCTGCAACAGATTATAATGGAGAAGTGCGTCTGTGCCTACAACCATGCTGAGTTCAGTATAGAAACATCTGCTTTGTTCTGCATTTAGAAGCATTTTATCAAAGACTGGGCCGGTGGTGCATGCCTATGGCCTTAGCTCCTCCAGGGGATCATGTAGGTCTGTAAGTCTGAGATGATCCTGGACAACATAGCAAGATGCCATCCCCAAACAAATCAAAACAAAAAGGAACGTGTGGAAGAATGCTCTCCATTCACCGAGCAGACCTTGCCCACTGGGGGAGGCCGGCAGAAGTGCGTGGTGGGAACGTGAGGTCAGGGAACAACTGTGTAAACTGGGACCACCGCCGACCCCCTCGTCACTTATCAGTTGCCAAACTGTCCTGCATACGTTATGGTGTTAAAGCTTAAAGTCAGTCACTTTCCTTGAAATTCAGGCTCTGCCGTCTAGCACCTCACATTGAAATGCACTTTGTGTACTGCTTTATCAATCAAAATCTCCAGTTTAAATTGCAGCTGCCCAGCCACTGCCTGTCCAACGTCAGGTCTGTGTATGAAGGAGAACAGATGACCCTAAGCGCCAGTGACGGATAGATGCACTTCCACTGTTGAACCAAGATCTCTGTTAAGCTTGATCATGGTGTGTACCCAGAAGTGTGGCCCTCGGGGGGCCCTGGCCTCTCAAGGGAATTGGTGCCCTCGGAAAAGGGCGAGAAGCTGTCCAGAGCCCTGTCCCCTCCATCAGACCCGCACCAGACTCCAGCTGCTGGCACCTGGGTCCTCAACTCCCAGCCTCCAACACGATAAGAAATGAATCTCTTTATAAAGTATCCAGTCTTGGGATTTTATACCCCCAGGACCAAGGCACTGAAGCAAGGAGTAACACAGACTGCTCTGGGGGACCAGAAATGTGACAGAATAAGCGGAACCTTAAGGGGTTAGAAGACAAAGTTGAAGGGGAACAATGAAAAATAGACAAAAAACAGAGTTTGAAAATATGCAAGAAAAGAAAATTAGAGGACCAGCCCAGGAGTTGTGACTCGGAGAGCCAAGTCTCAGAAGGTGAAGACAGACATGGAGCGCAGGAAGTCATCTATCCAATAATTCAAAGTGCTCCCCAGACGAAGCCGCAGTTTCTGCACTGAAAGGGTCCAGTGGGGACAGGGGACTGCTGAGGATCAGGAGCCAAGGGGCCAGTAGCTCATCCTCAAGTTCCTTCCCAGCTCAATTCCCCAGGCTTTTTTCCGGAAATGGTCAGTGTGTCCAGGAGCATGTGTTCTAGCCAGAGGGGTCAAGCTGACTGCAAGAACAGTCCTCAATTTGCACCAAGTCCACAGGAGGCAGTGGCCCAGGGAGTCACTGAGGAGGCAGGAGGTGGCAATGGTGACCCTGTCCACCGGGCACTGAGTGTGCTAGGGGCACTCCCCGCCAGGCAGGGCAGCACCAGCCCTGCCCAGGTCCTCCAGGGCTCAGAGATGTCGGAGCTGCCTTGTCCAGCCCAGGATGCAGGTGGGGCCCCTGGACAGCTGCCCGGCTCTGCCCCCTCCAGAGCTCTTCTGAGGCCTTCCTCCTGTCCTGGCTGCAGAACTAACAGAGGCCCATGTCAGGAAAAGGAGGACACACAGAAAAGTGAGAACAACCGGATCATGAACGTTTGTTTCCCCAGAGTCAGTTGTAATCAGCAGCTTCCTGCCTACTCAATCATACTGTTCACAAAATGTTAAGTCCTAGAGATAGGGTTTTCAAATCTATTTTTTAACTTAATATATTCATTTAATAGAATTATTTCTACATGATATTTTTAAATGGCCTCATGATATTCTTTTATAATTTATTTAATTAGCTCTCCAAGAGATAGGTATTTTATTGTTGGCAATTTCCATTATTTTAATATCATATGTATTTTTAAACACACATCTTAATTTCTTCAGGAGAAAACTTCTGAAGTAGTTAAGTTAGAGAAACAGACTTTGTAAAATCGCACATGAAAAGGTGTGCTTCTGCCTCCAGGTATGTCAGGCATGAAGGCTGGCTGCCCCAGGTCCTGCCGGGTCCTGTCTGCTCCTCCAGCCCAGCCGGGCACTCTGCCCAGTGGACACTGGTACTCTGGCTCAGGAGCCAGCGGGGTGTGCTCGCACAGGGTGGGCTTGGCCAGCTTGGAAGCAGTGAGCTCAGAGGCCTCGTTTGACCTAGGCCACGGCTGATGCCTAGGTCCACTGACAGGCCGTGGACCCTTGGCGGCTGGGCGCCGCGCCTATCAACCCTCTCCAGGGCAAACCAAGAACCTGGGGTGCTCCCTGAAGCAGCAAGTGTGGCGAGTGCACTCTGACCCCTCAGCCACAAAGTGCTCACCTCAGCGCCTTTTCCTCGGGTGAGAGATAACCGGCCACTGGCGCCTGGTCTCTGCTGGACTGGGCTGTAGGGGACACGTGGAGAAGGAGGGATAACAGCAGGGACCAGCACACCGTGAGGACACGCCCATTGGCAGGCTTTGGTCCCACTCCCTTCTGCAGGGGAGGAGAGTCCAGGAGTCTCTCCCCGGACAGCACAGGTAGGTGTGTCTGCAGGCCACAGAGCGGCGTGGTGGTGTGTGTGCCACAGTCTCCCCTGGCCTGTGGGGACAGGAGCTCTGGAAGGAGCTGCTCTCAGAGACGGGGGCCAGCACTGTGGGGAGGAGAGCATGGGCCTGGGGGCGGGACCCCACCCACCTCCTAGCTGTACCGGCCCAGCTCTCTGGCCTGGAGTGAGCGATCTGAGCTTCTCTCCTCGCTCTTCTGTGAAGGACTCCACCATGGACTCAGTGGACTGCAGCCGGCACCGGCTGAGCTACTGGCTTGCAGTCTCTGTCCATGCTTCCTCCTTCCTGTGCTCTGCCGGGCGCCTCTTCGGGCCTGAAGCACTGGCCATGGTGCCGGGAACACGGGCTGCCGCAGCGTGGGCCAGCAGAGGAGCCAGCAGACGATGCCTCTGCACAGCAGCGGAAGGCCACTCGCCCTCGCTCTGGCCAGTGCAGCCTCTTGCCCCTCAGTTGGCAGCCATTCTTGCCCAGAGCACAGCCCAGGCTTTAAAGAGGCTGCAAAGGAGGGTCAGCAGAAAAGCTGAGGCTGGAGGACCAGCCCACCTTGAGCTCCCCCCAGAGAGCACCTCTGGAGACCCTGCTCTCCATGGTGTGGTGGGACAGGCTGCTCTTCCCCAGGGCCCTTCCAAAGCTAGACCACGGCTGGGTCCTGAGAATGGACAGCGAATGCCGGTTTCCCCAAGTTGCCCGTATGCTGTACCAACCAGGTGGTAAGGGCACCTTTGCCCTCCACTCCCAGGTCCTAGGAACCATGAGTCACCCATGGGCCATGTCAGCCCCAGGTAAAGGTGGCTCTGCCCCGTCCTCCTGGCCCGGCTCTCTCGACAGGCCACGTCCAGTTTGCCTTTTCTCCAGCTGTGAGAGGCTGCATCTCATCACTGTGGCCATGTGCAGTTGACCTCCAAGCGCATGACCTATAAGGAGGAGGGGGGCTGACAGGCCACGTAAGGGATCCCATGTCCTGCAGGAGTGCTCTGAAGTGCCCACGGGCCGGGGTCTGCCCCTGCTTTACTTCTCTTCCCTACATGAATGCACTCTGCTGTGTTTTTGTGGAGACAGAAAATCCAAATGATCTGAGACAGAACAAAATTCTCAGTGAGCTTGCTGTTGAGCCATCTTGGAGTCTGTCTGGTCAAAGTGGGGTCTCCTCATGGACTCACCTGACCCTCTGACTGGGGCTGCCTCTCTCCTACCTCCAGGGGTCCTGGGGAAGTAGAACAACACGGCCAGGTCTTCAACCAGGGGCTTGCAGGACAGCCTGGGGGTCTCAACGCAGAGCGCAGCCCACTCTGTTGGGCCGGGGTCTTTGAAATTGCTCATTGAGGTTCCGAAAGCCTGGCCAGTGGGATCCTCAGATGGGAGAGTTGTTTTGTGACAGGGGACCACAGTTAACACAGGAGACTGCCAGGAATAAATACGACACCAGCAGGGCCTCCTGGAGGGGCCGCGAGGACGGCAGAGACGTCCACCTGGAGGGGCTGGGAGGACGGCAGAGACGTCCACGTGGAGAGGGCTGGGAGGACGGCAGAGACGTCCACCTGGAGGGGCTGGGAGGACGGCAGAGACGTCCACGTGGAGAGGGCTGGGAGGACGGCAGAGACGTCCACCTGGAGGGGCTGGGAGGGTGGCAGAGACGTCCACCTGGAGGGGCTGGGAGGGCGGCAGAGACGTCCACCTGGAGGGGCTGGGAGGACGGCAGAGACGTCCACCTGGAGGGGCTGGGAGGACGGCAGAGACGTCCACGTGGAGAGGGCTGGGAGGACGGCAGAGACGTCCACCTGGAGGGGCTGGGAGGGCGGCAGAGACGTCCACCTGGAGGGGCTGGGAGGGCGGCAGAGACGTCCACCTGGAGGGGCTGAGAGGACGGCAGAGACGTCCACCTGGAGGGGCTGGGAGGACGGCAGAGACGTCCACCTGGAGGGGCTGGGAGGTGGCAGAGACGTCCACCTGGAGGGGCTGGGAGGGTGGCAGAGACGTCCACCTGGAGGGGGCTCAGGGAATGGCAGAGACGTCCACCTGGAGGGGCTGGGAGGACGGCAGAGACGTCCACCTGGAGGGGCTGGGAGGTGGCAGAGACGTCCACCTGGAGGGGCTGGGAGGGTGGCAGAGACGTCCACCTGGAGGGGCTGGGAGGAAGGCAGAGACGTCCACCTGGAGGGGCTGGGAGGACGGCAGAGACGTCCACGTGGAGAGGGCTGGGAGGACGGCAGAGACGTCCACGTGGAGAGGGCTGGGAGGACGGCAGAGACGTCCACCTGGAGGGGCTGGGAGGACGGCAGAGACGTCCACCTGGAGGGGCTGGGAGGACGGCAGAGACGTCCACCTGGAGGGGCTGGGAGGACGGCAGAGACGTCCACCTGGAGGGGGCTGGGAGGGTGGCAGAGATGTCCATGTGGAGAGGGCTGGGAGGACGGCAGAGACGTCCACCTGGAGGGGCTCAGGGAATGGCAGAGACGTCCACCTGGAGGGGGCTCAGGGAATGGCAGAGCACAGCCACTCAGCTCCTCCAGATGTACCCTCATGGCAAGCTGCAGCTACCCAGGGAACCCTAACCCTTGGATCCCTAGACAGAAGCACTGACCAGAATCAGCACCGTAGCACTCCATGTCCACTCTGCAGGGCTACTTGTCTACTTGTAGCTGCTACTTCTGCACTGAAAATGCAAACCTCTATTTTACAGCATCCAAACACTCACACAATCTATTTTACCCGATACAGTCTTCACTGACTTAAAAGGAGTGTACTGAATGAACATTTTCCTTGAGGTGTCCAGGCAGGGAAATCGGCATGTGTGAAAGAACCCTGTCCACGTACACACTTCCTGGTGGCCCGTCCCTCCACGGAGTCCTCTTCAGAGCTGAAGGAAGCGAGCTACCAAGCCCAGGCAGAAGGGGAGACACAGAGGCAAGCTAGACCCTCTGAGTGAAGGGAGCCGACGGGGAGCACTGCTGTACCCACCCAGCCACAGGGCAAACCAGGGGGCAGTGAAGGCGGGGGACAGCAGGGACTGGGGGGACAGAGGGAGGAGCAGGCAGAGCAGAGGACTCTCGGGCAGTGAACCTGGGGGACACGGGCCTTGTCCACTGGTTTAGGCCCTCAGACCTCCAGGTGTGGATGCATCCCCGTCAGCACAGTGGAGTGGGCAGTGGGCGTGCGAGCCCTCTACACTGTCCATTCAGTTCTGATGTGATCCCCAAATGACTCTAAAAATGAAGCCAGTAAACACAGACACACACACACACACACTCACACACACAGAGACACACAGGCACACAGAGACACACAGAGACACTCACACAGAGACACACACAGAGACACATACTGACACACAGATACATACAAACACAGAGACACACACATTCTCAGACACACAGACTCACACACACACGTGCCCAGGCAGGGCCTGTGAGGGACATTCCCAGCCTATGGGGAGAGGGAGGGAGGGAGCCTGTCCCTGTGCTGTGCTGGGGCAGGGCCCTGCGGCTCTCGGGAGCCATCCACGCGTGGGCTCCTGCAGGTAGCGTCAGAGAGTATCCACTTTCCCTACTTATTCTCCTTAAATCCTCTTCCTTCCTGCCTGCCCTGCCTCATATTTTTTTTTTTCTCTTCTCTTTTCTACCCCAAAACGTCCTCATCCCTTCTTTATGGCCAGGAAGGAAGACACCTGGAAACCGTGCCCTCTAGTGGCCCTTAGGGGAAGCCATTTGTCCCCTGGAGGCACGGACTTCCGCCAGCTTTGACCCAGGAGCAGCCTGGACAGGCCACCTGGGGCCTGTCCAGCAGGCAGTAAGCGGGGTGGGGTCCTCGGCCAGCAGCACTGACAATGGTGTCACCCCGTCACAGGTGAACCTGAACGGGATGCCAGGTTGTGTACACCTGGCTGTGCTCAGAGGGCAGCGAGGCCCTGCCCGGAGGAGGGCCACGCTGGGAGGAGGGCAGGCGAGGTCAGGGGGCCAAGCCACGCCTTTCCTCCCCGTGGGACCTGGGTGGGACCTGGGTGGGCGCCATCTCGGTGTCTCAAACCCCTGGGCCGACTTCCCCCGCCCAAGACCCAAAGTCCCCTTCAGTCTGTGACTGGAAAGACCCCAGGTCCCCTGACAACCACACGGCACTCATGGACCAGTTCATTCTTTATTTTGCAAAGCAGGGCAACTCGAGGAAGCAGATGGGAGGGTCTGCACAGTGCAGGAGCCTCCCTGGCCGGCTGGTGGCCTCACAGCTGCCAGAGGTGGCGAGTGGCACAGAAGAGCCACTGGGTGGCTCAGGGGTGGGAGAGGACAGTGACCAAGATTACAAAGCTAAACATGAGGTACACAGTGACTCCCTCGTCCTAGTATAAAAATAGTGTCAGAAACTATATATTTGTTCAGATACAGTGAAAAGGCCTAAGGTACAAACAGGCAGGGGCAGTGGCTGTGGGACTCGGGCTCCTCTCCCAAGCTGCAGGACCAAGCCACAGTTTCGCGATCCCATGGCTTCCGGCCACATTCAAGGACGTGTCCACGGGGGCCTTCGGAGGTGTGGGAGGGCCCCCTGAGCAGAGGTCGGCACTGCCCAGTTCACAGCCGCGACAGCCTGGCCAGCGCGGGGGCGGACGCTGCTCTTGCCTGGCTGCTCCCCAGGCTGTCACAGGACGAGGACGCAGGACACGCACTGAAGGGCCCTGCGCAGGCCTGGGGTGAGGAAAAGCCCGGGCACGGGAGGAGTGACGGGCCCTGTGGTGTCCCTTCCTACCCGGGCACAGGCTCAGCCCGACACACCTCCTTCCGAGCCACAGGCCGCAGGAGAGGACGGCGGCCGCTGCGTCTGATTCAGTCCTGTTGAAACAGCAGGAGCCAGAGCCAGGGCCTCAGCAGGGTGGCCTGGAGCCTGGGTCGCTCTGGGCCAGGTGTGCCCTGTGCCACCTGCCGAGGGAAAGGCACTGCACCGGCAGGAGCTGGGGACGCAGCTCCCTCCAGGGACCTGGCTCCAGACTGCTCCCCCAGCTCCTGCACCGCTCACAGGGAGACCGCCCACCGATGGTGGCCAGGAGCTGCTCTGTGCCCAGGTGAGGCGTTTAGGGGACCCGCAGGGGAGCAGTGCGTCCTTGGCTTCTCCATCTTGGAAACGCAAGTGAGAAGGACCTGTGGGCTGAGGCCTGTGGCACGGGGGGGGCTGTGTCCTTGTCCTCCCCAGCTCTGTACAAGACAACATTCAGGCTCAGGGCAAGTGCGCCCTGAATGCACGCGGGCGGTGCCTGCAGAGCCAGGGCTCGAGAACAGGGGGAGGAGCTTCACAGACACCCCTGGCCCCGCCAGTAAAGCGCGGGACTGCTCGGCTGACCCCGAGGCGGAGTGGCATCACCCTGCCTTGCTGTGACCGACCAACCCAGCAACCACGAATACAGGGTGGGGTGAGGGGACTGTTTCTGCCTCCAGCCTGAAGATCCTGGACAGGAAACTTTCACAGAAGAAAAACTGATCTGTGCCCTGCCCCCAGGCAGCAGTGCCCATGTGCCACCGGTTGCCAGCAGTGGGGACGCGGAGCCAGGACGTGCCCTGCAGACACAGGGTGCCTGGGAGCTGCAGTGTCGGCGGCGACACGGAGCCTGGCCCTGCCTAACTCCCTTCACGCTCCAGACCAGTGACACAAAATAAGCGGCTATCTAAGAACAAGCCAACGCCTGAGCTGAGTGCCTCTCCTTCTTGTTGAAACACACATCCAGACCCTCCACACAGAATCGGCGCTGTCTCGCGGCACACGCCAGAGGGGCCTGAGCACACTGCCCGAGAGTGGGCGGCTCTGTATTTTGGCTTAACAGGTGTGTGATGAAGCTTGTCAGAGCGTCTACCCTAGAGAGTCATGCACGCGTGCACAGGTGCGTTCAGTGTGCAGACACGACTATTGCTGGTGAGTCTGTGTGATTCACACTCCAGTGCCACCAAGAGGCAACGTTAGATTTCACCTGTGTCATGAAATAAAACATTCTGAAGGTCCAGGTCCACAACACCAGCTAGAGCTCCCTGGACGCGCCTCACAGTGCAGTGATGGCCACACTTTATCCCGCCTCTTCTCTGGACTTGAATGGCAGGAATAGAGCTGGGGACTCACACACACACGCACGCACACACACACGCACGCACGCACAGCACTAAGAGGAACACGCTGAGTTTCAGGGCGTTAGAGGATGTGAACAGGAGCCAAGGGCACTGAAAGACCTTGAGACCGCTGCATACCCACACCCAGGGCTCCTGTCCACCTTAGTGACAGTTACCCAGAGCAGACACTTCCCTCCCTGTAAGAAAGTGGGAACTCAGGGGCACGCCGAGGTGGGCTCAAACCCCAGGAGGGTGCGCACTGACTGGGAGCTGCAGGGCCACCCGCACCGCGGGCCGAGGGCAGTGCCCAGGCCTCGTGCTCGGGCCCTGCTCGCCTTGTGAGCTGACCGCAGCTTCTCAGCTGCGGTGCTTCTGACCTCACTGGGCGGAGGCGCCCTTCCTGCTCCCTCCGCTCTGCCCACAGCTCCGGATCAGAGCCCTGCTGCCGACACAGTGCAACTCTCCTCCAGGGCCCACCGGACAGACTGAAGGAAGAGAGACGAGACGGAGCTCCGTCCTGGAGCCCGGTGTCCCTCCAGGTCAGCGCTCCAACAGTCACGCTGGGATCTAGGTGTGCTTTGGAAGGACGTGGAAGAGGACAAGATCACTTTCAAAAGTTCAGATTTCAAAACTGCTTCTCAGCAGGACCTCCCACGGCATGTGTTTGGCTGGTGGTGGAATGGGGCTTCTCCGCTGACCTGCTGACCCCTGCAGGTGAGACGGGCGGCCCTCGCTGGGGGTCCTGGGGGGATGGCCAAGCCCCACCCCCATTCTTTCACAAAGCAGCAGGTCAGTGGATGCATTTTCCTTGCGATGCGGCCTCACACTCTTTCCACCTGAGCAGACCCTTGTTCCTCCTAACCCCACCTGGCCCCCAGCAGGCCCACCAGGGCTCACACACTGTCCTCCCGGCCTCTTGAGACAAGCAAGACTCCAGACCACGGGAGCCGGTTCTCATAAACCCAGGCAGGAAGCAGCGGCAGAGCGGCACCCACACCCCCCAGCACACACAGCCCCACCTGGCCGTGGGCTTCCCGCGGCACAGACATGCCCAGAACCTGTGGAAACGTCCCCTGAAAACACGTCATGCTGCTCTCGAAAGCCGTGCAGAAACAAGAACACAGCAGTGGCCAAGTGTGGACGGTCTGCTCGGCGCACAGTGGGCTGGGGCTCCCAGAGGTGCCTCGGAGTCTCCACGCCGCGCCAACAGCCCCTCAGTTCCGCTTGGCCTGGCCGCTCTCCCCGTTGACCAGCGTCTTCTCCTGCTGCTCTGCCAGGGCCTGCCACTTCTGCCTGTTCCTCTGGCAGCCCTCCAGCAAGGGCCGGCAGTCCTCCGACACGTGGGTCAGGGCCTGGAGAGGAAGAGAGGAAGCAGGTGGAGGACGCAGGCCGCAGCCCGCCCAGGCCACGCTCCACTCCTCTCGGGAGCCTGGCCTTCCCACGTGGACGACACACAGGGACCTCAGGAGGGAGTCCCCCGCAGCACCGAGGTGTGGAGGCTGGGCTGGGTGGGACCCGCTGTTTGGGGAACAGGGCTTGTTTCTGTGTGGTGCAGATGGCTTCGGGGGGGATTGGCAGGCTTGCGGTGCTGAGAGGCGTGCCAAGTAGGAGTGACGCCTCGCAGTTTCTTTGTCAGCCTACCCCATGTTGCTTAGAGGAAGGACTCTCCATGGTGGACCCAGGTCATTTGCAGTGACTTTGCATGAAAGGTGACCTTGCTCAAGGACCAGGGCGGATCCGGGTTTAGGGTGGATCAGGGTTTAAGGGGGATGGGGGTTTAGGGCGGTTCCAGGTTTAAGGTGATTCCTGCTGGGAACAGGGTGTATCCTGCTGCCTCAGGCACGCCGGCTCCTTGAGTTCCTGTTGAGTTCTCGCGGGATTCAGAGAGTATTTTGGGATACAGAGCCCAGTGGAGGTGTGGATTTTGCCCAGAACGTGCGTGTAGAGGGCCGGTGAGAGTTCGGGAATAAAGAATTGATGTTTGAATCTACAAGGCTGTGAGTGGCTCGTGATTTTGTGCCCAGCCAGACCGCGGCATTGCAGAATGGCTTTATGCAAGGCACAGGGGATTTTCACCCAAGGCCATCGTCAGGGTCAGTTCTCACTCAGAGTGGCACCATGGTCTGCATTCAGCTGCAGCGATGTCATGGAGGAGGATTTCCTCGCAACAGACACACTGAATAGCACCGGTGACGGGGTTGGGGTGCTGTGTTGCTCTGGTGTGCCCACTAAAGACGCACAGAGACGGTCGCAGCAGCCAGGAGGCGCTACGCCATGAGGCGCAGTCCCTGCTTGCGGGAGCAAGTGGGACGCACACAGCCGTGCTCTGCCTCCAGCGACTCCCCACGTGGGGCCCGAGTGGCTGCTCCCTGCTGGTCCCTGCGGCAGAACATGCCACTCCTGTGGAAGCGGAGGTCACACGCTTCGCTTCACAGGGCGTTTTCAGGGCCAACTCGAACAGAGAAGGGGTCTCTGTAGGTACATGACGCCCAGGGGACGACCCTGCAGAGGTGATCTGACACTACTCTCTCTACAAGGGCTGAAAGGCCCAGACCCCCATTTGTATATTCAGCTGGGCCTCCACCAGCCTTGGGGAGGCGGCAGTCCTGCCGAGTGCCACGCCCAGTGCCTGGTGCTCCTGAGGACTGATAAGCAGGGAGAGCAGGCAGGAGAGGAGGGGCTGTGCCCGGTGCCCCTGGAGGGGCTCCCCTTCCCCTCGGGGCACCGCTTCCCTACTGTGTTCTCTGGATGGACCCCAGGTGTGGTTCAGGAGCCACCTGCCTGGGTGAAGAGTCCTTCTCCCTGGAAGACGAACTTTGCAAACCCGGTCTCTGAACCCCAGAAACACCCTGGTCGGGGGTTTCCAGGACTCCCTGTTCTGGACGTGCTAGGGTAACTCCATGCTGAACGCTCCTTTCCCAAATAATCAAAGGCTAAAAGCAGTTTTCTGTTTGAACTTTGAAAGACGAAATCTTCTTTCTGTACTTGGGTCATAGCATCTAAACTAGTGCACTGGGTATTGCGGGAGGGGGGAATCTCTTCACATGTGAACAGACAAATAAAAACCCCCAACTCCTAAAAGTCCAAATAGGCCAAGCCAGCAGGAGTGTGGGGACAGGAACCTGCGCTCCCTTAGACACTTCCTTCCCGTCCTCGGGGCAAGTTTCTTAAGATCACAATCACAGTGTGGCAGAGAGGAAAAGTGGAGGCAGCTTCCTCGTGGAGGCCCAGGTGTGGGGCAGAGAGAGCAGGAGAGCAGAGTGCACGGCAGCTCCTCAGGACACTGCCACGCCCTACCCTCCCACACCCGAGGAGCCCCACACAGTAGGCGCCTGTGAGCTAGCACGCAGTGGGAACCCTTGGGCCTGCACACAGTGGGCCTTTAAGCTGAATGAAGTTTTTGAGAATAGCAAATACAAAATGTGTTCCCTGCTCCATGCAAACATATTGATCAGCAAAAGAAGCAAAGCTACTTTTTTTCCCTTTTTTCTCGGTTTAGAACAAAAAGTATGTGCCTAGCGCCAATCTCTCGGATTTCTTCAGGCTTTAGTTCATGACATGCCTTAAGCCAGCACACCATGGGCTCCCCATAAATACCTCGTAGAGCTGCAGGCAGACGGCGTCGATGAACCCGACCTGCATGCTGGGGATCTTGTTCTTCTTCTCCCTGTTCATCAAATCCTGAAAACAGACACAAACAGGGGTGCATTTGTTTGCAGAACACAACAAAAGTGGGCTCTGAAAGATGAACTGGGCCAGCCTGGGAAGCCGGTGGCAGCCTCATGCACTCCCCACCCCGGGACGGACAAGACGGGGGAGGTTTGCACGAGATGGACGCGGTGCGGGAAGCTTTTGTTGCTGGAGATCGGTGCCCCCAGTCCCGTTCCCTCTGGGAACCTCCTGACAGTAAAGAGCGCAACACATGTCCAGTAACAGCCGTCCACCACTGTGCCGCAGGTGGCAGGGCCCCACGCATCATGACGCCAGGGCAGGTGCCAGGAGGGGCTGCAGGTGTGGCTCGCAGCCATGAAAACGTCGCAGAGCGGCACCTGCCTCACACAAGCGCCTGTGTCATCAGAAGCTACAGGGCCAGAGGGACACCTGGGGCGGAGTGTCTTCTCCTCGCTTCTGCCTCCCGGGTGACACTCACACTTCTAACAGAACAAGTGCCAAGCAACAAAAGAGCATCGGGTCCCCCGGGGAAGACCCCACAGAAGCGTGAGAAAGCATGGTTCTGGGCCGCCCTAGAGCAGTGCCAGGAGGTGGGGTTCTTACGGTGGGCTCGATGTTGAGTTCCTTCCTCTCTCTGTCTCCTTGGTCAAAAAATTCAGTTGCTACCAGTTCTGCTATCTGAAACAAACAAAGGGCTGAGTTCAGGCAAGGAGAAGCACGTGAGTCTTTAAAACAGAGACCCTGGGTGGAGACCCCCCACCTGCCAGGTCTGTGTCTCACCGACACGATAACCAGAACCGCGCAGCGGTGAGCCCCGCAGACAGCACTGACTCACTGCGTGGGAGGCGCTCACAACCTTCTGTGATGAGCACTGAGAGCAAGGTGCCATTTCTGCTGGCCAGCGAGAGGGAGCCAGTGCCATGTGCAGGTCAGCAGCAACAGGCCCCTTGATCACGGTGGTGGGTGGACGGTCCCTGCAGCTTCTTCTGACCTACACGTCCCCTCTCAGCTCTCCCCACAGTTTCTCCTTGCCTCGATGGACAACTGGTGGCTTATCCTGCAGTCTCGCAGTCAGGATGTGCAGATGCTCTCCCTGAGGCTGCTGGGTCTGGCCCCTGCATTTAGGGCGTGTGGTCGGGGGCCGGCCAGCGGAAATCAGTCTCAGTGGGGATCCTTCGCAGCAGTGCTGTGCACTCCCCCCAGTGGCTGCAGGAAGCCCAGGTGCTCCCGTCTGTGACGCTGGCAATCATTAATGATCTCTGCCTACATCCGTCAACTCAGGGCTGAGAAAGGGTGATGTTCAAAGCCGACATTCCCTTTTCCTTTATGAGTTCAAATAGGATAGAGGGAAGCTTCCCACGGCAATCGTGTAGTTATCCCAAGGCTGCCTACAGTTTTTAACCTATAGAAGAAAGGAGAAATGCCCGATTCCCCACTTCAAAAAAATAACCTGGCTCTCAAGATGACCACGGAAGGCTGTTTTCAGTATTTTTAGTGTTAATTTGAATTCGTGGGTTGGAATATAATTCTGCATTTCCATCCTGACTCCATGTTGGCACAGGGGCTCACTAAGCCGGGTCCTCTCCGGGGTCTTGGGGCCCCTTGTTGGTGTGAGGAGACGGTCTCCCACTCGTCCTGTGAGCCTCCTGGTGGTGCCAGGCCACCTCTGCGGCACGCAGCCTGCTCCTTAGCTGAGGGCTTGGAGGTCTCAGGCGGGGCCCGGTCTGCTCACTGCACTCACCCTCAGGGGCCCGAGCTAGGAACACCTGGTTCACAGAACATCTCCAACTCCAGTTCAGGACAAGAGGGTTTCTGCAAGCCTCAGTCTGTGCTGGAAATCCTAGCTCTTAACACTGGTGAAATTTCTTCATGCTCCTTTGTGCCACATGCCCACGCTGTGTCAATACAGAACTGCCACCGATGATGCACCACCCAGGGCTCCCTACGGTCTTTTCTGGTGTTCTGGTGGTAGGGTTTAATGTCCCTTAGAATGAATGAGCACTTCCTAGGACTAAACATCAAGTTTGTTTCCTTTATGTCCAAGATTTCATGATTTTAAAAATACACTCAATTTTGTTTCACAGTCAGGAAGACTGCTAGCACGTCCGAGTCTAACCTACGCGACAGGCCGTGGTGGAGCTCTGGGCTGGGACTCTGGCTAGACACACCCCTTTCACTGTCCTTCTGTGGGAAGTCACTCACTTCCCTTTGTGGATAAACCTGTTTTTAATATAAACATTTACATAATACAGATATTCACATGTTGCTCCTTCGTATGTAATTAGCGACATAACACGTTTTTTGTCCAGCTTGCTTTTTTCACACAAACATCTCTCTCTGTACTCTTCACAGAGATGACCCTCATTTCTATGACATGCGTGGGTCTGTGTGGGACGGGCCGTGGTCTATTGAGTCATTGCTGATGAGTGTGTGGGCTGCTTCTCTGCTGTTCCCAACAGCCGTGAATAAGCACTTCCATGCTCTCCCCGGAGTCTTTGGGATAAGATGCCAGAAGCAGTGCCCAACAGGCTCCAGTCTGAATACTCCTCGAGGCTGCGACTCGGAGCCCTCAGTGTCCCCCAGCTGCCCCGACTGAGCACGCTACAAAACTCCGGGATGTTTGTCAACCTGTGGATTCCGCGATGGGGGAGAAGCTGTGTAGACCCCAAGGGGATGGTTCGCGTAGCAGCAGATGCCCGCAGCTGTGTGTCACCACCCCGCTGAGACAGAAGGTGCCCAGGAGGCTCCCATCGTCCTCCGCTCTTCTCTCCCTCCCTCCAGAAGCACACGGCCACTCCCACAGGCCAGCCTGCCTGTGCTAGAACTTCCTGTGAATGGCACTGCGCTGTGGCCCTTGGTGTGGCACAAGTCATCTGTGACCCTCCTGAATGGCACAGGACCCCCCAGTACGAGGGGTACACTGCCACACGCTGACCCACTCTCCTGGGTGGACGTTCCGGCTCCCTCCAGGGTCTGGCTGTCGGGAACAGCACCGGCCCGGGGTTCCGTGCAGGCCTGCTGGGTTGGTGTAGTTTTAACTCAGTTTCTCTTATGACTCAAAGGAGAAGTCGTTCCCGGTAGGAAAGCCACCACCTTGTGTTCGCATCTCTGGCTCATTTTTCCACAGGGTCGTTGGCATCTTTCTTCTGCTCTTAGCTCTTTGTCTGTTGCGGATATTAACGGTCAGGTACACGGGCAGTTGTCCTCCGTGTCTGTGCCTGGAGTCTGTGGGGGCACAGGCTTCCTCTTTGTGGGGCTGACTCTGTTGGTTGGGTCCTTTGCTTTTGTGCACCCCGAGCCTGTCCCACAGGTGCCCACCAGGTGTTTAGAACTCACGTGGGCTGATCCTCTGCTGAAGATCCTGGCTTCACCTGGAGTCCACATATGTGCACTGGACCCCGTCCTGTCTCCCTCCCCTGGTCATTCGCTCAGCCCACACTATTGAGTAAAAGCTCTTTCCTATATTTGGAGTGTTATTTGTTATACAGTGAACACTGTGCAATTCTGGACCATCTACGGTTCTCCTGTGTTCTGCTGATCTGCCACCCAAACCACTTGTGATTATAGACTTTGTAGTATTGTTTCCATATCAGAACACCAACACCTCATTGCTTCACCTTTTCAGAAATTTTGGGTGTCTTTTTGCTTTTTACTCCCTCCTAAATAAATTTTAAAATCATTTTTTTCTAGCTTGAGAACAAAAATTTAATAGCCTAAAATCTGTAAATTGGCTTAAAGAGAGAGAAACGATACGTTTCTACTGATTTTTTTCTCTTAAGAACATGCTACACCTTCTCATTTATATCAATCTCATCTTCTGCTTTAGCAACACAAAATGTTTTCTAATTTCTTTCATATAGTTTTTGCATGTTTTGTCTATCCTTAGGTATTTAATACTTTTATTTACTCTTTCCCGTCACAGAGGCTTCTCTTCTACTTTATCTTATAACTGATTTGCTCATTTAGCCTGCCCACTGTTTATTTTGGGCTTGCCAGATATAGTTTTACCTGCAAGTGGAGATAGTTTACTTCTTTATTTGTAATTCTTATGATTCTTTATTACTTTTGCTTATTTAATTCCAGTGGCTACTTGCTCCAACACAAAGTCTCACTTTTTTTCTCTCTGGGGGTGAATCACGATTTATTCTTTAAGGCAGTGTCAGTTTGGTAATCCCGACACGTGCCATGCCATCTCTGTGGGTGTGCCCTCGTGTTCTTGTCCCCTGGTTCTGACGTGGTGGAGGTTTCTGCCGACAGTCACGGCATTCACAGGGTTGCGGGCTTAGCTCCGAGAACGAAGGAGTCGGGAAGGGCCGCCGCAGTCGGCAGAGCTGCTGGCCAGCTCCAGGCCAGCTCCACCCTGCAGACCGCCCACACCATGGACCAGGCCGGCACTGCCATCCAGCCCTCAAAACCAGCTCCACTGGACAGACGGCACGCAGGTCCAGGGCGTAGCTGAGGAGGCCCAAGGCAGGTGGAGGGTGCTCTCCGCGGGCCTCTCTGAGTACATCAGCCTCCTCCCCAGCCTTCTCTCTGGTAGCTCCCAATAGTTTTTCTTTATATTTTATAAAAACAAATTTCCTTTCTTATTTTTTTTCCTAAAACGAAACACTAGGTAGTTTCATGCAGAAGACAGACCCCGTCTTCCACTTCCCTCCTGTTTGGAAACAGGCCTACAGTCCCATCTCACAAGGGCAGGGAGGTCGTGACCACCGCCTGAGTGCCAGGGCCTGCCGGCCTCCTCACGTGGAGGGGATTTCATCTCTCTTCTCAGCAGGCTTCACTGCATGAGCCTGGGCTGCTGTGCCCATGACCGGCAGCTGGGCTGGACACACAGAAAGTCCACACCTTCCCTGGGGCACCAAGACTGCACACCCCGAGGGACTGAGCCACTACGCAGACAGCTCTGCATCCCAGTGGTTTCCCTGAGCCTCCTCCACCCCTGAGAAAGAGCAAGGCAGTCAGGTCTCCCGAGGAAGGAGCTCCTGGCCGGTCCTTCCTGACATCCGTTCAGCACTCCCACGTCTACCAGCCCCAGGAACGTGGACACTCCACTTGCTAAGCCCACTTAGAGCAGAGAGTAGCCTAGTAAGCCAACCTAAGAAAATTACTTTCCTTCTAATTTTCGATATTATTAAAAGGATGTGCTAAAAAAATCCCCAAGTGAGCCCAAATAGTGCTGAGACTAAGCCTTCCCAGGAGCTGGCTTGGCTATGCGTTAACTAGATGCTCTTTCCTGACCTATCAGATACCAAGTACAAGTGAATCTCCTGCAAATGACAGGCTTCCCTGCTCAGTCATCGGCTTTAACAGTGCCGGAGCCAGGGAAGCAGGCCGGAGCACGGCTGCCAAGACGGCCTCAGGAACCGGCTGCCCCGGTGCTGACATTTCAGTTACTCTTCATCACCACTAAGCCACGTACCCGTTGCTGGATGGGCCAGGGTTTCGTGATTGCAGAAAGATCGCAGGCCGTCATCAGCATTGCTCTGCAAGGCAAGAGACAGACTCCTGTTTCCCTTCACATGAACTCGACCCTGCACCCAGCACACAGAGGCCACTCAAGGCCCTCCCCCAGGAACGGCAGAGCAGGGCTCACATGGAAGCTGGCCGTGCTGGGTCTCAGCCCTAGACGCTGCGTCCATCCTCCCTGCCCCGTCAGCCCCAGGGGCACAGAGAGAAGGGGTCCACCTCTGCAGAGAGCTTGCCAGTTACTGCCACCGCCTCCACCAGGCAGCTACCCTCGGTGGCAGCATAAGGACAGCGCTTCCAATGGTTACCCGCCAAGAGTGACAGCAAGTTCTCTATCATGAGTCAGGTGGTCCTAATTCCCTGGCTCCTTGTGGCTGCCCTGAGCATGCTCAGCCACACACAGCCTCTGACAGACAGGCCCCACCTGGCAGGCGGAGGGGCAGGAGACGAGCTCTCAGGCCCACCATCATGCAGCCCCTGGAAGAGAGCTCTAGTGACCATGAGAACACCGCTGTGTCCAGAGTGTTCCCATGCTTGCTGCTGGACGGGCAAAGCCTTCTCCTGCAGCAACCACCCACAGTGCAAGGCTCCTCTGTCCCTCTAGGCCTCGCAGGGTGCAGGGAGCTCACTGCAGAGCACCCCCCTGTCCCTCTAGGAATGGCAGGGTGCAGGGAGGTCACTGCAGAGCACCCCTCTGTCCCTCTAGGAATGGCAGGGTGCAGGGAGCTCACTGTAGAACACCCCCCTGTCCCTCTAGGAATGGCAAGGTGCAGGGAGCTCACTGAAGAGCACCCCCCTGTCCCTCTAGGAATGGCAGGGTGCAGGGAGCTCACTGCAGAGCACCCCTCTGTCCCTCTAGGAATGGCAGGGTGCAGGGAGCTCACTGTAGAACACCCCCCTGTCCCTCTAGGAATGGCAAGGTGCAGGGAGGTCACTGAAGAGCACCCCTCTGTCCCTCTAGGCCTCGCAGGGTGCAGGGAGCTCACTGCAGAACACCCCCCTGTCCCTCTAGGCCTCGCAGGGTGCAGGGAGCTCACTGCAGAACACCCCCCTGTCCCTCTAGGAATGGCAAGGTGCAGGGAGGTCACTGAAGAGCACCCCTCTGTCCCTCTAGGCCTCGCAGGGTGCAGGGAGCTCACTGCAGAGCACCCCTCTGTCCCTCTGGGAATGGCAGGGTGTGGGGAGCTCACTGCAGAGCACCCCTCTGTCCCTCTAGGCCTCGCAGGGTGCAGGGAGGTCACTGCAGAACACCCCTCTGTCCCTCTAGGAGTGGCAGGGTGCAGGGAGCTCACTGCAGAACACCCCTCTGTCCCTCTAGGAATGGCAGGGTGCAGGGAGCTCACTGCAGAACACCCCTCTGTCCCTCTAGGAATGGCAGGGTGCGGGGAGCTCACTGAAGAGCACCCCTCTGTCCCTCTAGGAATGGCAGGGTGCAGGGAGCTCACTGCAGAGCACCCCTCTGTCCCTCTAGGAGTGGCAGGGTGCGGGGAGCTCACTGCAGAACACCCCTCTGTCCCTCTAGGCCTCGCAGGGTGCAGGGAGCTCACTGCAGAACACCCCCCTGTCCCTCTAGGAATGGCAAGGTGCAGGGAGGTCACTGAAGAGCACCCCTCTGTCCCTCTAGGCCTCGCAGGGTGCGGGGAGCTCACTGCAGAGCACCCCTCTGTCCCTCTGGGAATGGCAGGGTGCGGGGAGCTCACTGCAGAGCACCCCTCTGTCCCTCTAGGAGTGGCAGGGTGCGGGGAGCTCACTGCAGAACACCCCCCTGTCCCTCTAGGCCTCGCAGGGTGCAGGGAGCTCACTGCAGAACACCCCTCTGTCCCTCTAGGAGTGGCAGGGTGCAGGGAGCTCACTGCAGAACACCCCCCTGTCCCTCTAGGAATGGCAGGGTGCAGGGAGCTCACTGCAGAGCACCCCTCTGTCCCTCTAGGAATGGCGGGGTGCAGGGAGCTCACTGCAGAACACCCCCCTGTCCCTCTAGGCCTCGCAGGGTGCAGGGAGCTCACTGCAGAGCACCCCTCTGTCCCTCTAGGAATGGCAGGGTGCAGGGAGCTCACTGCAGAACACCCCTCTGTCCCTCTAGGAATGGCAGGGTGCAGGGAGCTCACTGCAGAGCACCCCTCTGTCCCTCTAGGAATGGCAGGGTGCAGGGAGCTCACTGCAGAACACCCCTCTGTCCCTCTAGGCCTCGCAGGGTGCAGGGAGCTCACTGCAGAGCACCCCTCTGTCCCTCTAGGAATGGCAGGGTGCAGGGAGCTCACTGCAGAGCACCCCTCTGTCCCTCTAGGCCTCGCAGGGTGCAGGGAGGTCACTGCAGAACACCCCTCTGTCCCTCTAGGAATGGCAGGGTGCAGGGAGCTCACTGCAGAACACCCCCCTGTCCCTCTAGGAATGGCAGGGTGCAGGGAGCTCACTGCAGAGCACCCCCCTGTCCCTCTAGGAATGGCAGGGTGCAGGGAGCTCACTGCAGAACACCCCTCTGTCCCTCTAGGAATGGCAGGGTGCAGGGAGCTCACTGCAGAGCACCCCTCTGTCCCTCTAGGCCTCGCAGGGTGCAGGGAGGTCACTGCAGAACACCCCTCTGTCCCTCTAGGCCTCGCAGGGTGCAGGGAGCTCACTGCAGAGCACCCCTCTGTCCCTCTAGGAATGGCAGGGTGCAGGGAGCTCACTGTAGAACACCCCCCTGTCCCTCTAGGAATGGCAAGGTGCAGGGAGCTCACTGAAGAGCACCCCCCTGTCTCTCTAGGAATGGCAGGGTGCAGGGAGCTCACTGCAGAGCACCCCTCTGTCCCTCTAGGAATGGCAGGGTGCAGGGAGCTCACTGTAGAACACCCCCCTGTCCCTCTAGGCCTCGCAGGGTGCAGGGAGCTCACTGCAGAACACCCCTCTGTCCCTCTAGGAGTGGCAGGGTGCAGGGAGCTCACTGCAGAACACCCCCCTGTCCCTCTAGGAATGGCAGGGTGCAGGGAGCTCACTGCAGAGCACCCCTCTGTCCCTCTAGGAATGGCGGGGTGCAGGGAGCTCACTGCAGAACACCCCCCTGTCCCTCTAGGCCTCGCAGGGTGCAGGGAGCTCACTGCAGAGCACCCCTCTGTCCCTCTAGGAATGGCAGGGTGCAGGGAGCTCACTGCAGAACACCCCTCTGTCCCTCTAGGAATGGCAGGGTGCAGGGAGCTCACTGCAGAGCACCCCTCTGTCCCTCTAGGAATGGCAGGGTGCAGGGAGCTCACTGCAGAACACCCCTCTGTCCCTCTAGGCCTCGCAGGGTGCAGGGAGCTCACTGCAGAGCACCCCTCTGTCCCTCTAGGAATGGCAGGGTGCAGGGAGCTCACTGCAGAGCACCCCTCTGTCCCTCTAGGCCTCGCAGGGTGCAGGGAGGTCACTGCAGAACACCCCTCTGTCCCTCTAGGCCTCGCAGGGTGCAGGGAGCTCACTGCAGAGCACCCCCCTGTCCCTCTAGGAATGGCAGGGTGCAGGGAGCTCACTGCAGAACACCCCTCTGTCCCTCTAGGCCTCGCAGGGTGCAGGGAGCTCACTGCAGAGCACCCCTCTGTCCCTCTAGGAATGGCAGGGTGCAGGGAGCTCACTGCAGAGCACACCCCTGTCCCTCTAGGAATGGCAGGGTGCAGGGAGCTCACTGCAGAGCACCCCTCTGTCCCTCTAGGAGTGGCAAGGTGCAGGGAGCTCACTGAAGAGCACCCCCCTGTCCCTCTAGGAATGGCAGGGTGCAGGGAGCTCACTGCAGAGCACCCCTCTGTCCCTCTAGGAATGGCAGGGTGCAGGGAGCTCACTGCAGAGCACCCCTCTGTCCCTCTAGGAATGGCAGGGTGCAGGGAGCTCACTGCAGAACACCCCTCTGTCCCTCTAGGAATGGCAGGGTGCAGGGAGCTCACTGCAGAACACCCCCCTGTCCCTCTAGGAATGGCAGGGTGCAGGGAGCTCACTGCAGAGCACCCCCCTGTCCCTCTAGGAATGGCAGGGTGCAGGGAGCTCACTGCAGAACACCCCTCTGTCCCTCTAGGAATGGCAGGGTGCAGGGAGCTCACTGCAGAGCACCCCTCTGTCCCTCTAGGCCTCGCAGGGTGCAGGGAGGTCACTGCAGAACACCCCTCTGTCCCTCTAGGCCTCGCAGGGTGCAGGGAGCTCACTGCAGAGCACCCCTCTGTCCCTCTAGGAATGGCAGGGTGCAGGGAGCTCACTGTAGAACACCCCCCTGTCCCTCTAGGAATGGCAAGGTGCAGGGAGCTCACTGAAGAGCACCCCCCTGTCTCTCTAGGAATGGCAGGGTGCAGGGAGCTCACTGCAGAGCACCCCTCTGTCCCTCTAGGAATGGCAGGGTGCAGGGAGCTCACTGTAGAACACCCCCCTGTCCCTCTAGGAATGGCAAGGTGCAGGGAGGTCACTGAAGAGCACCCCTCTGTCCCTCTAGGCCTCGCAGGGTGCAGGGAGCTCACTGCAGAACACCCCCCTGTCCCTCTAGGCCTCGCAGGGTGCAGGGAGCTCACTGCAGAACACCCCCCTGTCCCTCTAGGAATGGCAAGGTGCAGGGAGGTCACTGAAGAGCACCCCTCTGTCCCTCTAGGAATGGCAGGGTGCAGGGAGCTCACTGCAGAACACCCCCCTGTCCCTCTAGGAATGGCAGGGTGCGGGGAGCTCACTGCAGAGCACCCCTCTGTCCCTCTAGGAATGGCAGGGTGCAGGGAGCTCACTGCAGAACACCCCCCTGTCCCTCTAGGAATGGCAGGGTGCGGGGAGCTCACTGAAGAGCACCCCTCTGTCCCTCTAGGAATGGCAGGGTGCAGGGAGCTCACTGCAGAACACCCCCCTGTCCCTCTAGGAATGGCAGGGTGCAGGGAGCTCACTGCAGAACACCCCCCTGTCCCTCTAGGAATGGCAGGGTGCGGGGAGCTCACTGAAGAGCACCCCTCTGTCCCTCTAGGAATGGCAGGGTGCAGGGAGCTCACTGCAGAACACCCCCCTGTCCCTCTAGGAATGGCAGGGTGCGGGGAGCTCACTGAAGAGCACCCCTCTGTCCCTCTAGGAATGGCAGGGTGCAGGGAGCTCACTGCAGAACACCCCCCTGTCCCTCTAGGAATGGCAGGGTGCGGGGAGCTCACTGCAGAACACCCCTCTGTCCCTCTGGGAATGGCAGGGTGTGGGGAGCTCACTGCAGAACACCCCTCTGTCCCTCTAGGAGTGGCAGGGTGCGGGGAGCTCACTGCAGAACACCCCCCTGTCCCTCTAGGCCTCGCAGGGTGCAGGGAGCTCACTGCAGAACACCCCTCTGTCCCTCTAGGAGTGGCAGGGTGCGGGGAGCTCACTGCAGAACACCCCCCTGTCCCTCTAGGAATGGCAGGGTGCGGGGAGCTCACTGCAGAACACCCCCCTGTCCCTCTAGGAATGGCAGGGTGCAGGGAGCTCACTGCAGAACATGCCAACCTGAAACACCTCTTGCCTACCCACACCAGGCAGAAGATGGCACTCAATCCACCACAGAAAGCCAGTGCACCAGGGGTATTCAAGCCACCGAGGACCACAATCACCAAGGCCAGCCAGCACCGAGGCCTCCACAGATGGCGGGAGAATGACTCACAGAAACAACTCCTTCTGATGAGGGTCTTCCAGGTTGAATTGGTTCTTTCTTATGAGTTCAAAAAATTCCCCTCGCCTCCTTGAAATACAGAAAACATTAGGCAGTTATGAGGTCCCCTGCTGTCCCCCGTGACCTAGAGGGTCATGGATACACCTTCCCTCCTATGGCCCAGGAGACCACCATCTGAAAAGACTTGATTCCCCACTTTCCCTCTGCTCGCGTGGTTTTGGTGGAAGGTTAAACTTCACCTGGTTTTTAACCACAAAGAGCAGTCATTTCAATTCTGGAATATTTTAATAAAAAAGTGAGTAAAAAGTGTGACATCAAGTGAGATCTAAGGCATTTTAAGGTCGGGACCTAATGAGACCTAGAGGTTCAGGTTAGCTCTGTCTACCGTGTTCCTACACATTGTGAAATAGAGCGCAAGGCTCTGGAAGCCAAGGAAGGCCTGGTAAGTTAGTGTGCTCATCCCAGGAGCTGGCAGGGTCAGCGGGTGGAGCTGCTTTGGGCCCACCACTGCTGAGTATCTGAAGAACTACTCGGCACAGTGCTCAAGGTCCAGCTGGAGACAGACCCAGGGAAAGGAACGCCCGTGGGACGGCACTGACCATCCTGCTGAGAACCAAAGTCAGGCAGGTTTCTTCTGGTCAGGTGAGACCCACGAGGCCCAGAAGGCCTGGGCAGGCTGTGAGGTCACAGGTCGTTCTCAAGTGCCTGGTCATGTGGCAGTCCTTACTCAGCAGTTACTTGACGGGAAGTTTACTGTGTTTCCTTCTGTTCTCCTTAACTCAGTGTCCACCCTCGCGCAGCAGGTGTTGTGGGTGCTGCTGGGGCCTCGACAGTGGACATCTGGCGTAGGTGGCTGGGTGTTTGTGCTGTTTGCTCTGCTTCCCCTAACAGTGGCTCAAACTGGCCCAAGGACCCTCGTGCAGAGGACAGGCTGTGCTCCTGGGAAATTGGGTGACCCCCACTCCCCATCTCCCAGAGCACCAGCACTCTCCCTGCGAGTTGGGAACCCCCGACTGTCGGGCTCTCGGAGAAGTGCCTTGCTGGGCAGGTGCACAATCACAAACGCCACCTTCACAGTCTCAAAGTTGTACGTGAATGTCCCCTTCTTGTGCCAAAATCAAATAAAAAGAACCCTGAGCTGCTGTTTTGGCTCTGGCAGCTCTTCCTGCCCCCGGGGTTGGATGGTGGCAGGAAGGAGGTGCGGATGGAGTGAGTCGGGTGTGGTAAAGGGGGAAGGCCATAGGCCCAGGAACCTTCAGCAGGAATGACCTTGAGTCAGAGATCTGGGCGATCATGGCTTCAGAGACACCACGGGAGATGAAGAAGGGAAACAGCCATGTGTTCTGTGAGTTTTAGCTCCCAGTGAGCAACGGGCTGCTACAATTAAAACTCCCCGCCCACCTGAGGGTCAGCGCTGCCAGGGGTCTGAGGACTGCCCAGACCTGGGCCTGGTGCAGGAAGCCTGCAAGACCTGCCTCGGAGGGGTCTCCTGAGACTCACTTGATGTACAGCGCCAGGTCTGTGGCCAGGATGGCTTGCTTGATCACCTTCAGCGCGGCCTTGTATTCTTCAACGGAGAGGCCGCTGAGAATCTGATTGCCCTTGACAGAGAAAAGAGAAGCATCACTAGCACTGCGTCCAGAGACGCTGCGGGGAGCCATCTGCGACATCTGGAACACAGCTCCGGTCACCTGCCCCGAGCGGCGCGGGAGATGGCACCGTCTGCTCTTCCCCGCCACCCTGGGTGACATGCCACTTGTTCCCCAGGCCTGAGCACAGACAGAACATCTCCTGGCCACCTACTCTTCCTTCTGGCAGGTTTTGGGCTACAATCTAACAGCAGGTAAAACTGAGAAGTGAAGGGGTGTCAGGAGCGGAGCTGCGAGGGTCAAACTGACGATCCGGGTCACGGCCCTGTGGCTTCTGTGATAAGCCCAGAAGGATCCTCAGGTGAATCCACACACCTTGGTGGCTCTCTAGTGTCAGACGGAGTAGAACGCACAGCGCAGACACACAGAAGGCGCCCAGAACATCTGTGAACGGAGTCAGATGTGTCTCGTTAATCAGCGCCAACAAGAGCCCAGAGGCCTGGGAACGAGGCCAGGAGGCAGAGGGCTTGCGGTGGGGACCAGGCACCCGCCGGCCGTCCAGGCGGGGGCCAGAGTGCGCGGGCTGGAGGAGCCGAAGCACTGCAGCAGTGGCATGGCTGAATCAATGACGAAACGCGTCACTCAGCCACGGACGTAGAGGTCCTCTAAACACTGAGTCATTTTAGATTCTGAGCCAAGCGGAGATGCTCGTATTCAAGAGAAAACAACCTCAAGCACAACCGGAGGCGTCTTTAGCGCTACATTCTTAGTTTTCCTTCCCAAGCAGAGGCTGCAACTTCTGTACATCACGTTAAAAGACGAACTACACAGCAGGCCTCGCTGTGCAGGCCGACACACGGACAGCCGATTCCACGTGTGCCAACACACCGTGACCTGCACTGTCCAGTAAAAGAAGGACTTCCAACACGCGGATGGCAGAGCTGCCAGGAGGACAGCAAGGCCTTTCCACACGACACCACACACACATTTCTGCAGAGTCTTGGTTTGAAAAGCTGCACACTGGAAATCGCACACTTACGGGGAAAGCAGGGTCAGGAGAGACCCCTGCACAGCACCAGGCCCAGGCCAGACCTCTGGCCGAGCAGGTCCCCAGTGCCCCTGAGATGTGAGAGTGAGGAACCAGCAGTGGAAATGAGAAGGTGGGCGCTGAGGCGAAGCCAGGCAGGCCAGGACCCAGGTGACCGCCAGCGTGGAGCAAGGCCAGCACCTCCTGGGGTGCCTGCTTGACATTCTTAAAACAGACCCTGCCCCCAGGAGACGGGGCGGGGGCCTTCCTTCCCTGCTGAACTCAAAATCCAGCACCCACAGTTCTGGCTCATCGGAGCCCCGACAACTTGTGTAAGAACTGCTCCTATAGTACACTGCAGTGACACAGGGACCAAGCCGTGACAGTCACAGGCCCTGGCCACACCCCCCACGAGGCCACCTATGGGACGTTCTGCGGAGGCTGGAGCAGGCTGCGTGAATCTTCACCTCCATGACACCAGGGTCATGAGGAGTGGGAGCAGGTCCTCACACCTCAAGTGACAGCCAGCAGGTCCTGTGCAAGGTCCTGCAGGTGAGGGGACGGGCCAGGACCTGCGTCTGGACACCTCCCTGACAGGGGGAGTCTAAGGGCCAGGCTGTCTGGCTCCCACTCGGGGGTGCTCTGTGGGGAGCACGCATTGCCCCGAGGGAAGCGCTCCACGGGGCTCCCCGGCTCCTGGCACAGGGGCTTCCTACCAGAACAGGGCTGAGAGCACCCGGCCCTCCGACGCCTGCTCTCCAAGTCTGGAGAGGCCTGCAGGCAGGTGTGGGTGAGGAAGGCGCTGGCAGCAGCTCACGGGAGCAAGAGGGAAGCCACCATGCAGGAAGGGGGAGCCTGAGCCTTCACGTCCAGCTCCCAACTCCCCGGCACCGGCCATGTGGCCTCTCCATTGAGAACCAGGGACGGCATGGTGGGACCTAAGGGAGCTGGAGGACTTTAACTTACAAAGGAGGGACAGAGATCGCCTTGGACTCTGAGTATTGTCCCCAGGCTCAGAAAGGCACTAGCCCAGGGCCCACCCACAGACGAGGTGATGTGTATGCTTTGGGGTCACCCATGCCAGTGCTTGTCAGCACAGTAGTCAGGACTTCCCTCTGTCACCCGGGTCACACGAGCAGACAGAGATGGCACGGAGGCACGAGGCCTGCGCTCGGCAAACGCCCCCTCAAATGCCCTGGCGCTCCTCTCCTGCCTTACTGCCCTTAGGCAGGGAGGTTCTGTGCACGGCCTACGTCTGCGCACATGGACAGCGGTCCAGGCACCCTGGCCGTCCAACAGCACCCTTCCTTGACAACATGGTAGCATTAGAGGTTTTAGTGAAGAGAAGGCTGTGTGCTTCTTGGTGGCACAGCAGTGCTCAGTGTGCGCCAGGCCAAGCCAACGCCCAGCGCCACAGTGGGAGAGGAGAGCTGTGACTCCAAAAGCAAACCCCAGGCTGCAGAAGCCACAGAGCCATTCCCACGGGGCGGCCAACGCAGCCCCGCAACCTACGGGGCAACGTGGAGACGGCTCTGGTTGGCAGAGGCGCTGCGAGGTCTCCGCGGATCTGGTTCCTGTTGCTACCCAAAAGAGAAGGGCGCGTGTTCAGGCTTAGCGCTGCAGGTGGGAGCAGCAGGCGGGAGCCGCAGAGGGGGACTCACCGGGCTGTTGAGGATCATCAGGCACTGGTCGAAGTGGTGGTGCTCCATGATGGAGTGGCAGTACAGCTGGGCCAGCGGGTGCTCTGTCCTGTGGGCGTGGAGAGAGGAGAGGCCGCGTCCTCAGTGTGGCTGAGCTCAGCAGACGGCCTCACCCAGCAGCCAAGCCCGCCCGCCCTCCGCCCTCTGGGTGAGCAGCCACCTCTGGGAGCAGGAGAACCTGCCTGTTCTGAGTGTGAGCAGTGTTGGTGTTTTAGCAGAGTGGACCGGCAGTGTGGGGACAGGAAGGGAGAGCCGCCCCAGGGGTAGGAAAACACCTGTTACACATAAATATTATCGCACACCTTACAGTTTTCAATTTTAAAACTGCATCTGACTTAGACTCTGAACCAGTTCACAGGTTAGCTTTGCCTTTGCAGTCACGCTCAGGCGGGGGTCGATGTTCCCAGCACCGATGAGGTGGGATTCAGGGGCCTGTCACTGGACCGAGCTGCCCAGGGGGCTGCCCAGGCTCGGCCCCCTGGAGGGAAGCAGGCGGCTGAGTCAGTTGGTTCCTGGTTCCTGCAGTGCCCGACGTCGCCAGCTCTCTGAGTTGACCCAGTGGTGCCCGGGTTGAGCCGAGAGGCATGGCAGTGCCCAGTTCAGCAGGCGGGAGACAGCCAGGCTGCACAGGGCGCACTGCCTGCATCCAGTGCTCGCCTCTGGCCCTGCGCAGCCCCACCACCTCTGCTCCCGGCTGCAGGAAGGGCCCGTGAGTGCTGGCAGGTGTCCGAGGCCCCTGGCTAGTTGCCACTCCCTGCGGTTCTCTGACCAGCAGGTGATTTGTGGAGGCTTCAGAAGGTGCTCCAGGCCGAAGGACTGTGAGGTGGGAGCGCCAGGCCCAGAGCCCGCCTGCCTCGCCCATGCTCACTCCTGCACCTCGTGCTCAGGAGAGACTGGTCCTCGGCAAGGGGAAAGAGGAGCAGGCATTGCCGGAAGGAGAAGATGCCTGGGCCACCTGGTGAGCTAGGAGGCCCAGGGGGCTTCCAGGAGCCTAAGCCAGGGAGGCTGCAGGCCTTGTGCACTCCACCGTCCCAGGCCGTGCCTGCAGGGAAACCAGGCAGAGATCGCTGCAAGACGGGCATCCAGGTACGTGCTCTGGTGATGGAGGTTCAGAACCTGCTTGGGTGGACGCACATGGCAGAGAGGGGATCCGAGTGCATCTCCTGCCCTGTATCACTCTGACCAGCGCCTCGGTGCTCCACGTGGCCTCCACGGGCTGCCTGGGCTGGCAAAGGCAGTCAGGGCCCCGACACAGCAAGCTGGAACGTCAGCGGGCATCACTTCGTCAGATGCAGACAGGGTGCTTCCCCTCGGGGAGTGGACAGGTGCAGGCGTGCTCGCCTTACATCTCAGAGCACAGCCTCCTGAGCCACAGGAGGGAGGCAGGGCCCACGCTGCCGGCTCACAGCCATGCTCAGAAAGCCAGGCCTCGTACCCTGCGGCCTCCCACTCCGGCAGACGCTGGTGCCCAGGAGGACCTAGAAAACCACGCGGGCCGGGGTCCATTCCCTGAGCTCAGAGCTGTGGCACTCAGCCTGCCGGGCCAGCCACGGGTCCAGCTCTGAGAGCGCTGTCAGGACGTGTGCAGAAACAGGAAGCCTTTGAAACAGCAGGCAGCGAGAGCCCTCGGAAGGCCACCCTGCCCCTCCCCAGGACCACCAGCACTGGCGGCCAGACACGCTCCTCACTCAGGGCCCAGACCTCTCCCGCCACCTTTCCCGCCATCTGTCCCGCACACCAACGCCCTGGGGTCTGCACGGCCTCCCTTCTCTGCGCCTATTTTAAGCTGGCGTCCATCTGACCCTCCGACCTCCTGGCCCTGGCTGGCACTCCCCATCTCTTCACGTCACGGATAGACACACCCCGCAGCCTCGGGGCAGCGGGGCCCAGACTGATGGCCGCTGCCCCCACCCACCAAGGCACAAGGCAGGTCGTGGACCACACAGATGGCCGAGGGCAGCCCAGGGGACATCCAAGACCCGTGGTGTCAGCCGGCACAGGCCCTGTTCCGAGCAGGCGGCAGCAGCGTTCAGTCCTTCAGAGTCACAGGCCCCCAGTTCCCCAGGGTGGGCTCTCCATGGTGGCCGCTGACCTTGGCGTGTTTGGACTGACTCTTCACTAACACCTGGGTCTCCAGGCTGCCATGACCCAGCCTTGGCAGGGGCCCCTCACACTAGACAGGCTCCAAGGGTGGGCTTGTGACCCCACCTGCACGCTCCTTGGTCCCCTGGAGGCCGTCCAGTCCCAAAGGCAGGGCAGGACGCCAGCCCCTTCCTGCACCTCCATCTCCAGGGCTGGTGGCGTCCTCAGGACTCCTCTCCAATCTGGACGCCAACTCCTTGTGGGACTGTGCCTTCCACCTCCCTCTGTGCCACCCTCCAAGAGGGCCCGCCCCTGTCTTCATGCAGGTGACAAGTGGTTCAATTTTAACTTGAACACTGGTCCTGGCCCACACTCCCTCCTCCAGCAGTGGAGCTGGACCTCACTGGTCCTGGCCCACACTCCCTCCTCCAGCGGTGGAGCTGGACCTCACTGGTCCTGGCCCACACTCCCTCCTCCAGCGGTGGAGCTGGACCTCACTGGTCCTGGCCCACACTCCCTCCTCCAACGGTGGAGCTGGACCTCACTGGTCCTGGCCGACACTCCTCCTCCAACAGTGGAGCTGGACCTCACTGGTCCTGGCCGACACTCCTCCAGCAGTGGAGCTGGACCTCACTGGTCCTGGCCGACACTCCCTCCTCCAGCAGTGGAGCTGGACCTCACTGGTCCTGGCCGACACTCCCTCCTCCAGCAGTGGAGCTGGACCTCACTGGTCCTGGCCCACACTCCCTCCTCCAGCAGTGGAGCTGGACCTCACTGGTCCTGGCCCACACTCCCTCCTCCAGCAGTGGAGCTGGACCTCACTGGTCCTGGCCCACACTCCCTCCTCCAGCTTGGAGCTAGACCTCACTGGTCCTGGCCAACACTCCCTCCTCTAACAGTGGACTGGACCTCACTGGTCCTGGCCCACACTCCCTCCTCCAGCAGTGGAGCTGGACCTCACTGGTCCTGGCCCACACTCCGTCCTCCAGAAGTGGAGGTGGACCTCACTGGTCCTGGCCCACACTCCCTCCTCCAGCTTGGAGCTAGACCTCACTGGTCCTGGCCCACACTCCCTCCTCTAACAGTGGAGCTGGACCTCACTGGTCCTGGCCCACACTCCCTCCTCTAACAGTGGAGTTGGACCTCACTGGTCCTGGCCGACACTCCCTCCTCCAGAAGTGGAGGTGGCCTCACTGGCAGGTCCAGTCTCCCTCTCCAGCACCCAACGGTCCCTGTGTTACACAGGCAGGACTCACTCAATGCTGTCTGTACTGGTCATCACCACTTCTTGGACCATGGCCTAAAGACGGAATCCACACCTACGTCTGCAGCCCTTCTTCCAGGGGAAGTGCCACACTCTACAGCCCCATGTCATTTCCTCCCTCCAAAGCCGAATCCCGTCAACCCAGCAAGATGGTCTTCCAGTCCTACTGCGGGCGTTTCTCTCTGAAACCCAAGGGCCACGCTGTGCTTCCTCTTGTGGAGTCTGCCCCTCCCCCTGGGTCCCCCACGGCCTGCTCTTACAGTGATGATCCCACCTCCACCCGAGACGCCGCTTTCCTCATCCACCCGTGCCGTGGGAGAAGCAGGCGTGAGCAGTGACTCTGTCCCCGTGTTCACGGGCGCCTGCGAGACCCCGCACAGCTGACCTCTTGGCCGCGGATGGTGAGCCACAGTGTCAGACAGAGACCTGGGCAGCTGCCTGGGAGGCCTCTCCTATCTCAGAGAGCCTTCCTGAGGGGTGGCTCCAGCAACTGGGTCCTGTCGGCCGGGAGCTCCTGCTGGCCCTCTGCGCCTCTGCGCCTCTGGCGCTCTGACTTTCTCTACTGAGGAGTTGGGACGTTCAGTGGGGTCTGCCCAAGGTACACCCCTCGGAAGACAGGGCTCTCTACGGGAATGTTTAGGGTGCTTTTCTCCCTGGAGCCCCCGTGAGGAAGACCCAGCTTTAAGTATTGCCCGTTTGCTTAGAAGGAAAGAGAAAACCCTGGAAAATTCTTAGCTGCTTCTTTGAAAAACCACAGGAAGAGATGAAAGTCTCTGAAACTCTAACCTTTTTAAGAAAGCTATCATTTGGCCCAAGTCTGATCTGAGCAACATTCAGCATCCTACGACTTTTTCCCAGGATTTTTTGTTGTTGTTAAGAGAGAGGATGATGCTCCTCCAGATGTTTATCTGGCAATTATTTTTATATAAACAAAGAAAAAATAGTTGAGTGTATTTTCCTCACTGTCAGGCAGAGCAGCAGGGCATCATCTCTGTGCCAACAGCCCCGTGACGAGAAGACCCTGGGCTCTGCAGCGGGGTGGGTCCATCACAGCTCGTGCCCACTGGTCTTTAGGTCAGGCTGCCGAGACGTCACCTGTGGCTTGACTATGCTGGGAATCTTTTCTTGTCCGCGTTGTTCCCTTTCATAACTTCTCTTCAAGTCGGAATCAGGATGAAGTGCAGGGGACAAAGGACCTGTCACCCTTCCAGTTCTCCAAAAGGCAGGTTTTCAAGAGGGACCAGCAGCCTGTGACACCAGACCGGAGCCCAGGATCTTTCCCTGCCGAGGGTCAGCACGGGACACGGCTGCACGTCACGCGATTCTTTCCACAGGAAGCTTTCGGGCCACGCAGAGAAAGGCCGAGAGCAGAGCCTTCTCCAGCTGCAGGACGTCTGGTCCCTCAGAACTCCCGAACGCTCACTCCTGTGCCACTGAAGGACACTTGTAGAGAGAGGTTCTGTATCAGGATGTGGACTTTTCAGCCAAGTCGCTATAGGAAAATGACAATGTCACAGAGGCTCCATCGTCTGCTGAGGGGTGATGCCGCCTCTCCATGGGGCCTGCGGCAGGCGCCCCACTCGCTTACAGCCTTGAGGTCAGAAGCTCTGGTCCAGGCCGAGGGTCCTCCCTCAGGACCACCAGGGGCAGGTTCCAGTGCCACTCAGCGTCTCTAGCATCTGCTACTGAACTCGCACAGCATGCCCCAGCCTTCCCCTTGGCCTGGGTGCAGTGACGCCACCCTGAGGTGGCTGCATTTTCTCCATCTGCAGCTCCCTGGCCAAGGCCACAGAGGGACTGTGCAGGGGAGTGGACTGGGAACTCAGATCTGGCCACGAGGCCTACTTCCCCATAACCGTGCTAGGTGCCTCCCCTGACCCTGACCCACAGAAGCCTTGTCCAGAGCGCGGCAAGGGAAGCACATGTCCACACTGTCCTGTCTGCTCCAGGGGAAGCTGCCCCCGAGCAGCCTGGGCAGTTCTCTAGAGATGCTCCTACGCCGGGAGTGCATGCACCGAGGCACAGCTCCTGCCACTGCCAATGAGACACCATCGTCACCGAAGCACCCGAGCCTGTGGCCTGGGGAGCTGGCCAGCCAAGTGCTGTCCTTGGTCGTTCCCCTAAACACAGCCCACGTGCATGGAAGGAGCTCAACTGAGACTCCCACCATCCACTTCTTTCTGTGGCTTTAACTTTAAACACACGCCCCACAAAGGCAGGGAACGCTCCCGTGTGGCCGGGCGGCCGCTCACCGCTGTATGTAGGAGTTGTTCACGCCGCGGTGATCCAGGTCGTGGCTGAGCGCGGCGATCAGCAGCGCCAGGACCTCCAGGTCGGTCAGCTTGTTCTGAGGGTGTCGGGGAGGAGAGAGGCGGTGAGGGCGCTGCGCTGCTTCACCAGGACCCACTCTGCGGGAAGCAGCGTGCAGGCACCTGCAGCAGGGCACCACAGTGCCCCTCAAACAGAAGCCAAGGAGTCTCAAAAGTAGTGATCTGTCCACACCGAGGAAATATCACTTTGGGGGATTCTGGGGAAGGACCCCAGAGCCAGCCAAGGGCTGAGCCCTGAGCCACACCCCAGCCCCAGGCCACTGACTGTTCACTCTCTGTGTGTTTGGGGAACCCTGTGACAAGCCTTAATCCACTTTCCCTCCTTCAGTTCCCTGCAGACTGTCTCCCTCGCCTGTCAGCCGCGGCACCACTCAGAAATGTGGGCATGGGAACTCCAGCAGACCGCAGAAACCAGACGGCCAGGGAGAAAAACCTGGCTTTCAAGATGTAAAACTGTGTTCCCGAGCCAAACGTGGGTCATTTCTGAGTCTGCCTTACAGCCTCGGGGCTCCCAGATGCGAGCTGGATATGGCGCAGGCCCTCCTGCGGAATCGCTCAGTGCTACGGAACAGGTTTCTAAGCACACGCAAAGACCGCTGCTTCTGAGCACCCTCTGCTTAAGTGTATCCTATGTCTCATGAACGTTTGCCCCGGCAGGGAAACGCCATCCAGCACCTGCACAGCCTCTAGGTCAGCGGTCACTTCTACGCCCGTGCTGGGCCAGCGCTCCACCACCGCTGCGGCCCAGCCTCTCCTGCTTTCAGATCTAGCCGTGTGAACCCCTGAAAGCTGAGACAGACAACAGCTGCGGACTTCATTAAAGAGCAGAGTGAGGAGTCTGAACTAATGGAGGCCTGGGATGGATGCAGGACCCGGAGGACGACTGCTGATCCCTGCTGGGATAGGATCTCAACAGAGATGGGGTGAGATGGGAAGAGCGATCGCCTGCACTGCGTCTGCACGTCTCCCTCCAGTCCCTGGTCAGTGTCGAAGGAAGCAGACCTTTCTACAAGGTAGCCCTCGGAATCACCTCAGTGCTCCAGAGGAGGCAGTGGAGAGCCCGGGGTCCCCCAGAGGCCCACTAGCCGTGGGCGGCTTCTGGGGGGCGCTGCTCTGCCTGGGGCGGAGGGGAGCACGGAAGGTGGGACTTTCTCACCCCTCCAGCGCTGCCTGCCACAGGCGATGATTGCTTTCCTACAAGCATTCTGGATAACAAGAGGTTTCCTAAGGGTCTGCGTGGCCGCTCGTACTGTCTGTGACAGTGAGCCACGAGGCGTTTTGTTATCCCAGGCTTTCCAACAAACGCGTCCTCTCCAAGTGGCAGGTAGCTAATTCCAGTCCCCACTAGTGCACATTAAAAGGACTTGGAAGACCCTGCCGCCCCTCTCCCGGGCACTGGCTCTGAGCGGCTCCATGCGCACCTGGATCTTGCCGGCTCTCAGGGCAGCGAACATGCACTGGGCAGTGTTGAAGGCGTGCCTCCAGTTGTGGTAGGCCACATGCTTCCGGTAGTTCTTCTTCACACTCAGGACCCACCTGCACAGCACCTGTGGAGACAGCACAGGAGTGACAACAGCCCAGCACCGCACGCTGCGGCACAGGCACTGCAGAAGGCTCAGTCCAGCCTCGGCAATGAGGGGGCAGGCCCCATGCCCGACCCTGTGCACGAGGAAGCTCCTGGCCAGGGCCTGCTGGGGGGCCAGGGCTCAAGCTGGGGCAGTTCCAACCGGAGCCCAGGAACCACCAGGCTATCCAAGTTAGACATCAGATGCAAAACGCTGCGGACGGAGAAAGGCACCCTTGGCACGGCAGCACTGGCTGGCTCGTCTTGGTTGTTAGTGCACCGCAGCGTGTGTGACAGTGGGGTGCATTCTGACACATTCACACGTGCACAGGACAAAATCTGCTCATTTCCCAGGTCCCCAGTACTTCCCCTCCCCTCCCCTTCCCTGCCCCCAGATCTCTTCCTCTCTGGCCCTCCTTCTGTGATTTCAGGTATCTCTCCATTACAGAGGGACTTAGAGTGGAGTCCTGGGATCCGTTCACAGTGTACACAGCACAGTGCGGTCAGCTCCATTCTGCAGCCTCCCTGTCCTTCCCCTCCTCTCTCCCCCAATCCCCTTCCTCTATTGCTCTCCCTTCTATTTTCATGATATTTCCCTTTTAAAAATTCCTTAGTTTCCTGTGACTTCTGTATGTGAGAGAAATCACCCAATCCTGGGCTTTCTAGTCTGGCCTCTTTCACTTACATGATGTTTATCAGGTCCATCCACTCACCAGTGAGAGATCACTTCATTCTTCCTTACAACGGAGTAAAACTCCACTGTGAATATGCACATTTCCTTTATCCATTCCTCTGTTGATGGACACCTGGCCCAGTTACACCACTTGGCGCTGTGACTGTGCTGCTATAAACATCAGTATGCCCACATCACGGTAGTATGCTGACTTTAGATCTTCTAGATAAAGACCTTCCTTTAAGGAATCTCCACACTGCTTTCCAAAGTGGCTGTATTAATTTGCTGTCCCACCAACGATGGATGAGTGTACCTTTCCCCCACAACCCTGCCGGTGTTTATTACTGTTTGCAGTCTTGCAGGAGTGAGATGAACTCTCAGAAGTTCTGGTTTGCGTTTCCATGATTGCTAGGGATGTTGAACATTCTTCACACACTTGTTGGCCATTGGAACTCCTTCTTCTGAGAAATGCTGCCTCACTTCATTTGCCTGTCGATTGCGTGGGCTCTCTATATTTTTGGTGTTAAGCTTTTTGAGTTCTTTGTGTATTTTGGATATTAATTCCTGTTGAAAGAGTAGCTGACAAAGATCTTCTCCATTCCATAGGCTCTCTCCTCGGGCTCATTTCCTTCACTGTGCAGAAGATTTTTAATCTGATGCCACCCCTATTTATTAATTCTTGGTGTTATTTCTTGAGCTTTAGGAGTCTTATTAAGGAAGTTGACCTGTGCTTTCTTATGACAATCAGAAATTTTCTGGTCTAATTCCTAGGGTTTTGATCCACGTTGAGTTGACTTTTCTGCAGGGTGAGATGGGGATCTAGTTCCATCCCTCTACATATGGATTTCCGGTTTGCCCAGCACCTTTTGTTAAACAGGCTGTCTTTTCTCCAGTGCATGTTTTTGGCGACTGTCGAGTGTCCGACGGCTCTAAGTCGGTGGCGTGTCTCGGGTCTTCTCTCCACTGGTCCCCTGTGGTACAGCCCGAGGCCAGGTGGTGGGCCGCCTCCTGTGCTGCTCTTCTTGCTCAGCCTGCTTTGGCTACTCTGGTTCTCTTATCCTTCCAAATGAATTTTAGGACTGTTTTTTCTACTTCTGTGAAGAATGTCACTGGTATTTTGACCGGGATGCACTAAATCTGTAGATTGCTTGCTAAGATATCCCACCCTGTGGCATCAATTAGGGGAGCCTGAGAAGCCACACCTGTAGGGATTCTCCCTCGGAGAGCAGGCTCTTCCTGGGCTCAGGTGCTGCACATCTGCAAGGGTCATAGGTGCCAGGCCTTGGGGTGGGGTGGGGCGGGGCAAGTGCATGTCCAGGGACAAACGAGAGCTCCAAGTCCCAACACACACTGATGAGATCTCTGACCTTTCAAACTACGCATACGTCTCGGGCAAAGTTACTGCTTAGCTACCAAGCACCAGGCTTTTGAAGATTGTATATGCAAAATAAAGCTCTGGGTCCACAGGAAAACAACAGCAGCAAAAGTAGCTTAAAGATGGAGAAAGAAGCTCATCTCTGAGCAAGTGCCACAGTCTGGGTTCATGAGCACTGAACACACTCCCAGAGCCTGGGCTGAGCCTGTTATTCTGGGTTTAGTTGGCGTCAGAGCATGAGACTGGTGCTCCATAGCAGGAGGGAAGACCAGTGGGTCTACGGACCACAGTCCGGATCTCCTGGGCCCCAAGAGCAGGTACAGCCCATGGCTGGCCTGTGGGGTCCGGCTCCCTGCCCCCAGTGACGTGGGGTCTGGCTCTCCCCGCCACCACACAGTGACATGGGGTCTGGCTCTTCACCCCCTGCCAGTGATGTGGGGTCCGGCTCTCCCCCCATGCAGTAACGTGGGGTCCGGCTCTACCCCCGCCATCATTCAATTCTTGACTTTCTAGTCTGGCCTCTTTCACTTAGCATGATGTTTTCCAGGTCCGATTCCCCCCCTACAGTGACGTGGGGTGCAGCTCTCCCCCCACAGTGACACGGGGCCCCCCCACAGTGATGTAGGGTTCGGCTCTCCCACCACAGTGACTCGGGGTCCTGATCCCCCCAACAGTGACATGGGGTCCGGCTCCTCCCCACAGTGACATGGGATCCGGCTCTCCCCCTACAGAGTCACAGGTATGGTTCACTTGGAGAAGGACGGGCTCACACCTCCAGCTATAGGCCTGATGCAGGACCCTGGCTGTGTCTGCCCAACTTCCTCTCTGGCCATGGGCCCCAAGAGCAGGCACAGCCCCCAGCTGGCCTGTTCCAGGCATGGGTGGACACGTCCATAGCAGACTGACAGACAGAGTAAGGCTTCTCTCCAGGGAGGCCAGTGGTACCCGAGACAGGGTGTCCAACTGTGAGTGACTTGCAGGCCGAGTTATTCCCCTATGGGCCTTCTGTCCACACTAGTTCTCGGGCACTGGACAGAGCACTACAAGGCCAACAATTCCTGGGTATCTCCAAATGGGAACGAGAAGGTCCTGACTCGAGTCTTCTGGGAGGCCAGAGTGAGGGGGTCAACCACTCTCGGCCTCACCCACAGGTGACCTGTGGGCACGGTTGGCCTCCCGTCAGTGCCTGGACCCTGGCTGCAGACAAGGACACTCACGATTGTCCTCCTTCATATACTGGTAGTATGTCAGCCACCACCTTGCACAGCGCTGGCTCGGACCTCCTGGGGACGAGAGCCCAGCTCCTCTGGACGGCTCCCAGGCCCCTCACCCCGCTCCTTACCCTGCTCGCAACCCCACCTGTCCACTACCCAGCCTTCTGCATCCAGCTCCAACATCTAGAACACTCCCTCGACTTCAGCCTGGAGCTGGACAGTGCTCAGTGCGTCCTGTGGGTCTTTAGATGGACAATGGCTTTTCTTTTAACACAAGGAAACCCAGTGACTTGGGAGGCCGGGCAGCGGGAGACTGAGGCCAGCCTGGGCAACCCGGCAAGACCACGCCTCAGAGGCAACACGGCCTCTCGGAACCCAGCAGTCCTTCGTCCAGGCTGGCGCCCAGCGCTGCCTCCCTGGCCGATGCCCCACCTCATGCTTCATCTGGAAGCGCTGCACGAGGCGGAGGTCGGTGAACATCCGGACCGTGCACAGGGCCGTCTCCAGGTCCGACAGCTCGAAGTCACTGAAGCGGAAGTCTGTGATCCTGAGGGTCTGGGCAGATGGCACCACGGCAGCCTTGGGCGAGAGGAGAGAGAGAAAAAGCTGTTGCCTGAAGTGGCAGCAGACCACGAAGCCTTCTCACGTCGCTCTAGGGAGCCAGTTCACCGTGATCGTTCATTCTCTCGTTTTTAATGTGGCTCTAGTCTGGATTATGAAATGTCCCTCAAAGCCCATAGGTCAGTGATACTAGATAAAAGCCAATTGCTCTAAATGCTGTCTGACTGACTGCCAAGGCCTGCGTCCACCACGCCGGCACTTCAGCAGTGGCCACTGGGAATTCCGGTCATCCTGGCACCGTGGTCGAGGGGTTTGACTCTCCCCCACGTGTGTCCACCTGCAAAGTCAGCAGGCTGGAGTGGACGGAGGTCCCACCTTCCCTGAGGCTCCCTGACCTTCATCTCTGCCCCAGCTCTCTGTGCCTCTCTCTACCTCCTCACCGTGGGCTGATGCCGCACCATGAGTTATGGGGGTCTCGCTGGGGCCTTCCTGGGTAGGACCAGCTCTGCCCCTGATTCTCCTGCACTGAGGTAGGTGGGTGGGTGCAGCCTTTGCCACCACCCCTGCCCAGAGGGGACCCTACCCGCTGCAGCCTCCCTTCTCTCTTCAGAAGGCTGCAAATGAAAAACAACCACTATCAGGCAGCAAAGGCAGGAGCAGGCAGAGGGATGGGATGCACACCGCCCATCACCGCGGTCACGTGTGACATGCTTTCCCCTCACCAGCTTCACATGAGAGTGTCACTTCAGACCTTAAGAGGGACACACACGGAATATACAAACTCAGATAAGGAGTTTGTGACTTTAAAAATCATAAAAAGAAGAACAATCATAATTTCTAAAATCTGAGAAAACAAAGAGAGATTAACAGTAGATTAAGAGACACCCAAACTGGTTCACACTTAGGCATATTGCTCCAAACACGGTACCCACACGTCAACAGAAGTCATGCACAAGGACCCACATGTGAACTGGAGCCACAAACAGCCATGCACAGGACTCGGCACCTGGAACCCAGACCTGGTTCACACCTAGGACACAGTGTAGCTCCATACACACACCCCACAGGAGAACTGGACCATGCACAGCCATGCACAGGGCTCAGGACCTGGAACCCAGACCTAGTTCACACCTAGGCCACAGCATAGCTCCATACACAGACCCCACAGGAGAACTGGACCATGCACAGCCATGCACAGGGCTCAGGACCTGGAACCCAGACCTAGTTCACACCTAGGCCACAGCATAGCTCCATACACAGACCCCACAGGAGAACAGGACCATGCACAGCCATGCACAGGGCTCAGGACCTGGACCCAGACCTGGTTCACACCTAGGACACAGCATATCTCCAAACACAGACCCCACAGGAGAACTGGACCATGCACAGCCATGCACAGGGCTCAGGACCTGGAACCCAGACCTGGTTCACACCTAGGCCACAGCATATCTCCATACACAGACCCCACAGGAGAACAGGACCATGCACAGCCACGTACAGGGCTCAGGAACTAGAATCCAGATCTGGTTCACACCTAGGACACAGCGTAGCTCCATACACACACCCCACAGGAGAACTGGACCATGCACAGCCATGCACGGGGCTCAGGAACTAGAATCCAGATCTGGTTCACTTAGGCCACAGCATATCTCCATACACAGACCCCACAGGAGAACAGGACCATGCACAGCCGTTTATAGGGCTCAGGACCTGGAACCCAGACGTGGTTCACACCTAGGACACAGTGTAGCTCTACACACAGACCCCACAGGAGAACTGGACCATGCACAGCCATACACAGGGCTCAGGACCTGGAACCCAGACCTGGTTCACACCTAGACCACATGTAGCTCCATACATGGACCCCACAGGAGAACAGGACTTGCACAGTCATGAACAGGGCTCAGGACCTGGAACCCAGACCTGTTTCACACCTAGACCACAGCATATCTCCATACACAGACCCCACAAGAGAACTGGACCATGCACAGCCATGCACAGGGCTCAGGACCTGGACCTAGACCTGGTTCACACCTAGACCACAGCGTAGCTCCATACACACACCCCACAGGAGAACTGGACCATGCACCGGCATGCACATGGCTCAGGACCTGGAACCCAGACCTGTTTCACACCTAGACCACAGCGTAGCTCCATACGCAGACCCCATAGGAGGACAGGACCATGCACAGCCATATACAGGGCTCAGGACCTGGAATCCAGACCTGGTTCACACCTAGGCCACAGCATAGCTCCATACACAGACCCTACAGGAGAACAGGACCATGCACAGCCATACATAGGGCTCAGGACCTGGAATCCAGACCTGTTTCACACCTAGACCACAGCATATCTCCATACACAGACCCCACAGGAGAACTGGACCATGCACAGCCACGTACAGGGCTCAGGACCTGGAACCCAGGCCTGGTTCACACCTAGTACACAGTGTAGCTCCATACACACACCCTACAGGAGAACAGGACCATGCACAGCTATACACAGGGCTCAGGACCTGGAACCCAGACCTGGTTCACACCTAGGCCACAGCATATCTCCATACACACACCCCACATGAGAACAGGACCATGCACAGCCATACACAGGGCTCAGGACCTGGACCCAGACCTGGTTCACACCTGGGCCATAGCACAGTTCCATACACAGACCCTACAGGAGAACAGGACCATGCACAGCCGTTCACAGGGCTCAGGACCTGTAACCCAGACCTGGTTCACACCTAGGCCACAGTGTAGCTCCATACACAGACCCCACAGGAGAACAGGACCATGCACAGCCATGCACAGGGCTCAGGACCCGGAACCCAGACCTGGTTCACACCTAGGCCACAGTGTAGCTCCATACACAGATCCCACAGGAGAAAAGGACCATGCACAGCCATGCACAGGGCTCAGGACCTGGACCCAGACCTGGTTCACACCTGGGCCATAGCACAGCTCCATACACAGACCCCACAGGAGAACAGGACCATGTACAGTCATGCACACCAGGGCTCAGGACCTGGAACCCAAACTTGGTTCACACCTGGGCCACAGTGCAGCTCCGTACATGGACCTACCTGAGTACAGGACCATGCACAGCCATACACAGTGCCCAGGAAGGGCTCAAAGCTGCCTCTGAACCTTCTGAAGGAAGTCATCTGCTCCTAACACCACCACTAATGGCTAAGGTGAGCATGCCCATCGAAGCAGGAGCAGCCACGCGAGCTCTGGATCCTTGCAGCTGAGTCGGAAGGAGCCAGGCACTGTCACTGACTTCCAAGATGAGCCCCTCAGGTGACTGGCAGTGAGAGAGGTGCTATAGGTGCAGGTCCTCGTAAGTCACCTGCTTCTTGGTGTAGCCTAGCTCCCCAGAGAGGGTTTTCTGAAAGCAGGGGACAAAGCTCCTGACCTGCCCACCAGCACTGACTCAGCCACTGCCCTGGACCACCCTGGTCCACCTCGACACTGTCACCAGCAGCTATTGGGAACTCAGATCATGATGAACCGGTGCCACCTGCCTGGAAGGTGGAGGTCAGGAGGCAGACCTCTCTGGACTCCTGCCTCCAGTCCCCCTTGTCCTCTTCTCGCCCTCAGGCACAGCAGGCCTCTCAGGACCCCAGCTCCGTCTCCCTCTGGACACACCTCTAGTGGCTGCACAGACCCCAGTGAAGTTGTGGCCTGAAGCACAAGTGCCCCTCCAGGAGGGTCCCAGGCCTGGCTGGCCTTGACCGATTCCCCTACCGCCTCTCCAACCAGGGCCATCACAGAGAAGGCAGGCCCTGGTCAGCCCACGCTGCCCGAAGGCTGGACAACAAGTAAGATTTTGTTTCATCCCAGCGTCCTGACTAATTAACTCTCTCGTAACCAAAGAAGCCAGCGGGGTTCCTCCTGTGACCTCAAGCGCTGGGCCTAAGGATCTTTCCAAGGCCCATCAGAATGCTGGGCTTGGAGTACTGCTTCCCTATAGCCACCTCTAAGCCAAGAGAAGGTGTTCGAAAGACTCAGGCACAGCAAGGAAAATCCTGTCAACTAAGTCCCTCACCCTAACTTGAGAACTTTCTGTACACAGGCATGAATATGCAGTATATCTCAGCACATTGTTTGATTCTCCTGAGAATAAATTTCCAAAAATAAAAGTGAAGGAAACTTGAGGGCCTTTCAATTGCTTTTGGGTTTTAAAGTGAGACCAATGATGTCATGGAGACAGCAATTTTGGCAATTGATGTGGGGGGCAGACACCTGTGAGGTCGGGCTGCAGAGGAGTTTCACGCAGGGAGTGACAGCCGAGTGGAAGCCAGTTGCTGAATTTCAATGGGTTTCAATGAATTGCTTGCCCTGCAAGTGCTGTGACCCTGAGTTCCCCGCTGCAGCTGCCAGAAGCCACCTTCCCAATGGAACAACAGATGGCTTGGAACAATACACAATACAGCAATTTCCAGCTATTCCAGAGTATTTTCTCTCTTGCTAAAATTATAAACATAATTGAGAAAATGGTTTTCAGATTCTTTTGAAAGACAGTCCTACTTTCGAAGTGAAAGGCAGAGTTTGGTATGCTGGGGGCTCACTTTTTTAACGTTATCTTTATAAATTCCTCCACTTGCTGGTTCTTATTTATGTGGACACGGCGGCAGAGTGACTTGGCCTCCCTAGTTCTGCTAACCAGCAGCCTGGGACCAGCACCCTGCTGTGTCCTCCCAAGGGGCAGTCCCAGCCCACGGCCCACACTGGAGGAGGAGGAGGCAAGCAGCCCAGCCAGCTGGGCACTGCCAGTGGGCAATGACCTCCAGACCACATGCCTTGCAAGCAGGGGAAAACTGCCCACTAAGTCCAATGCTAATAGGGCACCCACAAGACAGGGCCAGTGCCACCCAGAACCAGGCCCAAGATGCCCTCCTTCCAGAGAAGTCAGCTGAGCCTCTGGCACTGCTCCTGGCCACTCGCTCCCACTCACGGGGTGCCCAACCTGCAAGTGCCACTGCCTCCTGCCTGCCGACGCGGGGTGCTGTGCCAGTGGGCTGCAGTCCCCGCTCTCCCTCACGCAGTGTGGCCTAGCGCCAGTCTCCTGCTCCCCTGGCTCCAGGGGCCCTCACAGCCCAGCTGTGCATTTCCAAGAGAAGCCGGGCAGAAGGCCCAGCCCGTGGTGATGCTGCTCACTGGCCATTCCCAGGCAGCTCGTCACCCTCTCTGTCATGTGCACGGACTTAACATCAGGGGCGGAGTGGGCAGACTTCCAGGTCCCCACCAAGGCCGTGCCGAGTCGGGCAGAGCGCAGGGCGTGCCCCGAGGGTGTCCGCGCTCGTCTCCCCCTGGGCTCAGCGCGCTGGCCTGTGTGGATCAGTTTCCCACACAGCAGGCCCAGCCGCGGGGTCAGAAGCGGAAGCCACACGGCAGACTGTGAAGGCCTCGTGTCACTGAGCCTGTCAGATGACGGCCCCACAAGACGGAGCTGGGCCTTGGCCTAAGCAGGATGGAAGACTGCGGCCACGGCTGGAAGCCAGAGTCTCGAGTGCCGCCAAGCCAGCCGTCCTGGGGCTGCGCCGAGGTCGGTGACTCTGCCCGGGAGGAAGCAGAGCTGAGGAAGGTCCAGCGTGTGCCCAGTCGGCTCGGCTCAGGGTCAGAGTCCAGGACCTGCGCGGGCAGCTGTCCCGGGAGGAGCCCGTGGGCACCCGTGCGCTGCAGCCAGGGCCTGGGAAAGCAGGAAGGGCTTACCGCCAGGGCCTGCAGCTCCCGGGTCTCCTCCTCGGCCGCCGAGGCATGATAGGACAGGACCTGCAGGGAGAAGGGCGGCGTCAGGCAGGCAGGAGACGCGCAGGACAATTGTCAGCTGACCTGCTGGACCTCTCGGGAGGTGACCTGGCCCCTGGGAGCACCAGACCCCAGCGGCTGCCCTCGGTGCAGAGGGAGAACCACAGCTGGGGTTCTGAGGCTCCCCTCGGGAAACAGGAAGCTGAGCTGGCAAACACTGACTTCAGCTATTCTTGCTTCTGTACAGAAATTAAGGGAAAAAGACTGCATAAGCTGACACGTTGAAGCTGAATTTGGGAGGAACAGGTCTTGGAGTGGAAGAGCAGAATTCACAGGGCAAGGCCGCACGTAGACTGCAGGGTCCCTGCAGCTCACTCAGCACACCCAGGGGACAGGGCTGGCACAGCAGCCCAGACATGGCGCCCAGACGCTCCTGAGGGCCTCAGCCAGAGGGAGAATGAGGGCCTGGAGCTGGCTCTGGCCCCCCCCTCAGTGTCCCCTGGGACAGTGACAGCCAGGCTCACTCCTTCCTACTGACCGCAAGACCCCTAGCTCCTTTTCCACCAAGGGACTGATTTTACTTAAAACATCTATCAGAGTTTTTAAAGTGACGACGTGGAGGTTCTGTTCTGAGGAGGCCACGTCCCCAGCCCCCAGCCACGTGCAGGATCCGAGTGTGGAGGGCGCGGCCCACAGTCTACCTGGGGACCGACACTCCTCTTTCCCCCGACTTCCTTCCCTCATTTGAATGCTCAAGCGTGCTTTGGAGTTTTGCTGTTTGGGTTTTTAAATACTGCTTTTGTGCATATCCCCACGGAGGGAGGGGGCTCAGCTCTGGGCAGGGGGCAGGCCATGGTGGCAGACCCTGTGTTGACGGCCATATCCCGAGAGAGCTCTGCAGAAAAGCCAGGGTGTCCCAGCAGAGGCAGCCACAGGACCTCACAGGGTCCTGGAAAGCTCTGCGTGGGTCTCCCTGGCTTCCACGGAGGCCGAGGACCGGTGTGCAGCGGCGGCTTGCGCTCTGGCCCACCTCCAACGTGACCATCTGCTGGGCCATGGCCCGCTCCACCGCCTCGTACATCTGCGTGTTCTGGATGCCCAAGCCACAGAAGATGACAAAGGCCTCGAGGAACTGCTCGTCGCTGCGGCTGAAAGGCCTGGCCTCGCCCGTGCTCTCGTCCCTCTTGTTGACGAGCTGGCAAACCCCTGTGAGAACGAGAGGGAAGCCGCCGTCAGGTCCGGGCCGACGCAGCACCTGCGGGTGTGCTCTGCTGTTCTCCTGGCCAGTCTGCATCCCCCCACCACCGCAGCTCGGAAAGCAGGCCAGACCTGTCCATGAGGGCAGCCCAAGCTGTCCCGACACACCGCTGCTGCGATCAAGAGTCCCGGAGGACGCTTCTCCTCCAGCTCAGTGTGGAATTAGATCAGTCGAGTCCCCCAAGACGATCTGTCCTTTAGAAACTAATTGGATCTTTGAGCACTTGCCAAGGGACGATCTGATGCAGCCTGGAATTCTGGGTCACACAGACAGCCCTCCTCACCCAGACCTGGAGTTGGACGCAACAGCACTCAGAAAGGGTGAGGAAAAGAGCAGCCTCACACAGCACCCAGAGGTCCCGGGATGCCCCGGAGCACCTGGGAGAGGCAGGTTTGCAGACCCCTCGGATTCCACGGATAAAGCCATGATGTACTTAGAAGGGCAGATCTGGCCGCACCGTCCAAGTCCTGACCCTCCTGGAAAGCCAAGCCTGGGGGAATGGAAGCCTGCGTCGACGTCAGGACAGTGTCCCCTGAGCCGACCATGGGGACCTGAGCTGGGTGTCTCCAGGAGACACGGCTGCCGCCGCCTGGGCTTGGGTAAAGCACATCGCCAGATCCTCCTCACTCTGTGTCTGGGTGTAGGATAAGACCTCTAGCTGGGAGCGGTAGTACGCGCCTGTCATCCCAGAGGCTCTGGATGCTGAGGCAGGAGCATCGGAAGTTCAAAGCCAGCCTCAGCAATTTAGGGAGACCCTCAGCAACTTAGAAGACCCTGTCTCTAAATAATATATAAAAAGGGCTGGGATATAGCTCAATGGTCAGGTGCCCCTGGGTTCAATGTCTTGTACCAAACCAAACCAAACAAAAAAACAAAACAAAAACCTCTTCCGGTTTCCACCAGACAGGCACCGTGGGAAGTACTGAGGATACCCATCTCCGTGTTTCAAACGCGTGCTTTCTCTGCACTGAAATACTTTTGAAGCTATCTTACAATCAGTAGCTCCTCATATTTTACTGAATTCATTTTTTTCCATTCATGGAGATAAATAAAATGTCTGTCAACGCATGGCCTCTTGTGAGCAATGAGGTGTGTTCTGCTGCCTCAGCAGCACAAGCACACACTCCGGGCGGGGTCTGCACCTCCACCCTCTCCTCCCATCAGTCCTGCCCTGTCTGCTGACAGGTAACAGTCACTGGGTGTGACGTCGACAACGCCGGGGGAAGAGCCCATAGGGTAAGCCTGGTCCACCAACTCTGGTTCCCGTGGGTCTCCCGGATGGCCTGTTGTGGATGTCGATCAATACCTCACAGGGACAGGTACTGACCTCGCTGTGAATCTAGCCTGGGAGAGTCAGCGTCTTAGAGATGAGGTCACTGCACTCGAACTCGGTGCTCCTGCTGCCGATGGCACGTCTGTGCGCCTGCCCAGGTTGCTCGCCGGGCTTTGTCGGGGGAAGCTTTGCAGCACTGTTCTCCGACAAGCTGGTCTGCCTGTGTCCTCCCTGTTCATCCTCCGCAGCCGACAACCGACCCTGGTTCTTGCCAGGACTTCCGAGCGGCTCCCTGTCACTTCCCACCCACGTCACTGCAGAGCTGCGGGGCCTCCTTCAGGTCCCCCTGGGCTTCATGCCTCCTTCCGTGGGATCTCCTTGGGCCACACTGTCAGACTTCCCAGCAGCTTAGCCTGGAACGGCCTTGAGCATGGCTTCGTCAGTGGCCTTCGGGGGATCCCTTAGGGTCCTCAGTGTGCCCAGGTTGTCTGGAGCCTCACTCTGTCCCCGACAGAGCTCCCGCCGCCCCTCCCCCATGTCCTCCCGCACCCCTCCCCCATGTCCTTCAATGTCCTTCTTCAGCCCCGCCCCTATGTCCTTCCACATCCTTCCACGTCCTTCCACCCCCCATGTCCTTCCCTCCCCCATGTCCTCCTGCACCCCCTCCCCCATGTCCTTCAATGTCCTTCTTCAGCCCCGCCCCTATGTCCTTCCATGTCCTCCGTCAGCCCCTCCCCGTGTCCTTCCGCTGCCCTGTCCCCATGGGCCTCCGCAGCCTCCAGCGCCCTCCTCAGCCTCTGGGTGGGAGGCCTGCTCACAGTCGCCCGTGCTCGCATCCTCTCTGAACCCCCCAGTGCTGACCAGTCTCATCTCCTCGGAGTCTCTGGGGGCCGGCTGTGGCTCCATGTCCCTGAACACTTGGGCTTTCTCCTAGTGTCCTGTCCACGCTGTCGTCCGACTCTGCCTTGGCCCATCTTGTGTACATCGGGTTATCAGAATGGCCTGTATTCCTGCCCGTAAGGATCCCTCAGTGCTGGGCAGGTGTGCTCCGGTCCCCGACCAGGCCTCCTGGGCAGTCTCCCTGGCCGGCTCCTGCAGATGGCTCCTCGTGGCGGCTGGCTGTGAGCTGGCTGTGGGCTCGCTGTGGGGCTGGCTGTGAGCTGGCTGTGGGCTGGCTGTGGGGCTGGCTGTGGGCTCGCTGTGGGGCTGGCTGTGAGCTGGCTGTGAGCTGGCTGTGGGCTGGCTGTGGGGCTCGCTGGGCGGCTGGCTGTGGGCTGGCTGTGGGCTGGCTGTGAGCTGGCTGTGGGGTCGCTGTGGGGCTGGCTGTGGGGCTGGCTGTGGGCTGGCTGTGGGCTGGCTGAGAGCTCACTGTGGGGCTCGCTGTGGGCTGGCTGTGGGCTCGCTGTGGGCTGGCTGAGAGCTCACTGTGGGGCTGGCTGTGGGGCTGGCTGTGGGGCTGGCTGTGGGCTGGCTGTGGGCTGGCTGTGGGCTGGCTGTGGGGTCGCTGTGGGGCTGGCTGTGGGCTGGCTGTGGGCTGGCTGTGGGGCTGGCTGTGGGCTGGCTGTGGGCTGGCTGTGGGGTCGCTGTGGGCTGGCTGTGGGCTGGCTGTGGGGTCGCTGTGGGCTGGCTGTGGGCTGGCTGTGGGCTGACTGTGGGCTGGCTGTGGGCTGGCTGTGGGCTGGCTGTGGGCTCGCTGTGGGGCTGGCTGTGGGCTGGCTGGGCGGCTGGCTGTGGGGCTGGCTGTGGGGCTGGCTGTGGGCTGGCTGTGGGGCTGGCTGTGGGCTCGCTGTGGGGCTGGCTGTGAGCTGGCTGTGGGCTGGCTGTGGGGCTCGCTGGGCGGCTGGCTGTGGGCTGGCTGTGGGGCTGGCTGTGAGCTGGCTGTGGGGCTGACTGTGGGGTCGCTGTGGGGCTGGCTGTGGGGCTGGCTGTGGGCTGGCTGTGGGCTGGCTGAGAGCTCACTGTGGGGCTCGCTGTGGGCTCGCTGTGGGCTGGCTGTGGGCTGGCTGAGAGCTGACTGTGGGGCTGGCTGTGGGCTGGCTGTGGGGCTGGCTGTGGGGCTGGCTGTGGGCTGGCTGTGGGCTGGCTGTGGGGCTGGCTGTGGGCTGGCTGTGGGCTGGCTGTGGGCTGGCTGTGGGGTCGCTGTGGGGCTGGCTGTGGGCTGGCTGTGGGGTCGCTGTGGGGTCGCTGTGGGCTGGCTGTGGGCTGGCTGTGGGCTGACTGTGGGCTGACTGTGGGCTGGCTGTGGGCTGGCTGTGGGGCTGGCTGTGGGCTGGCTGTGGGCTGGCTGTGGGGCTGGCTGTGGGCTGGCTGTGGGCTGGCTGTGGGCTGGCTGTGGGGTCGCTGTGGGGCTGGCTGTGGGCTGGCTGTGGGCTGACTGTGGGCTGGCTGTGGGCTGACTGTGGGCTGACTGTGGGCTGGCTGTGGGCTGGCTGTGGGGTCGCTGTGGGGCTGGCTGTGGGCTGGCTGTGGGCTGACTGTGGGCTGGCTGTGGGCTGACTGTGGGCTGGCTGTGGGCTGGCTGTGCGGCTCGCTGCATGGTAATCGGGCCATCACCTTCCCTTTGTTTTCTTCCAGCTCTTCTGCCCTGCAGTTCTAGCCCCGGTGGCACTGGAACTAAGCAGGATTTACAACTTTCTCACCAGGAAGACTGGGGACTTTGGTGACAAGCAACAACACACAAGGCGGCCCAGGGCTGCACACCACCTGCCTCAGGAAACATCAGCGGGTATGTCACCAGCAAACAAGCGTGTGTGACCTGCCGGGACAGAACTCACACAGGGACACAGTGAAGTGACACTCTCACCTGGTAACTGGAGAATCTCGTTCATGCCTGGGACTCACACAGGCACACAGGTGAGAGGTCACCTACCCCAAGAGTCACCATCTGAAGCCCACACCAACAGACCAAGATGGGCGCGTCACGGAGGCCTGCAGGGAGCACTTCGGCAGGCGCAGGTCTGGGGGCTGAGCACGGCATCCTCCGCAGCGTGGTAAAGCAGGGAGCTTGGGCAGCTCCCACAGGCCAACAGACGTGCCCCAGTAGTCCCGGGTCGCTGACCATGGAGCAAGGGCTGGTGTGGGGTGACCCATGGCCAGGTGACATTGCAGATGCACTTCTGTACATGAGGCTCCCTCCTGGGTACGGCCTCCCTGTGAGATCCCGGCAGTCAGTGACCGAGGGGGAAACGTCACACAGGGACTTGCCGTCGTGAGGAGCACGGTGGCAGCCAGCTTCCAGCACACCGGGTGACGAATGCGGGTCGGCTCTCCTCGGCCAAGCCATGGCCATGTGGCGGTGTGACGCTCAGGTTTAGACCTCTTAGTGGGTGCTCTGCTCTGCAGCAGCTCCACGGGCCCTCGGATCCCAGAGGCCGGGCAGAGACCCGGGCCACGGGCTTTCCACGCGGCATCCGCAGGAATGAGGGTGCCCCAGACTCCAATCCTGTTCTGGTCTCCTTAGTTCATAAAACAGCAGGGCCATTTCCTCCTCACACTGGGGACAACGCAGGCGTCTCCTGCCCTCCGAGCCACACAGAGGAGGTTGAGTGATCTGTTATTTCATTTACAGGGAACCTTCCCCTGGAAACCAAGGCTCGCTCACTCTGGGCAGACTGACCGGCGGTGTGGCCAGGCGGACTGCGCTGCTGCTTTTAAAGCCCTTTGCTTCTCTGTCTAAACAGGGGCAGGATGGCAGGCGTGAGTCCCGAATAGACCTGAGGGCTGCAGAGTCCCCTCCTCAGAGGTGTGTGGCCCGCCCAGGACCACTCCAGGGGACAGGGAGCGGGGGCCTGCTGGGGTCCCCCTCCCAGGCCGAGCCCTGCAGTTCCTCCAGGACCACTGGGCGGAGTGCAGGAGCGGCCGGGCAGCGGGCACCTGGCTGGCAAACAAGGCTCCTCTGCGGCCCACCCCACGTTCCCCAGGTCCCAGGCAGCTTCCCGCGACCTGCAGGCTCCCAGGAGGCACAAGACGGCTGACCTTCCCCTTGGCCTGCGGCCACCACGTGACCCTGCCCTGGCGTCCCTCCTAAGGCCTCGCCCTCTTCTGTGTGGAGGTCTGGGGGACAGTGGCCCGAGGAGAGTCACACTCCTGGCCTGCCGTGTTCCAAGCATGGCAGTGGGGCAGCGGCCAGCAGCTCCCAGTAGGCGGGCAACATGAGCTCAACAGGCCGACTCCCACCCGGGCTAGACAGCAGACCAGTGTGCCGAGGACAGACCACCTCTGTGCGGCGGGACAGTGACCAAGTCCAGGAGACTCATTTATGAAACCAGGACCTTCTTGGCACACGACAAGGAGAGGCTGGCCCCGCCCTTATCAGGCCAAGCCCACGGCTCAACAGGAAGGGGTCATCAGAGCACCAGTGTGTCCAGGGCACACGACTGTTGAGAGCCACAGCCGAGTCAAGATGGCACCCGGCACTTTGCCAGAAGGAGTGGTTGAGAAGTAACGCCAGCAAGCCATTGGGATGGTGATAATTAAGTTAAGCTGTGTGTAATTATTAAGATGATGACTGATTGCTGTAACTGGATGATGCTAAATTGAAGCCAGCTGTGTATTCAGTTGTGTACATAAACCTCTGCTGTCAGGCAGTAAGGCGGCTCCTGCTACCTCCGGTGCCCGCCACTTTTGAGTTCTCGCAGAGTTCCCGTTGAGTTCCGGTTGAGTTCCCGTGGAGTTGGGGCAATAAAGTAGTTCCTGTTTGAACCTACAAGTGGCTCGTGACCTCCCAGTTTTTTGTGCCCAGCCAGACTGCGGCACAGGACACTGCATTCTACCCTCTGGCAGACGAAGGGGATGTTCATGGCACAGGACGAGGACGCCACAGGCTGCCCCTACCCCCTCCTGCTCCCCCAAGCAGTGGTGTGTGTGAGGTCAGAACACAGGAGCCCAGGACAGGCTCTCCCCGGCCCTCGACCCGGCCAAGCACTTCCAAAGCTGACCTTGTACCCCTCCTCCTGCGGACGCCCCCCTCCCTCCTTCTGCCGAGACTCTGCTCTAACCCAATCCCAGCCAAGTCTTGCAACTCAAAACTATTCACACTTTTCAAGGTAGATTTATCTAAGTGTTGCTTCAATTAGGGTTTGAATTCTAAAGTTTAATCTTTAGAAGGCACTTGTCTACCTTTATTTCCAAGTTCTCAGGGAGATTTTTTCCCAAGTCAGTCATGAGGATTGGCATGTAAAGTCACATGCCCTCTGCCCTATACTTAATGTGACCTATAATACCAAGGAAATGTCATTGAAAACAGGAGGCATCATGCACTTTTGAGAACACATTCTTCCACCATCCTGAACCTCTATGTGCCAATATAGGGTCCCCAGGGTTGGGATTTCTGCTCTGCTCCCTGATCTATCCCAAGTGCTAGCACAGTGTATAGCTCAAAATATACTTACTGAATGAACAAATGAATACAACCTATGACTGAACTACATATTTAAAAAATCAGAACCCAGGGAGCAAGATTACAGCACACATTGCCAACTTCTAATACACCACTTTCAAACAAAAAATTCTGGTGAAATTGAATTATAATAATGACGAAAATCTGTTTTTTTTCCTTAGTACTGGGGATTAAGCCTGCAGTGCTCTACCACTGAGCTACACCCAACCCTTTATTTTTATTTTTCAAAGTTTGAAACTAGGTCTGGCTTAGTTGCCCAAGCAGGCCTCCAACTTGCAATCCTCCTGCCTCAGCCTCCCAAGCAGCCAGAAGTGGTATGCACCACTGTGCCCAGGCAAAGACAGTTGTGGTTAATAAAATACCTAACAAATATATCTGCTGGCATTCACCAACTTACAAGTATCTCAAAAGGCTTTTAGCATTCCAATTTTTATAGCTTCTTTTAGACAATTTATTCTTTAAATTTATACCCGAAAGAAGGAGTTGGAAACACATTTTAAAGAGCAAGTGCAGAGTACAGGTTAGCAGAAAGACTTTACCTATGACTTTATTCTTCTTCCCATTTTTTATGGGGGTACAGAGCAAACTGGTAATGCGCTGCTGGCTCACGGCTCCTGTGTTTTCCTTCTAGATGAAGACAGAAAGGAACAGCCCACGTGACAGGAGGCCAGCTCACCGGCAGAAGCCTCACCTGAAGCCAGGAGACAAACGTGAAGCGGAACACGCGGGTGGCCGTAAGACCCACAGCAGCAGCCAGGCCTTCATTAAGGTGGCCTACCAGGTGTCCCGACACTGTAACTCCTGACGCTCTGCAGCAAGGTTTACTCAGCATCCACCGCCCTGGTGAAGACCAGTGTGCACACGCTCTGCCCACCCGGGTCGGCCTGCCTCCCACCATCCGGCTCAGTGGTTCCCCTGCGCCTGCTGCCCGAGTGGCCGGTCTGACAGGTGTCCCAGCTGGGCAAGGGCACAGGACATGGGCGGCTCTCTCAGAGCACATGCCCTGCTCAAACACAATGACAGAGCCACCCACATCAAGGAAAGGTCCCTGTGCTTTGCTGTCCAAAGACACCTGCGTCCCCACAGGGAGCGGACCATGGCAGGGTACCAACTGCAGGAGTCGGAACCGGGAGGAGCTTCACGTCTACGAGTAAAATGGAGGAGCCCAGCACGCCGTAGGGGCAACGGCGGCTGCCGGCCTGGCATCCAGCCTCTGGTCACATTCCTTTAAACAACTAGAAAGCACAGAGAGAGCCAGGCCAGCCACTCCCCACGACTGTGCGTCCTCCCTCACCAACCGGGGAGCGCCAGCCCACCGGGAGGGCTGGCAGGGCAGGCGACGGCAGCAGCCTCCACCTCGGTGGCCCGCAGGCACTCACCGTCCAGGGCAGCCTTTGGTCTCTGCTGACGTCGGGGACATTGAGCGGCTCCATGGTGTTCTTGACGTACTGAGCGTACATGTAGTTGATTTTGCCAGCATCTCGCTGCCTGTGAGAGAAGAGGCCTGAGTGCGTCCTCTGCGGCCAGCAGATGGGAGGACGCCGTGCCCACAGCTGAGGAGGACCCGCGTCTCTGCCCTCATGGGGCCACACCTGCACCTTGGCTAAACACCCCCGCCTTGGGGGTCACTGGCGGTCACTGGCAGTCACTGGCTCACATGTGTGGAAGAGACAGCTCCCACAGCGCTTCAGCACCTCAGTCTGCAGCGCGTCGTCCGGGCTCCTGTTGTGACCGAGCCGCCGCGGCCTGAAGTGTGCGCTCCAACAACCCCCAGCTTCCGAAGCCTGGAGCTGAGCTGGAGGCCTCCTGTGGGCGGCACCAGAGGCCCCGTCCAAGACGGCCTTCCAGCCGGGTGTGCAAGGGGCCTCCGTGTCTGAGGGGTCCCTCGATTGCTCGTGAATGTCCACACTCTGCAGCACATGGGGCCCCCGCCCTTGGGATGAGGGAGGCCCAGCCGGGTCATAGGACACTTTTTGTGTCACTTAATGAAAACTCACATGGACTCCCCCACAGCGTCTTTTCAGAAGACGCTGAAGAGTTTCGGAATGACCAGGGCCGGGCATCCTCAGTTACCTGCCTCACAGTGGCACCCCCGCAGGGCAGCAGGGACAGCTCCCAGTGAGGGACGCCGAGCAGGCCTGGGGACGCCCTAGGTCTCTCCCGTAGTCTCCCCATTCCTGCTTGTTCCTAGCACCTTGCTCTCCTCAATCTCATCTCCACGTTCGTCTTTTTCTGCTTTAAGGTCTTTATGGCATTCATTGAAATTTAAAAATCATCTTCCTCAAAAATTATTTAGAGCGTAAATACTTCCACTGATTTTTTCCCAGTCCCTGGCTGAATAGGTTAACCGAAAAGACTCAGCCTGCCGGAGCAGGGTCGTGTCGGTGCTGGCAGGGACAGGGCAGAAGCACCTTCTCAGCGCCTCCTGTGCTCTGGTGGAGGCAGCGAACCTGGCAGAGGCTGGGGCTGGGCAAACCGACCCTGGTGTCAGGACCTGCCAGTCTCACTGTGGCCTCACCAGCTGGGCATGGGTCCAGGCAGGAGGGACATGCACACACCAACCGTCCAGGGTGGGAGGAAGGCCACTTGCCCCTAACCTCACAGCTCCAGCCGGCCTCTCCCATCCTCCACGCCTGGCCTGACAGCTGCCCCCAGGGACGTGTCACCATGCCCCTGAGCCCTGGCGACTTCCCAAGTTGCGGGCCTCTCTCCTGGCCAAGGTGCTTTAGCCTCCCCCCTGGATGTGATGCCAGCTCAGACCTAGTGCTCAGCACCAGCAGAGCCAGGTGCCCATGAAGGAAGGAAAAGGCAATGCCAGGCGGAACCCGGAGCCGGCGCCCGCAGACCGCCTGAGGCCCAGGACAGCTCCGCTGGGAAGGGCAGCAACCAGCGCCTCCGTCTGCAGAGATGCTCCCGGCCCCCTTCATATTTGCCACCCGGGGAAGGCTCAAGAGGAGCTCCTAAGTGTGGGCTGTGGGCCGGAAACAGTGTGTGAGACCAGACTCCTTTACAACAGGGCCCTGGGGAAGGGGCCAAGAGCCCGCTGAGGTCAGCCCCAAAGGTGAGCCAGGTGGGTCAGCCACACCTGGGATCCCAGCCACTTGGAGGCACTGCGAGGAGGAGGATCCCAAGTGCAAGGCCAGTGTCAGCCACTTAAGGGAGACCTTGTCTCAGAACATAAAAAGGGCTGGGTGCAGCTCAGTGGTTAAGTGCTCCTGGGTTCCGTCCCCAGTACCTCTCCACACAAGAGGAGGAGGAGGAGGAGAGGGAGGAGGAGGAGGGGGAGAGGGAGGAGGAGGAGGGGGAGGGGGAGGAGGAGGAGAGGGAGGGGGAGGAGGAGGAGAGGGAGGGGGAGGAGGAGGAGGGGGAGAGGGAGGAGGAGGAGGGGGAGAGGGAGGAGGAGGAGGGGGAGGGGGAGGAGGAGGAGGGGAGGGGGAGGAGGAGGAGGGGGAGGGGGAGGAGGAGGAGAGGGAGGGGGAGGGAGGAGGAGGGGGAGGGGAGGAGGAGGAGGGGAGGAGGGGGGAGGGGGAGGAGGAGGAGAGGGAGGAGGAGGAGGGGGAGAGGGAGGAGGAAGAGGGGGAGAGGGAGGAGGAGGGGGAGAGGGAGGAGGGGGAGAGGGAGGAGGAGGAGGAAGAGGAGGAGGAGAGGGAGGGGGAGGAGGGGGAGGGAGGAGGGAGGAGGGGAGGAGGAGGAGGAGAGGAGGAGAAGGGGAGGAGGAGGAGGGGGAGGAGGAGGAGGAAGAGGGGGAGAGGGAGGAGGAGGGGAGAGGGAGGAGGAGGAGAGGGAGGAGGAGAGGGAGGAGGAGGAGGGGGAGGGGGAGGAGGAGGAGGAAGAGGGAGGAGGAGAGGGAGGAGGAGGAGGGGGAGAGGGAGGAGGAGGGGAGGGAGGAGGAGGGGAGGGAGGAGGAGGGGAGGGAGGAGGAGGGGGAGAGGGAGGAGGAGGAGGGGGAGAGGGAGGAGGAGGGGGAGAGGGAGCCTTTTCTCTTTTTCCTTCCTTCTCTTCTTCCCTTCCTTTCTCTCCTCTTCTTCTCTTTCTTCTTCGTCTTCTTTCTGCTTCTTCTTCTGTCTTCTTC